>NW_024412395.1:93474426-93607045 GCF_014898765.1 Herpailurus yagouaroundi
GCGGCTGGGGCGCGGCCACCCGGCCGGCGTCCAGGTGCGGGGACAGTCGCGGGGCCGGGCGTCGCGGGCCAGTCCGTGCGCATCACGCCGCGGCCGGGGACGCGGGCGAGACCGAGACGCCTGCACGGCCCAGGTCTGCGCGGCCGCGCGCTTTCCTGCACTTGGGTTTTGTTTGGGGCGCGTGTTGCGCTGGGGCTTTTTCCCCCCTCTTTTCTTTTAATTCCCCGGGCGCAAATTGGGACGCATGCGTCCCCGACACGCTCTGCTGCTGCCCTCTAAGGAGGAAGCAGGGACTCCAGGCGGAGGGCAGCACCGACGGGCAGCCCCGGCTGGGGGGAAGGCGGGGCAGGCCCCCAGTCGCCTAGCACGAGGTTGGCCTGAATCTATTCATACTTTTTATTGGCTTCACTCCCGGAGGAAATAAAAGGTCCTCCTTCCTACTCCCGTGCCTTCAGAGCAGTGCTTAGGGCGGATTTTTACCGCGTCAGCTCCACACAGAGTAAAAGCTACCAGAAGAGCACGCATTGACACATTACAGAAGTGGGTTTCTGGGTTGTTGTTTTTTTTAAGATCTTTTATTTTTTAAGTCATCGCCACACCCAACGTGGGGCTCAAACCCCCGAGAGCAAGAGCCCCACGGTCCCCCACCTGAGCCAGCCAGGCACTTCCAGAAGTAGGTTTTTTAAGAGTACTATATCGCGATGATTTTTTAAGTCGTTTTCAGGGTCACTGGTCCTTAAATAACTCCCTTAAAAAGGGGGGGGGGAGTGTGTGGGCAACCCCTATCATTAGTTCCTTGCAATTTTCCAGCGCTATTTATACTCTTTTTTATGCTTGTAGGAACTTGCAAGTATATGTACTTACACCCCCCCTCCTTTTTGCACCCAAAGGGTGACATACTCCACATATTTCTGCCCTGGCTTGTTCCACTCAGTACATCATGTAGACTGTACCACATCAAGCCGTGTGTTTCTTCCTTTATCACTTTAACAGTTATATATTGTGGAGTCATACTGATGCCCGTATATGATTCAACCGGACCCCCTATTCAGGGACGTTTAAGTTCATTCCAACTTTTTGTCACTAAAATAATGCTGCAGGGCACTGGGTGGCTCAGTCTGTTAAGCTAGGACTCTTGATTTAGGCTTAGGTTACCATCTCAGGGATGGTTCCTGTGATCCAGGAGGTCTCTCTCTCTCTCTCTCTCTCTGCTCCAAATAAATAAACTTAAACACAACAACAACACATACATCTATTGAGTAAATGCTTGGCAGCTAAAGGCTGGATCATAGGTAAGATGCCTTTTTAAATTTTGATGGATCTTGTGATTGCTCTCCAAGGAGGCAATTCCAATTTGTGCTCTGACAGCAACATGTGAAAGCATCTATTCCCGTACGCCCCCACCAGTCAAGCTACCATCTAATTTTTCATCTTTGCCAGTCTGATTTACTCAGCAAATACTTTATAAGCATCTGTTATGTGCCAGACTTGTACCAGGCGCTAGGGATACAGCAGCGAACAAAAGAAACAAAAATCCCTATTCTCTTGGAGAATTCTAGGCAGAGAGTTAGACAAACAAAACAAGTGTGTTCTTTAGTGTGTTAGTAGGTAATGTGGGCTATGGAGGAAAAGAAGGCACAAGAAGTGCCAGGAAGGGGTGTGTGTGTGTGTGTGTGTGTGTGTGTGTGTGTGTGTGTGTAGTGGGGAGAGGGATGTTGTCCGTAGTTTTATATAGGGTGGTCACAGAAAGCCTCCTGATATGGTGACGTTTAAGCCAAGACTTGAAGATGAGCAAGCCAGCTATGATATCACAGGGAAGAGCATTTCAGGGAGAGTGAGACTATGTGCAGAATCCCAGAGGAGAGAGAATAAACCATAGGGTGCATGAGAAAGAGAACTCTAGGGGCCCTGGAGAGGTGTGGGCCAGTAGGAAGAGTAAAAGGAAATGATGGAATCAGGGACCACGTAAGACTGTGCAAGGATGCTGGGTTTTGCCGAGCTAAGCTCCGAGTTGGAGGGTTTTGAGTAGAGGGAGTGATGTGGTCTGCCTGGGTGGTTAACAGGATCCTTTGGCTGCTATCTTGAGAAGAAACTGGCTGCAAAGGGCTGTTTAGGGAGATACAAATGGAGGCCATTCTAATGATCCAGGTGATGTACCATGGAGAGAGCAGTAGAGGTGGTATGGACTCTGGATAGAATTTGTTGTTTGCTGTTATTGTTGTTGTTTTAATTTTTATTTATTTTTGAGAGACAGAGCGCGAGCAGGGAGGACAGAGAAAGAGGGAGACACAGAATCCGAAGCAGGCTCCAGGCTCCGAGCTGTCTGCACAGAGCCCGACGTGGGACTCGAACTCACGAACAGTGAGATCATGACCTGAGCCGAAGCCAGACGCTTAACTGACTGAGCCACCCAGGCACCCCGTGGACGGAATTTGAAGGTAGAGCCAACAAGAGTTGCTAAAGGATTGGAAATAGGGTGCGAAAAAAGAAAGAAGTGACTCTAGGTGAGGGCCGACCAGCTACAAAGGTTGAATTGCCATTGATTGAGATAGAGAAGAGTGTAGGGGGAGCAGTTTTGCAGGGGTGAGGAGGAAGAGCAAGAGTTTATTTTCAGAAGTGTCGATTCTCATGGGCAGTGGGTTAATTTTTTAAATGTGTTGCTACACATAAGCGTGTCCTGTTGTGGCTTCATTATAAGGCGGAGGGAGTTTATCAAGTGTGTGTTCGTTGACAGGCTGGCTACCGAAGGATAGGAAGCGGAAAAGGAGGTTCCTGTGACTGTGACTTAGCTGGGGAGACTGGATGTGGACCCATCATGAAAAACTAACATGACAAAAGTAGCAGCTACTGGCAGGCAGCACGGGGCTGTGGCATCCAGCCCGGCACCAGGCCATTTATCACTTGCATCTGTGGCAGGACGGAGGCTGAGTGTTGCCCTGGACGGCAAACTTCCCACTAGCTGGAAATCCCCTTGGGTGAATGCACTAGGTTCTAAAACTGGTTTTTGAATGTGCATCAACCCACTTAGGTTCAAGCAGAAAGTCGGTAGAGAGGCCTGCCAAAATGTGAACTCAGCCAGCAAAAAGATGAACTCTCGGGTCTGGCAGCTACTATTAACTACTGGAGTTGAATTTATCGAGTGGATGAATTACAGAAGGCTTTCAGCTCTTGGAAGCTGTAGGTGCCCTGCCCCTTTACTGGCTTTGATCTTAGGCAAGTCATTTTTCTGAACCGCAGTTTTCCAATCTGTGAAATGGAGACGATGAATCTGGCCCTACTGAACTAGATACAACTGTGAGATTCAAATGAAATGGTTTAAAAAGCATAAAGCACCTTAGAAATATCGAAGTTCAACACTATCTGTTGGGGTTATTACGGAGGATGGCGAGATTATACACAATGCTTGGCTAGCTAAAATGTAACATGGAGATCTTGGTGGGGGCATGGGAACAGAAGGGGGGTCCCCCCCATTCGGGTGGAGGCAGCGGGAAGCTACCTACATTCCCAATGGCTTGAGGAGTCCTTTTCACCTCTTTCTCAGGACAGACAGGTAAAGTAACAGCCTCCACGAGGCCCTTACCCGGAGGAAGGGATGCATCAGGAAGAACATCCACGTGTGAAGGAGCCAAAGCTGCTCGCACTGACCCCCGTGTTGTTAGGGCAGAAAGAGGGAACTTATAACCCTGTTCATGCTTCCGTTTCAGATTGGCACCCACACGTTGCCAGACGTCGACATCCAGAGTGCCGTTTTGGGGAAGCCATGGGTTAATATCTAAGGCAACCCGAAGCATATGCTGTAATTGTTTCTCATTTCTATCTGCCCCATTGGCTTCAAGTCACTGCTTTAGGACCTTGATATATCGCCTTTGTTCAGAGCATGAGGCTGCCCCACGTAGAAAGTCTTAATAACGCACGAGAGTAAAGAGAAAAGGAAAACAAAACCCAGGCCTGAAAAGTTCCAGAACTCGGCTCTTCTCGGAAGAGAAGCCGACGACTTACTGCGCAGACTTTCATTTTCGAGCGTCCCTTCGGGTCGGTCTCAAGCGCTCACACGGGGCACCACTTGCCAGGAATGGACGGCAAACCCTGTGCTCACGGAGGGAAGATTACTCCACACTTTGCTAGGAGAGACAGGAGAAGGCCTGGGGGTCAAAGTTTGCAGACAAAGACCCCGTTCGCCTCACTCGTATTCTCGTTTATTGTGGTGTCAGGTTAATCATAAATCTTAGTGGGCTTGTGCACAGAGGGCGTATGACATTCCAGGCGTGCAGGAACAAAGGGCACACGACTTAAAGGTGAACAAGCACAAGAGACTAATAAAATCAGAGGTGGGCAGCAAGGGCCTATGTGTCCTACTGTTCTGCTAAACTGAGAATACAATGTAGAGAGAACAGAGTTCCCCAAGGACTGCAGAAACACTTGTCAGGGCCGCCCAGGCATTCTGCAGGCAGGGGGGCTATGCAGGCCTGGGCATTCCAAGGTGCCCGCACCCCCTCCAAGCTTAACTGCAGCCCACCAGAGATCTCCGTGTTACATTTTAGCCAGCCAAGCATTGTGCATAATCTCATCATCCTCAGTAATCATCCCAACAGCTATTGTTTTTTAATGCTTATTTAGTTTTGAAAGAGAGAGAGAGAGTACAAGCAAGGGAGGGGCTCGTCGAAGCAGGCTCATTGCTGACAGCAGAGAGCCCAACGTGGGGCTTGAACTCACCAACTGCAAGACCATGACCTAAGCTGAAGTCTGACGCTTACCTGACTGAGCCACCCACAACACTATTGATTAAATCCAGTATAGGCCTGTTGGGCAAATGTGGATTCCAATGTTATTGGGCTTACCTATGGCAATACTTCTTTTCATGTTTGTAACTCTGCCTTGCGTGGGCATCTTTTACGTGGTCTGTTTCAGACATGATATTCTAGAAAGCCAAGGAACCACATCCACTTAACGAACGTGATCAGGAGGTTAATGTCCTGTGCCTTACGAAGAATCATGTATACTGTTAGCCTGCTCTAACAATTATTAACATTTTTCTTTTAAAATTAATTTTAAGTTTTAAAACTTATAAATGAAACGTTCCTCTAAAAAAGTTGAAATATTACAGGGTAAGTTCCTTCTGACCATGACCCACACTCCTTTCACTTTCCATCCTGTCCAGGGTAACCTTATTATCAGTATGGTACCAACCTGTTTCTGGACAGACACGCACTTATGTGCCCCTGTGTTGTCTATATAACATCACTGTGTGTGTCATTATTTATGGTAGTGTTTTGTTTTAATAGAAAAGGCACACATTAATCTGCCAGCTTTTTCCACCTAATAATAGGTCTTAGGTGTCTATCCAATTAATGCATATAATAGTACCCCACTCATTTTAAGTGATGTGACTCTTCTATTTATCAATTTTTAAAGGATTGTTATATCTGTGTTTTTGTAGTGCTTATCTTCCCAGAAGTTAAATACCTGTATGATTTCCCTGTTTTTGGTAAATTGGGCCTTGGTTAGGAATAACGGTGTCACCAGACCCTCGGCTTTCAGACCCGTTTCAGACCCGTTTCCTGTTTCAGACCTCATTCGCAGAAGAGTAGCAACCGTTCCTTTTTTTAGAGTGATGCTAGATTGTTCCTACCGCCTAGGTGACATCAACACCACCCACCACAAACAGTAGCATCTGACATTTACCAAGAGTTCTTGGGCACCTGATGTCGGTGACTAGGAAGTCCCCTGGGGCAAATGGTGACTCACAGACCCATCAGCTGCTTGTGTTCAAGGCCGAACTGCTGGCCCATGTTGTCAGATTTCTCCGTGGCAGGAAAAACTCTAGAATCTTCTTTGCAAACAACTAGTATACTTTAAAAATTTATTGACAATTCTTGAGAGTTGGAGGCAAAGGCACATGCAGGGCAGGAAAAATGAGAAAACCAAAATACTTAAGCTACAACAGCACATCATGAGTGCATTCCACAGGAAAGATCTGCTTGTAACAACGTAGGTCAAGCAGATGTCGTTCATATAGTCGTTCAACAAGTGTTTATTGAGCCAGGCACTGGGCATACAATGGTGAACTAGAATGTGGGTTTTATCCATGAAGACAAGAACTTTGTTTGGTTCTTTGCACTATCTACAACCGTGCAGATCCATGGTAGGGACTCAACATAGAAGGATATCCTGTATCACAACATCTAGAACAGTGCAGACACATAGTAGGCACTTAACAAATACGTTGACTAAATACATGAAAACAGAAAAAGAGCTGTTTAGTGAACCCAGAGTTTGCACGAAGTTATGTTTAATTTTTGAAGAGCCCATTCACGAGCTACCCAAATGCAATAGAGACCTGAAGGGCACCGTCTTCCTTTTAGAAAACAGACAAGTTCTGGGGCGCCTGGGTGGCGCAGTCGGTTGAGCGTCCGACTTCAGCCAGGTCACGATCTCGCGGTCCGTGAGTTCGAGCCCCGCGTCAGGCTCTGGGCTGATGGCTCAGAGCCTGGAGCCTGTTTCCGATTCTGTGTCTCCCTCTCTCTCTGCCCCTTCCCCGTTCATGCTCTGTCTCTCTCTGTCCCAAAAATAAATAAACGTTGAAAAAAAAATTAAAAAAAAAAAAAAAAAGAAAACAGACAAGTTCTGAAACAAGCCAGTATCTCGAGCCAACCTCAGCATTATCAGTCACCCTAAGTGACCCAGGATGGACAGCTAACATGCCTCCCATCTCTGGAGAAGTCACATCAGGGAGGAAAATGAGTGGATGTCACCAAGGTTTAGCAGGGAGCACCCATGGAATCAGCACCTGTGGAAGAGAAGGGGAAGAAAGAGCAGGACCAAACCTCAGCCCTACAGAGACTCCACGGGGAAGTATGAGACGGTGGTTTACACCCTCATGATGATCATCCTCTGCATGAGGGCCACCGAGGAAGAGAACGTGACCTTGGCTGAGGCCACTGTCTTTGGTTGAGGTTGTCCAGGAAGGGGGCTGACAGCTGAGGGCTGTCTGCTGCCAGCATTTCCACAAGCTGTCTGACAACACCTTTCTTCCGGAGGGAGGACCATAATATCCACTGCCTCGCAACCCCTATACCTAAATCCATCCCTGTGGGTTGTTTTGTAAGCTCAGAATCTCCTCCTTCTGGACATGCCAGGAACTCTTTTATCAGATTACTTGATAAAATATGTAGATTTATTTTTTAATTGCGGTAAAATAATAAAGACTCCCAGGCATCATCACTAAAGCCTTCTATGCTTAGAAGGGAATATTCTAGAAATATGGCTCAAGGAACTGTATTCACCAGTGGAGGCAATCCCACCCATATTAAACATATTAAAAATCCAAGCTACGATGTGGATGAACTACAAAAACATTATGGTAGGTGAAAAACAGGCAGACACGAAAGGTCACGTATTGTGTGATTAATTTACATGATATGTCCAAAATAGGTAAATCCAAAGAGGCCGAAGCTCATCTGGTTGTCGCCAGGGCTGAGAGGAGAGGAAATGAGGAACGACTGCTTAATGGATATGGAGTTTCCTTTGGGGAATGTTTTGGAACTGGACAGAGGTGGAGGTTGTGAATATACTAAATGCCACTGAATTGTTTATTTAAAATTGTTAATGGTAAGTCGATTTCACCTGGATTTTTTAAGTTTATTTAAAAAACTTTTTTTACTGTTTATTTTTTGGGGGAGGAGGGGCAGAGAGAGAGGGAGACACAGAATCCAAAGCAGGCTGCAGGCTCTGAGCTGTCAGCACAGAGCCCAATGTGGGGCTCAAACTCACGAACTGTGAGATCATGACCTGAGCCGAAGTCGGACACTTAATTGACTGAGCCACCCAGGTGCCCCTCACCTGAATTTTTTAAAATGGGTTAAAAAGACCTCTTTCCTGGGGCACCGGGGTGGCTCAGGAGGTTAAGCCTCTGACTCTCAATTTCAGTCAGGTCATGATCTTGCAGTGGTTGTGAGATTGAGCCCCGCATCAGGCTCTGAGCTGTGTGGAGCCTGCTTGGGATTTTCTCTCCCTCTCCTTCTGCCCCTCTCCCCGACTTGTGCTGTCTCATTCTCTCTCTCAGAATAAATAAACATAAAAGAAAGAAAAATTAAAAAAAAAAAAAAAAGAACTCTTCCCTGGATGCGTCCGTTATATTAAAATTAACCCTCTACTGTAGAAGGCTTCACTTTTGAGTACCTGGATATTATTAAAACGTTGTTACTCTGTCCTCAGGCTAAATTCATTTTCTACAAGGTGAGTCAAACTATTTATATTTAAAAATCTATGTTCCTGTTCAAGTAGTAGACGCTGAATAGGTACAAAATTATGTACAACAGTAAGCAACTCCTTTAAACATAGAAGATAACTTCTGTTTGTAAGAGTATTTTTCTTCAAAAGGAGTTTAGAGTTGTGTGATTCACACACCATTAAAAGTATATTGAAATAAAAATAATGCTCAGAGATTTCAGGGTCTCCAAAATGATTATCTATTTGGAAAGGGACACTCCAAACAAACTTTTATTTAAAAACACCTAATAAAAACCATTCCTCTTTTATTGCTAAAATGTGAAGAATTGCATCTGAATATTTTGCTTTAATGTGTTTGGTATTTGGTGACAGAAAGAATAACAGTGCAAATATATTTGTTTGAAGCTAAATTTCTGTGAATTAAAGGATATTTAAACAAATAAGATCCTTTCGGCCCCACCGCCCCTCCACCACAATTAGCCAGCATAATCTGGAGTTCTCAAAGAGAAATAGAACTTGGAAGCAAAGAGAATAGTCCAAAAACCATGAAATAGTTAAGATACCAGAACCTTCAAAGAAGGAAAGAAAAAGAGTCAGTTTAAAATATGCCTTCGTGGGGCACTTGGGTGGCTCAGTCAGTTAAGTGTCCGACTTCAGCTCAGGTCATGATCTCACGGTTTGTGAGTTTGAACCCCACATCGGGCTCTGTGCTGACAGCTTGGAGCCTGGGACCTGCTTCGGGTTCTGTGTCTCCCTCTCTCTCTGTTCCTCCCCCGCTTGCACTCTGTCTCTCTCTCTCTCTCTCTCTCTCTCTCTCTCAAAAATAAACAAAGATTAAAAAAATAAATAAAATAAAATAAAATAAAATAAAATAAAATATGCCTTTGTATTCTGTGTGTCCAAAAGACTCCCATGTCATACCAAAATTCTCAAGTGTACTGACCTTTTACATTCTTGTTTTTAAAGATAAAACATAGGGGTGCCTGGGTGGCTCAGTCGGCTGAGTGTCCAACTTCAGCTCAGGTCATGATCTCACGGTCCGTGAGTTCGAGCCCTTCGTCGGGCTCTGTGCTGACAGCTCAGAGCCTGGAGCCTGCTTTGGAGTCTGTGTCTCCCTCTCTGCCCCTCCCTGACTCACGCTCTGTCTTTCTCTGTCAAAAATAAATAAGTTGTCTAGAACCTATATATATAGATATATATAGAACTTATATATAAAGATAAAATATAAAAACTCTTCTTTTTTGATGTTTATTAAGACATTCTGTCCTTAGGTTTAAATCAAGCTCTATTTAAATTTGAAAAAAAGGGGCGCCTGGGTGGCGCAGTCGGTTGAGCGTCCGACTTCAGCCAGGTCACGATCTCGCAGTCCGTGGGTTCGAGCCCCGCATCAGGCTCTGGGCTGATGGCTCAGAGCCTGGAGCCTGTTTCCAATTCTGTGTCTCCCTCTCTCTCTGCCCCTCCCCCGTTCATGCTCTCTCTCTGTCCCAAAAATAAATAAACGTTGAAAAAAAAATTGAAAAAAAAATTCCAGTTTTGATTTTAAAAATAATAATAAAAACAAAAAATAAAATAAAATATGCCCAATAGCAACATGCCTAGGTGGCCCGGGAGATTAAGCAGTGGTCTTGATCTCAGGGTCCTGATCTCAGCATGTGCGCTGGGCTCTGCACTGGGCATGAAGCCTACTTAAAAAAAAAATCATAAGATAAGATAAGATGAGATAAGATAAAATGCCTAAGAGCAAAACTTCCTCTTCTAGACAACTAGGAGTTAAGTCACTATCCCCCTTCCCCCCCTCTGATAAAAGAGCCATTTATAAATGTCATTATTTTTCTAAAGCATTCCAAATTTGAGAATAATGTATAAAATGCCTTCTAAATTTCAAAACACATTTAAAAGTTATTATATAATGAAATTTAAATTTTTAATCTTTACCTTTTTCTTCAAGAATGCAATTTTCTCAGGGTGCCTGGGTGGCTCAGTTGGTTAAGCCTCTGACTCTTGGTTTCGGCTCAGATCATGACCTCACAATTTGGGAGTTCAAGTCCCATATCCGGCTCCGTGCTGACAGTGCAGAGCCTGCTTGGGATTTTCTCTGCTTCTCTCTCTGCCCCTCTGCTACTCATTCTCTCTGTCTCTCTCAAAAATAAATAACCTTAAAAAATGTTAATCTCTTCATTAAAAAAAAGAATGCAATTTTCTTTTTTTCCCTCTTCAGTAGTTACTTCAGACTGAAAAACTTTTAAATTTGAGGCCCAGCATTTCGAATTTCATACAAGAATTTGGATTTCTGAGCCAAAAAATACATACCTGAAGCTTCGTGTAAATGTGATCTAAAACAGTACTTGAAATGGAAATAAACCACATTTGAAGTGTGTGGTGTTTGTAAAACAAAGATCTATTTTATAAATTGTCTCCAAAAAAATCCCTAGATGGGGCGCCTGGGTGGCTCAGTCGGTTGAGTGGCCGACTTCGGCTCAGGTCATGATCTCACGGTCCGTGAGTTCAAGCCCCGCGTCGGGCTCTGTGCTGACAGGTTGGAGCCTGGAGCCTGTTTCGGATTCTGTGTCTCCCTCTCTCTGACCCTCCCCCGTTCATGCTCTGTCTCTCTCTGTCTCAAAAATAAATAAACGTTTAAAAAAAATTAAAAAAAAATCCCTAGATCATCCAAAAATATATACAAATCAACAGAAGAGTTTCCACTCGATCTTTCTAGACAGTGCCTAAATGTGTAATATCAGGCATTCATTGTGTATTAATTTAATTCTATTGTATCTTGATATACTGTGGATGTTTTTCAAGCATTCTTGGATTTTGGAAATTTAATTTTTGGATAGCATGAACATAATGCCTATTTGAATTTATCCTCAGTTATTTTAGCAAGTGGTATTCTGCCTTGGGGTAGACTTAATGAATGAATGAGGGATCATAAATAAATAAGGACCATACACCTAAAAATAGTTACAATGGAAATTTTATATTATATATATTTTGCCACATTAAAGAAAGAAGCAAAAAAGTAAGAACCCATCTATGAGAGAGAGAGAGACAGGGAGAGAGGCAGGTGTTTCTGATTATTTTCCCCGTAGAAACATAGAACTAAGTGTAGACCACTCAAAATATATAATGCTGTGATCAGAACATTTACAAATAGCAATTCCAATAAAAATACTAGTACAGGGTCACCTGGGTGGCTCAATCGGTTAAGCGTCTGACTTCAGCTCAGGGCATGATCTCGCGGTTCGTGGGTTCGAGCCCCATGTCCGGCTCTATGCTGCCAGCTCAGAGCCTGGAGCCTGCATAGGATTCTGTGTCTCCCTGTCTCTCTCTGCCCCTCCCCACTCGTGCTCTGTCTCTGTGTCTCTCAAAAATAAACATTAAAAAAAATACTAGTACAATCAAAAAGATATGTTATATTCTTAATAAATAAGTTACCTTTAAAATAAAAGGATGACGGTAGCTTCATGGGGATTTGAGGATTGAGCTGCTGAGTTAGGGCAGCAAAGGCAAATGGGGAAGACCACGCAGAAAGTAGAATCAGCACTTCCCACGGCCTGGAGGCTGGCATTCGGGCTGGCATGTCTAAAACCTCAAACTTACTATTCCTCTCTTGAGAGGCCTCAAATTCAAGGATGCTGAGTCATGCTCATAAACTCACTAGGAATTGAAGTACGTGGTGTAGACTTACACAAAACTCTCGCAGTGGCTAAACATTTCAATGGACCAGAGCAGCCCATTAATTCCCCTCAGGCAAAGCTGCACAGAAAAATCCAATTTTTAGACTTCTTTTTGGACGTGGATTCAGAGGGAAAGGAGTTGGTTTCATGAATTCGGTTCTGAGAGTCTGATGCATCTTTCTCCAAAACAGGTACCCTACATGCCAAGCAAAGCACACGTTTGTAGCCCGTGGGTGGGGCTTGTGTGTCTTATGACCAATGATGGGTGGGAGCTGTTGGTGGTGGCCACATGGGCTTTTCTTACATTGCCATGGTGATCACTCTCCCACTTTGGTGAGTTGCATGTTTTTCTGTTCACATTAATATTTCAAATCAAAATTAATTCTTGATGTGAAATGACAGGAAATTTGGAATTTACTCTAAGATACTTAGAAATCAAGTAGGAGAGAGAGATAAACAAATTTGAGAAAATATAGATCATTATTAAAGCTGGGTATTGGCTTTTATTATACTCTTCTCTTTAGCATGTGTTTAAATAGTTCCATTAAAAAATTTTTTTTAACGTTTATTTATTATTGAGAGACAGAGAGAGACAGAGCATGAGCATGGGAGGGGCAGAGAGAGGGGGAGACACAGAATCTGAAGCAGGCTCCAGGCTCTGAGCTGTCAGCTCAAACTCACAAACCTCGAGATCATGACCTGAGCCGAAGTCGGACACTCAACCGATTGAGCTACCCAGGAGCCCCTAATTTTGTTTTTTTGTTTTTTTGTTTTTTTATCTCTTGATGCCTTGGTGCTAGTCTGTCTCTCTCAGTATGTCGTGTTAGTCACCAGCTCTACAGGTAGACCGCTTTCATTCAAATCCCACTTCTGCCATTTGCTAAGTGAGATCTTGGCCTGTTTGTGCCAATTTTCCCTGCTATAAAAATACTGGTAGTGGAGAAATCTACCCCACGTGGTTTTTGTAAGGTTAGGATGGCATCATTCATGGAAGGCGTTTGGCAGAATGTGGCATATAGTAATCACTCAATAAATGATAACTATTGTTCTCTACCATATAGTGATTCTACAGCCCTGTGGGCAATATATTTCTACTCTCCAGTTTGAACTCTCAAGACAACCACAAGGACCATTTCTACAAACACACACACACACACACACACACGCATACACACTTTGCTTGCTCATCAAAATGTTTTCTTCTGTATCTCCCTGAATGCTCCTCAGGTTCATTCCTCTAGGTAAAATGTAAGAATGAATTAGAATCCAATAAAGTTACCATCCTCCCCAATTCCCCTACTCTCCACCCCAACAATATAGAAGAGAAGGGTTGCTTAGTCCCTTGTCCCTCCCTGCCACAGTCCATCTCACCAACCCCCAATCCAGACTCAATGCCTCACATGTGAATCTTTCCCCAGGAAGAAAGATACTTGTCCTCTCTTTTTGGTTCATCTGAAAACAAGAAGCCAAAGAAATCTAACAAAATAATCTTTGGTACCCACAGCCTTGACTTCAGAAGATCAAAATTACACGGTAAGAAATTCTGATTGACAATTACTGTGAATCACCCATAGCAATGACTCCTTTTTTGAAAAGGAGTTTGTGATAACTATTTAAGTTTAAACTATTTAAGTTTGTGATAAGTATTACATTTGAAATAAAAGGTAATTCTGTTGAGTCATACTTAAAACTACAAACTCTAACTGAATTTGTGACTCAGTCTATACATATGAAAACAGAAGCTTAATGGTCCAAATAGTCAAGAGAATCAAGGAATATTATTTTTACTTTGCTTATTTGTTTGGGTTCTTCCAAATTTACCAATTGGATATAATTTCCCTTTTCGAGCATATGAACTCAGGAATATCAATGTTACTGAAATAAATGGACTATTGTCCATATCTTTCAAACCTACATGTTTACTCAATCAGCTTGTGCTGAAGCTGACTGATAATGTTAACTAACCAGTGTGGGAGGCTGGCCAGGAGCACATAGGTTATGCCCACTGCCCACAGGGCAGAATTCAGGTTAAGAGGCAATAGCTTTGTACCACCAAAACATATTCTGTTTGGAAGCTGGTCTTTCACTACGTTTGCCACATCCATGTACCCCCATGAACCACTGTATGTCAAGTGCAAACTCTCTCCTGTTTCTCCCAAATAACCTTTATTTACAGCCAACTAATTCTTCCCCATGTTACCCTATATCCAAGTTATGAATGAGACCATTTTCATTTTGCAATTTTTTTTTATTTTAGGAAGTTCCAAACTTACCCAAAGGTAGAGAGAAGAGTAGAATTAACCATCTAATGTGTAATGTATCTATCACTGGCCTAAATCATTATTACCATGCTTCCAATCTCGTTTCACCAGCTCCCCTCCCTTCCCCAATTCGTCTTTAAACTGGAGTATTTAAAAGCAAATCCCAAATATAATTTCTTCCCATTCTAGGTAAGGACGTTTTTTAAAAAAGTAACTGCCCTGCTATTATCACATTGAATGACCAGTAGTTCTTTAATAGTATCTACTCATCCCCAATCCATATTCAAATCTCTCCATTGTCTCAGAGCTGTGACAGGAATGAGTAAGCAGTGGAAGCTGGGAATCGAACCTAGGCTATTGGACTCCAGTGGACCCAACAGCATAACTCATGGAAGGCGAGAGTCCACCAAGAGCTCTGCAGGGACAGACAGAAAAGGGCAAAATAAGCAGGGGGATAGGATGCACGAGTGTAGTAAGCAGAAAGGTTGTTAGTAACCTCAGCGAAGTGGTCTCAGTCAGAAGGGGTTTTCAAGGTTTCCTTTCAGGGAACTGACAAGCCCTAGGACAGCAAGTTTGGAGGCTACAGATGGAAACAAGTGAGAGAACCTCACTAGATAGGAAGAGCAAGGAAACCCTGGGGGCGCAGCACTGAAACTGACTAACAGCTTTGGGACTTTCAGGTCCCCAGCATCTGACTCCCACTGGGACATAGTGTAGATTTGCCACTGGCTCCATGGCAGAGCAGAAAAGGACATGGGTGGCACGGCTGGGTGAAAGTAGACACTGGCCAACAGAGGGCTCTGCTTACCACGCAAATCATAAATAGCATTGTCTGCAAGATTCAAAATATCCCTTTGGATAACTGGAGATTTAACTATCCTTTTGGATAACTGTCATAAACAAGGGCTAGATAATGCCTAGCTTTTAATCTCACACCTTTCTGGGATGCAGTTTCAAACCTTCCTGCCGGTTGATCAAATTTCAACAGGCAGCTGCTTCCGTGACGTGAACCCCTTGTAAACGAGGAGTGCGGAAGACTTACGAAGAGAAGAACCTAAAGTGCAAGCGGAAGCTTTGCAGCCAGGTCTTGGCTTCCTCAGAAGGGAAGGCACAGGCTGGTGTTCCACAATTAACCACAAGGGGACACTTTTTTGAGCCAAGCCCTGGAATAGTGTTGAAAATTAAAGGGGCAAATGGTAACTAACTGTTTTACAGCCACCCGACATAGGCATGTGGCAGCTATGAAATACACCATTAGGCCTTGGAGAACATAGTTAATTGCCGTCTCAGCCCTAGTAGGAGATTATTAGCTACTCATTGTATCTGCTATTGCCGTATTCTTTTTTTTTTTTTTTTTTTTAAGTAATCTCTACGCCCAACTTGGGGCCCCAACTCACAACCCTGAGATTGAGAGTTGCACACTCTACCAACTGATCCAGCCAGATGCCCCATTCCCATGTTCTTTACAGTTCTCCTTACTTCCTACTAGCCAATCTCTCACTACCCCCCTTCCCTGAGATAGCTAATAATGTTTTATATTAAATTTTCCATGCTCAAGTGACCATATGGTCCTCATAGTGACAAATGCCTACTCCCAAGTTAAGAGTTTGCCTTTTCTGTGAGTGAGCAGGGACTGAGATACCACCACTCTAGATGCTTATACAAATCCTGATCCATAACCATCGAATCCCACACAACAGCATCCAACCAGGTGACCCACATCCCAGTAAAATGTACGAGAGTGGGTCCCTGATCATGCAACCATTGATTGTATCACACACCATGCTTCCAGAAGCAACCAGCCTCACAGAGGGCTAGAACAACCAATGCACAGCTGAAGTGCCAGCAACCTTCTGAAAGGAGGGAGAACCATCTTTCAGGACGCATGTCCCCAAAGGCGTTGGGAATGTTTCTGGGAACCAATGAGTGGAAGAGGGAGTGGGCCTACTTACCATCACTTCCAAAGATCCACTGTGGGACTTTGTGCTTCCCATCCATTTCTGGGCCCTGCAGCACTGGAAGTCATGGTCCCAAAGGAGGCGACTCTTGCCAGGGGACACAGTAAGGTCCCCCTGAACTACAAACTCGGGCTGATTCCAGGGCACATTAGCGTGCCTGTGCTCAGGCAGTAGTAGCTGGTGAAAAAGGAGCCACCCTCACCAGCAGGAGGAGCAGAGCTACTGATATATAGTAAGGACAGGGTGTTCACATGTGGAACCCAGGTAATTCTCCTGGAACCCCGTTGCTCACGAGTGTCTCCTGGAACCTCCTGGCTCACATGCAGCAAGCCTGGCCTAAAAGTTTCTTTGATGCAAGCTGAGATGCTTCCTGCCCACTGTCTTTGTCCCCTCCTTACAAGGTGGGGAAGCAAGGTGTCAGACTTGCTCTACAGCCTGAAGGCTGTTGCTGTCTTCCTGCTCTTTATCCTCCCTGGGCATGTTCCCCAAGTCTCACGCACATCTCATTCTGTGTTGGCATCTGCTTCCCAGAAGACCCGAACTAACACAAGCCATGAAACAAAAGAGCAGTGGGGGGGGGGCGGGGGCGTGTGTGTGGAGGAGATAATGTCAACAAGGGTCATCTTAATCAACAAAGTCTTTTAACATGATTAATAATTTGAGTTGCTTTTTTCCCCACTAGATGTCTTTTTCTTCCCGTTACATGCCTTTAGCACCATGACCTTACCCTTTATGGCACTTAGAACACTTGGCGGGGGCGGGGGGAGGAGGGGTTAAATTTGTATGTGGCTTGATTAATGTTTCTCTCTTTCTCTCTCTTGCCCTTGTAAGCTCCCTTGAGACAAAGTCCATGTGGTTTTTTTTTTTTCAGTACTGCACACCCAATTCCTACTGTAATGCTTAGCACATAGTAGGGGCTCGAAATTATTGAGCGAATTATTACTGAGTGATGAAACTTACTGAGGAATATTTAGTCTATAGCAAAATTTACTAAGTGTAGTAGCAAAAGAATATTATTGACAGGACACTATCACAAAGTCCTGGGGTACAAAGTCCTGGGGAATAGACTTATGATTCTAGAATACTGATAATGGTCAGCTGCCCAATAATAGGTCTAACAAGAAGATCTAATAAGGAGTTGTAGCTAAGTCTCATGCTATGTGGGGTGACCTCTGTTCCTTAAGCAGAAATAAACAAGTGTCAACACTGTGGGGCTTTATGGGATTGTTTGCAGGCATCAGCATGAGGTAATTTGAAAAGCAAGCCCTGGGGGCGCCTGGGTGGCGCAGTCGGTTGAGCGTCCGACTTTGGCTCAGGTCACGATCTCGCGGTCCGTGAGTTCGAGCCCCGCGTCAGGCTCTGGGCTGATGGCTCGGAGCCTGGAGCCTGTTTCCGATTCTGTGTCTCCCTCTCTCTCTGCCCCTCCCCCATTCATGCTCTGTCTCTCTCTGTCCCAAAAATAAATAAACGTTGAAAAAAAAAATTAAAAAAAAAAAAAAAGAAAAGCAAGCCCTGCCTCTTCCATTTTCCACACCAACCTGTGTTAGGGCTAGCCTGCCCTCTAGCCTGGCTTGTAATTCTTAGCAACTATGATATTATCATGTCCAGAAGGCCATTTTAAAGTATTATCTAGCAGGAAAAGATTTCTGATCTTTCCACATTAATAACATGGACAGAAAATGTATGGCTGTGCTCGCTCTCAGGGGCGACTCTGCACTTGAGCAAATGCAAGAGTGAGCACCTCCTTAAATGCTGCACTCTAGGCATCTCACTGGTCTCCCCCTGGTCCTGACCCTGCATGGGAGCCTAAGAAAATGGCAGATTCAGGGGCCCCTTCCCAGAGCTTGGTAAATTACCTACAACTGTCGCCAACTTAACGATTTTTCAACTTTATGACAGTGTGAAAGTGATATGCTTTCAGCAGAATCTGTACTTCGAACTTTGAATTTATCCCGGGCTGGTGATATGCAATACCTATTCTCTTCTGATGTTAGGCAGTGGCAGACAGCCATAGCTCCCAGTCAGCCAATTGAGAGGGAAACCAACCAATACAACCATTCTGTACCCACACACCTTTTCTGGTTTTCACTTTCAGCACAGTACTCAATAAACTGCATAAGATAGTCAACACTTTATTGTAAGACAGGCCCGTGTTGGACGATTTTGCCAAATGTTGGCTAATGTAAGTGCTCTGGGCATGTTTAAAGGAGACTAGCCTAAGCTATGATGTTCAGTTAAGCTAGATGTATTAAATGCATTTGTGACTTAATGGTATTATCAACTAACAGTGGGTTTATCAGGATGTAACCCCTTTGTAAGTCAAGGAGGATCTATACTTTGAACTGAGAAATACTGATAGAGGGAAATATCTACTTGACTTCAAGAGGGAATAAGTCAATTGGAAGAGGTTTAATTAAGACAAAAAATGAATGTGCATAATTTATAAGTGGCATTTCCGAAATCAGTTTGCCAGAAAAAATCAAGTGAAGGCAGAATGCTGAACCCTAACACATTTGTATCACATTTAATTAAAATGTTTGTATTGTCAATGGAGTACTACGTGGCAATGAGAAAGAATGAATATGGCCCTTTGTAGCAACGTGGATGGAACTGGAGAGTGTTATGCTAAGTGAAATAAGCCATACTGAGAAAGACAGATACCATATGTTTTCACTCTTATGTGGATCCGGAGAAACTTAATAGAAACCCATGGGGGAGGGGAAGGAAAAAAAAAAAAAGAGGTTAGAGTGGGAGAGAGCCAAAGCATAAGAGACTCTTAAAAACTGAGAACAAACTGAGGGTTGATGGGGGGTGGGAGGGAGGGGAGGGTGAGTGATGGGTATTGAGGAGGGCACCTTTTGGGATGAGCACTGGGTGTTGTATGGAAACCAATTTGACAATAAATTTCATATATTGGAAAAAAAATAAAAATAAAATAAAATGTTTGTGTTGTATACAAAAGGAGAAACATGAAGTAAAGGGAATACTTTGGATAGGAAATCAAGACACAAATCAAGTATTGCAAAGAAATACTACGTATAACTTTATTTTTCTTTTGAATTAAGAAGGCTTATACTTGGGGCGCCTGGGTGGCGCAGTCAGTTAAGCGTCCGACTTCAGCCAGGTCACGATCTCGCGGTCCGTGAGTTCGAGCCCCGCGTCGGGCTCTGGGCTGAATGCTCAGAGCCTGGAGCCTGTTTCCGATTCTGTGTCTCCCTCTCTCTCTGCCCCTTCCCTGTTCATGTTCTGTCTCTCTCTGTCCCAAAAAATAAATAAAAAACGTTGAAAAAAAAATTAAAAAAAAAAAAAGAAGGCTTATACAAATTTGACTTAATGAACAAAACAAATCACATGTTGGTAATCACCAATAAGGCTTTACTGATCCAAAAATATTTGCCATAAGAAATGAGTCACTGTGTATCTCTGGTTTTAAGAATCACAACACTGTCACAATTTAAATTTATTGCCCACCTTTCCAATTAAATAGCAAAATCTTTTGGGAGATGATGATACCTCCATTTTTAATTTGAAATTATTGCATTTTTCAAATATTTTTTCTTAGAAATAAAAAGTAAATCATAAAGTGTGTTAAGTCCATTCCTAAAAAAATCTTTAATCACAGGCTCAACCGTATTGGTTGGGACTTAAAAATGCTTTAATTTCAGGAATAGTTTTTGTACAGGCATGATTGATAACATTAAAAAGGCAGAAAGCAATTGTTCCATGCAAATTATTAGCTCTTATAAAGTACCAAAGTGTATTCTTGAGATGTTAAGGCATCTGGGGACAAAAGATACCTCTAGTTTCCTTGGCTTAGAGCTTGGATTTATTCTTGAAAGATTCCTTCATCCTTTTGACAACAGAAATGTCCCCTGCTCCCTCAGGCCAGTTGTCATGATCTGTTAAGTAAGTAGAAAACCTCACGTCCAGCACAAACCTATGAACCTCATTAATCCTCTTGGTTTCCAATAAACCCTCCTATTTTCCCTGGTTCACCCCTCTTCTCAGCGGGAAAAAGATATCATTAGGACAAATGGCAAAAGTCCTGAGAAAAACCTGCTTTGGAATCCCAGGTCTTCCCTGGACTAGCTCTCTAGCTCTTCCAAATGTGGAGAAGTTACTCTTCCTGAACCTGTTTCCTCATCAATTATCGGGGGGTGTAACAACATCTGTTTTTTAAAGTCATGAAAATTAGGGGCGCCTAGGTGGCTCAGTCAGTGGAGCATCCAACTCTTGATCTTGGCTCAGGTCATGATCTCACAGTTCATGGGATAGAGCCCCACGTCGGGCTCCGCGCTGACAGCGTGGAACTTGTTTGGGATTCTCTTTCTCTCTCTCTCTCTCTCTCTCTCCACCCCTCCCCCCCAAAATAAATAAACTTAAAAACAAATAAAGTGAAAATTAAATGCGACAGCCTGTATACAACACTTGGCATACTGAAGACATTCAAAAAATCCTACTTCCTTAATAACCAGGATGACTTTAAAACCATGTCCTTACTTTGTACTGGGCACATATAGCTGCCTTTCCAGCATCCAGTCCTTCACCCTGTTTCCAGTAACCTCCACTTCCACTTGGGAATCCATGAGGTTCTGGGGAAGTGACCCCACTTAGGTTACTGACTGAGCTAAGTCAAACAGTGCACTCCATTCCCCTGGCTGTGGTTATTGGTTGAGGATGGCCATTCCCATAAGCTGGTCCAAAACAGAGGGGGTCTCAGAACTCTGCTAGAAATGCTGTAACCAAGTCATTCCCCTCCTCTCTCTCTCTGTCCAGATGGCTGTGAACAAAGAATCATGGCCTGTTAGGGGTCCCAGGCAGCCTTCCTGTAACCAGGAGAGTCAATCTTAAGATAAAGCCAATACTGCATTAGCAAAAACAAATGGAAAAGAAGAAATTTATTGTCCTTGATGAGATCTATGAGCATATGATTCAAGTCCGGCTTGCTTTTCAGTTATTCAGGCCAATAAATTCCTCTACTAGTTAGGTTTGAGCTGCAGCTAAAAGCATGCTGAACCAGGGCTTTCAATGTGCATTATCTAATATAATGCTCCCAACCGTTTATTCAATAAATGCTATAAGTGACTCCACTTTACAGGAAAGAAAGTGGAGGCCTACAGAAATTAATTTTCCCCAAGGTCACACAGCTAATAAGGGCCTAGCCAAGTCTCCATCCCAGGCCTTGTCACTCCGGGGCTGGCAATCTTGGTAGGTTTTTTGTTTTTCTGTTTTTTAAATTTTTATTTATTTTTGAAAGAGAGAAAGCACACAAGCTGGGGAGGGTCAGAGAGAGTGAGAGGAAGACAGAGGATCTGAAGCAGGTTCTACACTGTCACTGTAGATCCTGATGCAGGACTCAAACTCATGAAGCATGAGATCATGACCTGACCGATGTCTGACACTTAACCGACTAAGCCACCCGGATGCTAGGCTGACAATCTTAAAGAAAAGACTGGACGCAAATGCTCAATATTCCCATTCATTATTTGGGGCAAGTATATTCTCGAAAAATAGATGTGGCTGATTTCTCCCAAAATTTCTTTCCCTTTATGAAGGAAAAATGAAAAATACCCCCAACTCCACTGGTGAGGAAAGTGGAGAGCTTCCCTCCCACCCTGGCCACTTTAAATACTTTCAGAACACAGAACTGCAAAATGTAGGCATTTCTGTCTTTCCAACCAAGATCCATCCTTAAAACCGTGGTATCTTATGCACATCACCACATTGATGTTATCAGTAAGGAAATACAGATAGGGGAGGGGAAAATAATAAGTAAGACTGAAGTCCCATATTAATCATTTATTAATGCAAAGAAGGTCTTATGTCTTGATTAGACTATCAGTATACAGAAGAGTAGGGTGAACGAACCCAGGTCCCAGATATGAAATTGAAATACACATGCATTACATCGATCACGTTTTTTTAAGTTTATTTATTTTGAGAGAGAGAGAGAGAGAGAGAGAGAGGGAGAGAGAGAGAGAACCAGTGGGGGAGGGGCAGAGAGAGAAGGAGAGAAAGAGAGAATCCCAAGCAGGCTCCACACTGTCAGCATGGAGCCCAATGTGGGACTGGAACCCATGAACCCTGAGATCACGACCTAAGCCGAAGTCAGACACTTAACCGACTGAGCCACTCAGGTGTCCTTACGTTGATCACATTGTAGTTGCTCGTAGCTACTTACTCAGCACTCTTCAGCAACAGTGCAAATATGTCTGAATTTTATACTTGTGTGCAACATCTATATTTGGTTGAGCAGTATAAAACTACTGCTTTTGTATATTAAGAATGGTTGAATACAGCAAATTCATATGGTTTTGCTGAGTCTATATCCCAAAGATAATGTAAAATAATACCATACCACCACCCCCCCCCCAAGCCCCAGCCTACCACCAGGTCTGATTCTTCTGTTCAGATACACAAGCCCCTTATTAGAGGAACAGAGAAATTAAATCTTAAAAATATGGCAACCTCTTGCCCGTTTTCTCTCTCCTCCTTATAAATGTATACTCATATAGAGAATAGTTTTCATGACTAAAATTCCACCAACCTATGCACACACAGGCAACTTTTTAAATAGATAAAGTTGTGTGCTATAATAAAAATATTTAGATATTTTCTTTGACTGGGATCATTTCCTTTAAAGATCACATCAGGAATATAAATATTTTGTACATTTTTGATGTTCCATAAGAGAAAACCCTAATCCCTTTTGTTTTTTTTTTTTAATTTTTTTTAATGTTTATTTATTTTTGAAAGAGAGAGAGAGAGAGAGAGAGAGAGAGAGACAGAGCATGAGCAGGGGAGGAGCAGAGAGAGGCAGACATGGAATCCAAGGCAAGCTCCAGGCTCTGAGCTGTCAGCACAGAGCCCAATGCGGGGCTCAAACACACAAACTGCGAGATCATGACCTGAGCCACCCGGGCGCCCCTCCCTAATCCCTTTTGTAAGTGCTTAAGAAATTTTGAAAACTTGAACGTGAAAAGGCATAAAGTCAGTGACTGCTCCTTTCTTGAGTGCTCACCTGGTACATCATATATTCGCGTATATAGAGACTGGCCCCCGTCCACCTCCACCAACTGTCCAGTGATAAAGGAAGCTGCTGGAGACAGCAGGAAGCAGACTATTGGGGAGATCTGGAAACAGAAGTACACACATACAGAAAAGTGGACACAACCCATCTGGGGCTGTTTCCACACCCAAAGAAACATATCTCAAAACCCATGACTGTAACATGAATTCTACAGTCCGTGTGCACCATACTCTGACAGAACAGACAGCTGCCTTTTTCTGTTTGAGCACCATTGAAAAAAAAAGTGACTAGTGCAGCAAGATAGGAAAGAATCTAGACAGTGTCAAACAAGCTACACGATGTGAATAAGCTGAAAGTGATCACTGTGCTTAATCTTTCCCAAACAACTCAGTTCCTTCCACACCTTTCATTGCCCACCATAACCCCACTTTTCTTCCTCTTCTTTTTTTCTTTTAATGTTTATTTATTTTTAGGAGAGAAAGAGAGACAGAGCATGAGCAGGGGAGGGGACAGAGAGAGAGAGGGAGACACAGAATCAGAAGCAGGCTCCAGGCTCCGAGCTGTCAGCGCTGAGCCTGACGCGGGGCTCAAACTCACGGAGCGCGAGATCATGACCTGAGCCGAAGTTGGATGCGCAACCGACTGAGCCACCCAGATGCCCCATAACTCCACTTTTCAATGCCATCATATGCCTTTTATATTTTTGTCCCTGAAATAGCCAATGCGTCTATATAACAATAAATTGGCATTGTAGCTTGCTCAGTCAATGGTCTTGCAAGCTGCAAGGCCAGGAACTCAGACTACAGGAGCTTCCTACAAGGGGGACTTCAAGACCCCACTGCATCCCCTAAAAATTCAGAGGTAGATGATGAGTACAGAAACATCTACTCCCAAAACCAAAAAGAAAGAGGACTTATTTCACTGGACATAAAGGAACTCTCTATGAGGCTATCGGCACAGGAGGAGTTTCTCGAAGGGAGATCCCAAACGCCTGCATTAGAATCCTTGGGTCCCTACCTGAGACCTTCTAAATTGTAAGCTCTGGGGTTGGAGACCCAGAATCTGCTACTTTATGAAGCTCCCTAGCAGAAGTGAGACAAGGGGGAGGCTAATGGTGCTTAGGGTGCAGTATTTAAGGAGGCACTCACTCTCAGGGCAGACCCTGCCCTTGTGTGACCCTGAGAGTGAGGCACATCCCTAAGTTTTATGTCCATGCCTTGCTTGCCTCACCCCAGTCAGGGCTGTGTACCTAGAGTGTTCTCTTACGTAGCTATGCCTCTTTGAGACTGTGAGACCCTGGAGGGCAGGCATAGCCTTCTCTCCATCCTTGTGTCCCCAGAAGCACTGGCCACATGACACAGCCCACTTTCCGTATGGCTAGTCTGAACTGAGATGTGCTCTACGTGTAAAATACACTCTAGATTGTGAAGACTTGGTCTGGAGAGAAGAGGCAAAATCTATAGAAGAATGTAAAATGATGTTTTAGATACATTGGGTTGAATAAAATTTTATTAATAATATTTAATTAAATTCTTATCTATTACATATTGGTTATAACAATATTAATTTTATATTTTTTTCTCTTTTTTTTTAAGTTTATTTGTTTTGAGAGAGAGAGAGAGCACACATGCATGAGAGTGGCAGAGGGGCAGAGAGAGGGGGAGGGAGAGAATCCCAAGCAGGCTCCACACCTAGCGAGGAGCCCAACACAGGGCTCAATCTCACAAACCGAAGGTCATGACCTGAGCCAAAATCAAGAGTCGGATACTCATCCGATTGAGCCACCCAGGTGCCCCTTTACTTTTCTTAATGTGGCTAGTGGTTAGCTTAAAATTACACGTGTCACTATTACGGTATTTCTATTGGACAACACTGGTATAGAGAATTAATCATTGAAAAGTTTCCTCGTCTCTGAGAAAGGGGAGAGAGTTCTGACCTATGATCAAAAGAAACCACCAGAGCTTGCATTAGCCTGTGTTATCAATCAACGACATCTCACCCGGTGAGTCAGGAAGACTCCACTCCAGTATGCTCCTTCCTGAATGCCAGCCAAACAAAAACCCTCTCTCTCCGGTAATCATGCCCTCCAGAAGTCTGCAAATCCCTAAAATCACACTTGCCCCAGGAAAACAGAAAGAACCATAGTCTGCTCTGTTCAGAGAGACTGTGTCCAACTAGTAATAAATGTGGCTTCGTGCTGAATTTTGTTTGAAATATTTACTGATGGCCTCATGTGTTTTGGGTAAAATAAGCACTTAATGTTTACAGAATGAAAGCTCTATATGCATCCCTTGCCTAAAATGAAGGGAAGTTACATCACCCAGCTCCTGCTACAGTGTTTTGCCCAGAGACTAGGCACCACTAAATGACACTGAATTGAATTGAAGCTATCTGTTAGGTAAAAGATAGATAAATATTCATAGCTCATGGTTTACTTTAGGAGCTCAACGTGGAGCTAAACTGAACCAATACAATTTTTATAATCACCAAATTAACTAGGCACTATTGTAATATCTTCCAATAGACTCTTCTAAACTTTGATTTTAACAAAATCCATTTGATGGATGGGTTTGAGGAACCAAGCCATTCACAAGAGTTTTATCAATCAGTAAACACTATTAAAAACCAGCAGCCGAGGGCACCTGGGTGGCTCAGTTGGTTAAGCGTCCGATTTTGGTTCAGGTCATGATCTTGGCGGTCTGTGAGTTCGAGCCCCGCGTCAGGCTCTGTGCCAACAGATCAGAGCCTGGAGCCTGCTTTGGATTCTGTTGTCTCTCTCTCTCTACCCTTCCCCATTGCACTCTCTCTCTCTCTCTCTCTCTCTCTCTCTCTCACAAAAGTAAACATTAAAGACTGGCAGCTTGTCTCCACTTTATCTATGTGGGTAACGCCTCTTTTAGCACAGTTACCTCTTTACTTTCTGCTCTGTTTATTAAAGACCCCGGGGATTTTAAATATGCAAGCTGGGGGTTGAATCCCAGTACCATGAGCCATGTATGACCATAGACAACTTACCGCACCTCACTGGCCCTTAGTTTCTTAATTTCATAAAATGAGAAGGCTCTGCCAAGTGCTGCATTCCTTCCCCCAGAATGTCGAAGGACACCCTAGGAAGTCTAGGCCATTCCTTTTAAAAGTACAGCTAGGTTCTGACCCTCCTGACTCTGCTCCAGGGACTGTCACTTAAAAGCCAGCAACTCATTGAAAGCAGTTCAGTCAATGGTCTAAGTGTGAACGTTCTGCCCCAGGGAGGATTCGCTGGGGTGATCAGAGTATCTTGGAAACACGACCTAACCGACAATCAGGCAGAGGCACCCCCTTGTTCTGCATCTCCCGGAAGCTCCCACCCTCTTTCCTTCCCCTTCACATCTAAACTATTTGAAGGTTTCGCCTACATTAGTCAAAGTATGGTCAGCAAAACCCTGGGCATACCTAAGACCTTTTCAGGTGCTTTGCAAGGACAAAACTGTTTTTGTTATAACACTAACTTTTCATTTGTCTTTTTCACTGTGTTGACATTTGCATTAATGGTGCCAAAGCAGTGGTGGGAAAAACTCCTGGAGCCTCAGCTCAGAAATCAGCAAATCATGGCAGGAATACAAAGAGGAACCAGGTCCCTAGGCTATTAGTGGTCATTATATTCTTCACCGGCAAGTACACATGGGGGGAAAGGCCTGTTTCACTTTAGAATATCTTTGATGAAGCAGCAGAATTTATTCATCATATAAATCTCAACCAGTGGGTACACGCCTTCTTAATGTCCTGTGTTATAACGTGGGAATTACTCATTAAGCTTCTCTACTGCAGTGGAAGTAGAAGAGTTGTGATCTGAACTAGTCACTCTCTTCATGAAATACAATTTTTCACTGGGATAAATGACTAACATGCTACGGTAATTCCCGCTGGGGTATTTGGCAGGCTTTTTTTTTTTTTCTCCCCTCCAAAAATGAACAAAGTGAGAATGTCTCTTCAAAGGAAGACAACGTTGTTTTTTCGTGTTTGTTGTCAATAATAATATCTGAGCTTTCGAGTGAAAATGAGGATTTTGGAAAACTTGCACGTGTCAACATGAGCTTGACAATTTCCTAACACTTCAAGATTTTTCTGAAGAGATCAGTGGTGATATTAACAAACGTGATCTTTTGTGTAAGGGATTTTTTTGATATAATGGATTGCGTGTCGACATCCAGAAGATCTCCATAACTCAGTGAACCAGTTTTTTACCAAAACTGATGCCAATAACTGATGTTATAAAAATCGTGTGTGGCTGAAAGTCCCAAAGTGCAAGAAAGACTAATGGATTTTAATGTAACAGAGTATAAAAGATTCACTACATGGTTTGAGATTGATGGCACATTGCAACCTATCTTTAAGAAACAGACACTTGTCAAACATCAAAGAAGAATATCCACAATTATCTGAAAAGTCCATTAAAATGCTCCTTCCTGGGGCACCTGGGTGGCTCAGTCGGTTGAGCTTCCGACTTTGGCTCGGGTCACGATCTTATGGTTCTTGAGTTCGAGCCCCGTGTCGGGCTCTATGCTGACTGCTCGGAGCCTGGAGCCTGCTTTGGATTCTGTGTCTCCCTCTCTCTGTTTCTGCTCCTCCCCCGCTCATGCTCTCTCTCTCTCTCTCTCTTTGTCAGAAATGAATAAACATTAAAAAATAAATAAATAAATAAAAATAAAATGCTCCTTCCTTTTCCAACTGTACATGTACATGAAGTTGGATTTTCTTCATATGCTTTAAACAAAACAACATATTGCCAACATATCAAATGCACGTGCAGATAAGAGTCCAGTTGTATTCTATGAAGCCATATGTTAAAGAAATTTGTAAAAGTGTAAAGCATATACAAAAAATGGTTTTCCTTTGCTTTTTAAAATACAGCAATTTTTCATTAAAAATATCATTCATGTTAACACGTAATGCCTTTATTATTTTTAATGAACTGATCAATATTTCTTAAACTTCTCAATTTTGATTTCTGTGCAGTAAATATAGATAATATAGTTCATATAAGTGAAGGGAAATGTTCTGTCCAATGAAAATTTAATCATATCATCTCCTTGATTAAAATCCTTAAACCCCTCTTAGTTTTCAGAATAGAAATACGAACACCTTGTTTACAACGGCTCATGAAATGTCTGATTTAACAGTACCTCCCAAAAACTTAATATGCAAAACTATTTTACTTCAGGAATTCTAGAAAAGTTACTTCTCACATAAGAGTGCATGTGTGTGTTTAAGGATGTTCACTGAAGAATTACCACAATGCTGCAAATATAAATGGAATTTAAATGTGCAAGAATGGAGCCTAATTAAATATATCATGGTCTATCCTTAGCAAGCTGCAGAAAAACACACACAGTAGAATCCCATTTTGTAAAAAAAAGTCAATAAATACAGGTATTTTTGTGTATGCATAGTAAACTTCTGAAAAACTATACATCAAAGCAACAATGAAAGCTAGTTTAGGAATTAGAAAACACTTTCTTTTAAGAGTTTTATGGTTTTACTTTTATATTTAGCAGTTTAATATATCTGAAAATGATTTTGTATGTGATACAAGATAGGAGGCCTAATATATATATATATTTTTTTTTTAATTTTTTTTTTCAACATTTATTTATTTTTGGGACAGAGAGAGACAGAGCATGAACGGGGGAGGAGCAGAGAGAGAGGGAGACACAGAATTGGAAACAGGCTCCAGGCTCCGAGCCATCAGCCCAGAGCCTGATGCCGGGCTCGAACTCCCGGACCGCGAGATCGTGACCTGGCTGAAGTCGGACGCTTAACCGACTGCGCCACCCAGGCGCCCCATATATATTTTTTAATGTTTATTTATTTTGAGAGAGGGAGAGAGAACACACACACATGCACACGTGCAAGCGCAGCAGGGGCAGAAAGAGAGAATCACAAGTCGGCTGCAGCCTCAGCACAGAGCCCTACGTGGGGCTTGATCCCCCCGACCATGGGATCATGACCTGAGCCAAAATCAAGAGTCAGACCCTTAATGGACAGAGCCACTCAGGCACCCCAGCCTAATTTATTTCTAGTTAAACAGCCAATTGCTGCAAAACTTCTGCTAAATGGTCAATCCTTTCCTCACAGATGTGAAATGTTACTTTCTCCTTATAAACTCCTCGTGTATACATGGTACTGATGTAAGAGTGCATTCTGTTCCACTAACTTTATTTATTTATTTATTTATTTATTTATTTATTTATTTATTTAACGTTTATTTATTTTGAGACAGAGACAGAGCATCAACGGGGGAGGGGCAGAGAGAGAGGGAGACACAGAATCGGAAGCAGGCTCCAGGCTCTGAGCCATCAGCCCAGAGCCCAACACAGGGCTCGAACTCACAGACCACGAGATCGTGACCTGAGCTGAAGTTGGACGCTTAACTGACTGAGCCACCCAGGCGCCCCCTTTTTTTTTTTTTTAACGTTTATTTTTTTTTATTTTTGAGACAGAGAGAGACAGAGCATGAACGGGGGAGGGGCAGAGAGAGAGGGAGATAGATGCCCTTCTTAATGCTTCTGAATGTTTGGTGTAAAAGCTGCCTCTTTCTCCAAAGGGTACAACTGGTGGTTTTGGATGGGAGTAAGAAAAGAGGAAACAATTATACTGTTTTCTTTTTTTCAGGAATAACATCATTCAGGCTTCTTTAAGAGTGATAGGGGGATGGTATGTGAAAGTGCCAAGGTCCAACGGCACATATCCAGGGTTCTGGAATGACATCCTGACTTTATGGGAATTTTATCTACTAATTGTAAAAGGAACAAATAGGTGACTCATGCAATCTTCGATAGGTCATGGGGCATTGGGAGCATAGTGTTTTCGGTTACAAAGTTCATGGAATTAGAGGCATCTGGGCAGCTTAGTTGGTTAAGTATCCGAGCCTTTTTTTTTTTTTTTAATGGTTTTATTTATTTTTGAGACAGAGAGAGACAGAGCATGAGCAGGGGAGGGGCAGAGAGAGAGGGAGACACAGAATCGGAAGCAGGCTCCAGGCTCTGAGCCGTCAGGCCAGAGCCCGACGCGGGGCTCGAACTCACGGACTGCGAGATCGTGACCTGAGCTGAAGTCGGACACTTAACCGACTGAGCCACCCAGGTGCCCCATAAGAGTGCATTCTGTTCCACTAACTTTAATCTGTTCCCGTGCCAATACCAGATATTGTATATAAGTATAGCATTATAGTATGTTTTGACATCGGGAAGGTCAAATCCCCTCCATTATTTTTTTCAAAACATTTTTTGGCTGTTTTTGCATAAATATTTTTCTAGACAAACTTCAGAATTGGTGTGTTGAATTCTGAAACTACATTAAACTTATACATTAACTTAGGGAAGCTTGATTTTATTTACTTTTATTTTTTCACCATTATTTTTTTAAATTGAAGTACAGGAGCGCCCAGGTGGCTCAGTCAGTTAAGCAACCAATTCTCGGTTTTGGGTCAGGTCATGATCTCACGGTTCTTAAGTTTGAGTCTCGCATCACGCTCCGGGCTGACGGTGCAGAGCCTGCTTGAGATTCTCTTTCTCCCTCTCTCTGCCCCTCCTCCACTAGTACTCGCGTGCTCTCTCTCTCCCTCTCTCAAAATAAATACACTTAAAAAAAAGTGAAGTAGAGTTGACACACAATGTTACATTAGTTTCAGGCATATGACCTTGTATTTGACAATTCTGTCTGCTATGCTATGTTCACCGCAAGTGTAGCTACTGTCGGTCAACATACAGAGGGAAACCTGATTTTAATAAAATTGATTCTCTCCATTGAGGGATAGGACATGTCTCTGTTTATTCATTTTTTCCTGTTTTTTAGTAATACATTTCTTTTTGTTTAGAGCTAAGTTTACACCAGGTATTTCTGTTTTTCATATTATTGCAGGAAAGGCATCCTTTTTTTCACTATATTTTAAGACTGTGTTTTTAAGACTATATTTTGAGATATTGCTGGCCTTTAATAAGTCTACTGATTTCTACATACTTAAATAATGGCCCTTATAGAAAGCACGTATGGAACTTCACATAGCCATAATCATCTGACTTTGCTTAGGGTCCTGGGTACCAACAAAGGCCATGTGATAAAATAATACAGCTGAAAAGTGCAATGAAACATTAAGACCATGCTGTTCTTAATTCACACTGCGTTCAATCCTGAATAAAGATCAGGATCTTTATTCTGTGGGCGTGCAAAGCAGGGAGCCAGAAAATAACAGGGGAAATGGTCTGGTAGCAATGGGAGCACTCATGTCTCTCAGCCAACCAGACCGTGTAAAAAGGACACCAAATGCTACAAATTTCCAAAGTATAAAAGAAAGTAATAGGGGGTTGGCTGGCTGGCTCAGTCGGTGCATCATGCAACTATTGATCTTAGGGTTGTAAGTTCGAGCCCTGTGTTGGGTAAAGAGATCACTTAAAAAAAAAAGTAATTAGAATCAATATTATTAGAAATATACATTACCTCCTCAGGAATTCCAATTCGCTTAGCTGGGATTCCCTCAAAGCACGCAGCAAAAGTGTCTTCTGCTAAAGGACCATAGTTGTCAACAGCAGTCGGGGAATAAATGATGCCCTATGTTTAAGAATAAAATGAGACACAATAAAGCACATAAAACTAAATTTTAATCTCAAAGACATCAAGGCAGTCTATTGCCCAATGCCAAAAAGTAAGTGGGTTAATTTTTACAGAAAAGTCAACATCTCCAATATTAATTTTTCTCAATATTGTCAAAGAAGCGCAGCTACCATGTTACAAATGGATTATCTGAATACTCACTTTGTGACCTCCTCTCCCTTAATAACCAGACAACCCCTAGATTTTTTTCTGAAAAGACTTGCTTTCTAAAAACATAACTGTGTGAATAGATCAGACAGGCACTTAACTAGGAACAGCGGGACAGGGGAGTCTACTCTATCTTCTGCTAAACTTCTCTGTTTTATAACAGAAGCCTAGGCTATGGTTATGTGAGACTTAGAAAATGCAGTATTTTCATGGGTTTTCTCTACAGTGATATCACAAATAAAATATTTGAATCCAGTATAAATAAACCAAAATTTTAATTTTTTTGGAATTCTTTTATTTAGCTTTACTAGCTTTCAAGGGTTTATAAAGCCAAGAAAATTACTCAAAAACTGTATAACACAAAATAAAGCTATTGGTTATGAATCCATCACTACAGCAGAGGTTACAGGAGTGAGGGAGGAAACCAAAGGGTTTTGGCGGTATTCATTACTGCAAATGATAATGGGGCACTGTACTGGTTTCCAATGAAACAATTTGGAACTTTTATTTAAAGAGGATGAAACCTTCTAGAAGTATTAAGGTTTAGACATTTAACCTAAAAACATCTTCTGGAGATATATGTGACTTTGTAACACTAACATACTATTAAATGTTTTCAAGAAATGCACTTTTGGGGGCCAGTATTCGAAGATACCAACACGAAGAATGAAACTGTAATGAATTTTTTCCTACAAATACTTGAGTGTAATATGGGTAAGGTGATGTCAGCTGTGAAGGACTGAAGAGATATGAAATTTCTGGCTAGGAGCCTGCAATTTGTTACAGATGAGATTTCTCTACTCACTTCAAGTCAGTTCTTGCTTAGTTCCTACCCAGTAGCATGGATAACAATATCTATAGATATATGGACAGGTCTGTAGATATTATTTTTTATTTAAAAAAAATTTTTTTTTCAACGTTTATTTATTTTGGGGACAGAGAGAGACAGAGCATGAACGGGGGAGGGGCAGAGAGAGAGGGAGACACAGAATCGGAAACAGGCTCCAGGCTCTGAGCCATCAGCCTAGAGCCCGACGCGGGGCTCGAACTCACGGACTGCGAGATCGTGACCTGGCTGAAGTCGGACGCTTAACCGACTGCGCCACCCAGGCGCCCCCAGGTCTGTAGATATTATAACCACAGATGTTATAGTTTCGTATATAGGGATGATTACTATCTTAGAAAAAAAAAAACAAGAGACATCACAGAGAAGTGGATTTAGGCTGAGTTTTGCCAGATGAGTGAGATATTTCACATGATCTCTCTCTTGAAGTACATAGCCAGTATGTAATACCCAGGGAAGCTTAAGCTATATCTTATTTCACACACACACACACAAAATGAAATTGAACATATTGTGATTTGAACATATAGTGATTTTCCCCCCTATAATTTACAGTATGTTGCTGAGAAATTTTCTCTCAACTTCTAAACAATCTTTAACTTGAATTAGACTTCAGATTTTTCTCTCTCTCCTTGTGATGAATTAATGATATACCAAGAAATAACAAAATAATCTGGCAAAATTTGTTCTTTAAAGCAGTGGTTCTCAATCTTCGCTGTGCATTTGAATTTCCTAGGTGGCTTTTAAAAATACCAATGCCTGGATTCCACAGTTTGGAGTCAAGTGTACATATTGCTAGTTTTTCAACATTTCATAGATAATTCTAATATATTGTCAAGAATGAGAATCATTGGCTTAATTTAACCTTCTTGACAATCTGGTTGTAGATCAAAGAAAGCTTCTTTCTGATTTTATCTATTTAAAAAAAATTTTTTTAATGTTTATTTATTTTTGAAGGAGAGAGAGACAGAGCATGAGCTGGGAAGGGGAAGAGAGAGACAGGAGACACAGAATCCAAAGCAGGCTCCAGGCTCTGAGCTGTCAGCACAGAGCCCGACACGAGGCTCAAACTCACAGCCGTGAGATCCTGATCCAAGCCGAAGTCAGATGCTTAACTGACTGAGCCACCCAGGTGCCCCTGATTTTACGTATTTTTAAAAACCAATCTTTTCTAGTATACATGAGCATTAACAAATACCTCTATCAACAACACAAATGGAATCAGAAGAGAACAAGTTGTCAATAGCTTTCATATGGAACGTTTACCTACAGGGGCAACACAGTTGATCCTTACTCCACTGCTGGCCCATTCCACAGCTAAGGTTTTGGTGAGGTTATAAACACCTTCTCTGGCAGCTCCACTGTGCCTTTAGAAGACAAAACATAAAAATTATAACCATAAAAATTATAACTGCTGTTTCTCTCGTTAACTGACGGATGTGCCAATGACCTGTCAGAGCCCCACAGATATATTCTTGTTGAGTCTGTCTTTTTGATCCTTTTTCTGAGCACGGGGAAGGAGGGGGGGGGTCCTTCAATGTTAAAGCCAAAACACAGTTATCTGATGGTCAAACAAATCTTACATTGTAGGCACACATAACATCCTCCAAAACACCATGACCGTAAAAGAAATATTTTGAAGACCTTTTTATTACATAGAAAAACTAACAAATTGGTAATTTTAAGGGTTACAAATGTGTGGGTTTTGTTTTTTGTTTTTTGGGGGTTTTTTTGTTTTTTTTTTTTGAAAGAGAGAGAGAGAGAGTGGACGCAAGCAGGGGAAAAGGACAGAGGGAGACAGAGAGAGAATGTCAAGCAGGCTCCAGGCTCAGTGCAGAGCCTGATGCAGGGTTTGATCCCATGACCCTGGGATCATGACCTGAGCCAAATTCAAGAGTTGGACACTCAACCAACTGAGCCACCCAGGCACCCCACAAATGTGGTTATTTTTTAAATCAATTTTAGATGATAAGGGATAAGAAATTCATATATTGGGCTAAAAATAGTATCAATAGGCTTTCTAGACACCCCAAAATTTAAATAAATTTTAATATATTTCCAGAAAGGAAGTGCAAAATACTTAGGCCTGCATCCATATGGGATCTCATGCATAAAGTACAGATATAATGTTGCTTAGAATTTCTAATTACAAGGTCCTCAGAACCAAGCATGTGAAACCCGGGGGTATATCCACTTCTCACTAAAGACCTACAGAGCCCAACCTTCTTGAAGAAAACCTATCTCTGTTCCAGTGTTGTCCGCAGCAACCCTGGCAGGACTCCATGCAGAAGCCAACTTACTTGGTCAGAATCACCCAAGTGATCCCACAACTACCCAACGGGGCCACAACTTCTGTTGCTACTGAATCCAGCAGTCCAGGGTGGATCTACAGAACACGTTCCCGTGTCCTGTCTACTGCCACCAGTGCGAGGAGGGGCCCAATTGCAACACTCAGCTGGGACAGATAATTGAAATTGAAAACACCAGGAGCAAGAGACAGGGGCAGGAACAGACATGCTTATATAGAAGCACAACCGAGTCCTGACTCTTTCCTTCGAGGAGGACTAGAGGTGTTTGTCCCCTTGCACTCAGCCCCCTGATCACCAGGGTCACCACAGGAGGTGACCTCCTCATAGAAAAAGGCTCAGCAGTTACAGTGAGCCCCTGAAGAAACAAGTGGCAGATGTTCAGAAACTGGTAGGCGCCCGGAGCACCTGGGTGGCTCAGTCAGTTAAGCATCTGACTTCAGCTCAGGTCATGATCTCACAGGTCGTGAGTTCAAGCCCCATGTTGGGCTCTGTGCTGACGGCTTCAGAGCCGGGAGCCTGCTTTGGATTCTGTGTCTCCCTCTCTCTCTGCCCCTCCACCGCTCATGCTCTGTCTCTCTGTCTCTCTCTCTCTCTCTCAAAAATAAATAAACATTTAAACAATTTTTTTAAAAAGAAAGAAAGAAACTGGTAGGTGCCCAAGAGAGAAAGCCGCTAGAATGAGAGACAGAGGTGGAAAATCAGAGACAGATATTAGTGAATCCCCATCAGGACAGAACAGATGCTGGACAATTCAGCTTTGGAGTGATGACTATGTCACATGAAGTGCTGTTCCAGTCACTCTTCTGCTAAAGGAAAAGCCGAGAGAGACTGGCATTTATCTGAACTAGGAGTTGAGTGAAATTATATTTTACCATTTCCATGACAAGCTCACATCCTCTTTCAATGACCAATTTCTGTATCAGGTAATATCTGAAACTTCTTGCAGTCTGTGTGGGAACAGATTACAAGTAATAAACTGCCTTGAAGGCTGTCACATTGCTTCATTTTCTTCCTGTCATTTATAAATAGGAGGCAGGATGATGTACAATTGTCAGTGAATAGAGCACTAACAAATGTTTCAAATGCTTCTGCAACTTACACACATAAAACCATACAGTATATGCTCTTTTTCATTTGGCTTCTTTCACTCAGAATAATTATTTTGAGATTCCTCCATGTTGTTGCCTGAGCTAAAAGCTCATTTGCTCTTATTTCCAAGTAGTAGTCTGTTACATAGATAGACTACAATTGGTGGATTCATTCACCCGCAGATGGGCATTTGGGCTACAAACTGTCTATCCATGTGAAATGGGAGTTCGTTTTTTGGCTAATCTTTTGCCCTTGTAATCATGAACAACCACCCAAAAGATCAGCAGGTCAGGCTAAACTCCCCCACATAGATGTAACAGAAAAAATGTAACGTCTTAGGCAACATTAAGAAAAGTGTGCCAAGGAGCAACGCAGTTCAAACACACACACAAGATATCCAGATAGCCTTTCAACAAATCAAAACGTGCTCCATTGAGAAGATCATTTCTTGCCTATCAGAGTTGTCCGGAAGTTGTTAACACACATTTTGGGTGAGGCTCTAGGGAACATGCACACTCATATTTTGCTGGTGGGAGTGCAAACTGGAAAGAAATTTGGAAATACCTAGGAGTTTTGTTTTTCTTTTTAAGTTTTTTAAATGTTTTATTTTTGAGAGAGAGAGAGAGAGAATGGGGGAGGGGCAGAGAGAGGGAGACACAGAATCGAAAGCAGGCTCCAGGCTCTGAGCTGTCAGCACAGAGCCCAACTCAGGGCTTGAACCCAGGAACAGCAAGATCATGACCTAAGCTGAAGTCGGACACTTAACCGACTGAGCCACCCAGGAGCCCCTGGAAATACCTAAAAGCATTTACCTTTCACCTTCACCCAACAATCCATCTTCCAGAATGTATGGTAAACATATAACTCCACAAATATGAAACAAATATGTACAGTGTTATTCACTGCAGAATTATTTATAATAGCGAAATGTAGAAACAATATAAATTTCTAGTAACTTTGAGATAATATGTGCATTTGGAAAGAGGAATTTGAAAATAAGTCCATAAGTCCATAGTGGTATACCAAAAAATTTAATGATAATAATGATAATTGTAATAAATATACAGATAAGGAAGGAATGGCTGTTGCAAAGAAGTCTTTTTATGAATTACCAGCTAATAAATATAGAAGCAATTATGAAATCAGAAAAATTAACATTGCCCCACCATTAACGTAATAAGTGATTCAGGTAAGAATCACCAGTGGTTGCAAAAATCACAATGGAAAACAGAATATTCCCGCAATACCAAAATATCACCCTATAGATTACAGATGATGGACTAATGATAAAGGAATTCAGATCACTGTCTTACTTAGTTAAAAGGTTTTTTTCTGGGATGAGAAAGGATAGAGCATTCAACTTTGTACCTTATGCAGTTTTGTATATATATAAAAACTAGCATGCATGTTTTTATAACACTAAGATAGACCTATTTCATAAAACATTCTATGTTGGAAAATAAAATTTTTTTCATTAAAAAAATGGAAGGAATCAGAACTTATAAAAGATATGAAGGAAATCAGCAAAACGAATTTTTTTCTAAAACCAGACTTTTTACCTGCTAAACGTGTGGTCTTCAAGTAGCTTCCTAGCACATTGTTTTTCTCTTTGTTCTATGTGGATGTCCTTTTAGATTATTATGAAAGAATCTACTGAGCCAGTACAGGAAATTAGTTCATTGATGGACTTTAAAAAAAAAAAATCAGTTTCCAACATAATATTTTACCAAAATCAGAATAAGAGTGAAATATGTCAAATTCCACTATGGAGTAACAATTCAGCAGTTCTGTCTAAAAATGAATAGGCATATTCACAGTATTCTAATCTAAATTAGCCTAGATTAGTTTTATTTCCACACGCTAACAAAAAAAGATATCTCCAGAAAATGATGACAAGTTTAGCGACATCTGGATAAGGGTTACTGGATAAAATATAGAACATTCCGTTAAAGTTGAATTTCAGGTAAATAACAACAACAACAACAACAACAACACTTTAGCATAAAGATGCCCCATGCAATATTTGGGACAGACTTATAATAAAAAATGTAATGGAGCATCTGTTTTTCTTTTCTTGGTAAATCTGGCAAGTCTCATATGGATGGAAATTTTTTGGAAGTACATTTTCAACATTCAAATAAAGGGAATAGCTAACTATTGGGATTGAAACTTATTAAAGGATTAAGGATCGTGACTTATGACGTTTTCTCCACCCTACTCCCCCCTATTCAGAAGACAAAACCCAAAGATATAGAAAAATATACATATATGTATGTGTGTGCTTACACAAATCCTGGGAATCCATTCTTAGTAAGGATAGTGATATTGACAATAGACCCTCCATGTTCTTTCATCCACGAGCTGTAAACTGCAGGAAAAAGACCAGTGACAAACGTGTGACTCTCATCCCCTGTCCCAGCATGTTGCTTTTTATTTTAAAATTTTTAATTTCCATTTCCTTTTTATAAAAAGCCTGAATGGGCATAATGTAGGGATCACAAAATTCATCCACTTCATGTGTACAACTTCAAGACTTTTAATAAATATACAGAGTCATGGAACCACCATCACAATCCAATTTTAGAATATTTCCATTACCCCCCAAAAGTTCCTTGGTACCTTTCTGCAGTTCAAGCCATCCCCAAGCAAACCCTCATCTACTTTCTGTTTATATAAATTTGCCTTTTCTCAACATTATGTGTAAAGGAAAACACACAATATGTAGTCTTTTGTGTCTGGCTTCTCTCACTTAGAATAATGTTTGTGAGCTTCATCCAGGCTGTAACATGTGTCAACAGTTAACTTTTCTTGCCGAATAGTATTCTATTGAATGGATATGCCATATTTCATTTTTCCATTCACCAGCTGATGAACGTTTGGATTGTTTCCACTTTGAGGTGATTATGAATACAAACCTTTATGTGGACATATGTTTTTATTTCTCTTGGGTGGAAGTGCTGGGTCATATCATATGGTAACTGTAGGTTTAACTTTTTAAGAAACTGCCAGACTATTTTCCAGTGTCTCCACCATTTTACATTCCTACCAGAAATACATGAGGGTTCCAGTTTCTGCACACTGTTATTGTCTAACTTTCTGATTACAGCCATTCTAATGGGTATGAAAGGATATTTCACTGAGATTTTTTTTAATGCTTTTATTTATTTCTGAGAGAGAGAGAGACAGAGACAGAGACAGAGCAAAAGTGGAGGAGGAGCAGAGAGAGAGAGAGAGGGAGACCCAGAATCTGAAGAAGGCACCAGGCTCTGAGCTGTCAGCACAGAGCGCGATGCAGGGCTGGAACCCATAAACCACGAGATCATGACCTGAGCCGAAGTAATGCACTTAACCAACGGAGCCGCCCAGGTGCCCTTCACTGAGCTTTTGACTGGCATTTCCCTAATGACTAATGGTGTTGAGAATCTTCTGATGTACTTGTTCATCATTTATATATATTCTTTGGTGAAATATCTATTTAAATCTTTTGCACATTTTTTAATTGGTTTGTTTTCTTAACATTGAATTATAAGAATTCTTTTTACATTCTGGATACAAATTCTTTATCAGATATGTGATTTGAAATCTCTTCTCCCAGTTTATGGCTTATCTTTTCATTTTCTTAATGTTATCTTTTGAAGCACACACGTGTAATTCTGATTAAGTCCAGCTCATCAGTTTTTTTACCTTATGCATGGTATTTCGGGTGGTGTATCTCAGGACTCATTGCCTAAGCCAAGGTCATAAAGATTTTGTCCTTTGTTTGCTTCTAAAAGTTACAAAATTTTACTTTTTGCTTTTAGGACCACGGTCCATTTTGCACTTTGGGTTTGCTTTCACTTACGGTGTGAAGTAAGGGTCTTTTTCTTGTATGTGCATATCCGACTGTCCAAGCACCATCTGTTGAAAAGACTATCATTTCCCCAAGCAAATGCCTCGGTCCCTTTGGCAAAAATCGTAAATATAACGGTTTGACCACAAATATAAGGATTTATTTCTGGACTGTCAAATCTGTCCCAATGTATGCATCTATCCTTATGCTAGTACCACACTGTCTTGAAACCAAGAAGTAGAAGTCCTCCAACTTTCCTCTGTTGCAAAACCGTTATTTCTGAAAAATTTCAAAAATTTCTAAAAATTTCGTTATTTCTGGCTATTCTGAGTCCTTTGCACTTCCACGTGTATTTTAGGATCTGTTTGTCAATTTCTGCAAAAATAATAGAGACTGCACTGAACCTACAGATCAACTTGGGAAAAACTACCATCTTAACAATATTGTATTTTCTAATTCACAAACATCAAATGTTTTCCCATTTATTTTCATCTTCTTTCATTTCTGGCAGCAATGTTTTGTAGTTTTTAGATACGAGTCGTATCCTTTTCTATTCTATCCTTTAACTTCATTCTTTAAGTATTTTACCTTTTTGAAGCCCCATTTGATATTTAGCCATCAAGTCCATTCATATAAATCAAGACAATGCCAGAGATGTTCCCTCAAGACTAGCTTTAACAGAAACCTAATTTTTAATGATATTTATTTATTTTTTTAAATGTTTATTTATTTTTGAGGGAGAGAGAGAGAGAGGCAGAGTACAAGCGGGGAGGGCAGAGAGAGAAAGAGAGAGGGTGACACAGAATCTGAAGCAGTCTCCAAGCTCTGAGCTGTCAGCACAGACCCTGACACGGGGCTTGAACTTAGGAACCCCAAGATCATGATCTGAACTGAAGTTGGACACTTAACCGACTGAGCCACCCAAGTGCCCCAGAAATCTAATTTTTAGAATGTAAAGGCCAGAGAACAATTCAAGACCCTCCTATTAAAAGTTCAGGCAAAAATAAGAGTGCCTTCCAATTATTACTTAATGCTTTCTAGTGAGTTCTGACCAATTCATAGAGTATGACAGAAAAAGCAGGTAAAGCCACTAGAAAAGAAGATATCAAATACAGGATTTTAAAATTATAAGACAATTCTTTCATATTATTTTCACATTATTAATTTTTTTAGATTTTATTTTTAAGTACTCTCATCACCCAACATGGGGCTCGAACTCATAATCCTGAGATTAAGAGTCACGTGCTCTACCGACTGAGCCAGCTAGGTGCCCCTATTTTCACATTTTTCAAACTGGGATATGTCTTACAGTTGGTGGCTTCTTAAGATACACAAGGCACTGTTTGTACTTTCTTAGTGATATACAAAATGGTGCATTTCTGAATTGACTATATCTTTGACTCAATGAAATACAGTATTTATTTTTAGACAACATGATTGTACGTCTAAAACACCCAAAAGACTAATTAAAAAAAAAAACTGTTAAAGCTACAAATTGCTAGATAAAGTTACAAGCTCAGCTTGAAAAAATAATTCTTCTATAAACCAACAATAATCCAGTTGAAAAATAATTGGGAAACAGCCCATTCAAAATAGCAAGAGTCATCAAAAATACCTAAGCATAACCTTAATTAAAAAAAAATATATGAGTTCTATATGACAAAAACCACAAATCTTTGCCAAAAAATATAAAATAAGTATCTATTAATAGAAAGACATGCCATTATGATATATTCATTACTTTAGGGTAATAATTTCACAGGTAGACACATTTGTCAAAGCTGATTACATTACACTTTAAATGTTAATTTAATATCTTTACCTCAATAAAGTTGTAAAATGTGAAAAAAAAAAAGGAAGACATGCCATTATGGAAAGACAATATTTAAACATGGTAACTATTTTCAAATTATTGACAAATTTAACACAATTCCAATCAAATTCCCCACCAGGATTTTTGAGGAAAAAACCTGAATATAAAATTCATCTGAAAGAATAAAAGGTCATGAATAGCCAAGAAAAAGTTTGAAAATGAAAACAAATAAAGCACTGCGTGCCATACTGAATATCTAAAAAACTTATTAAGAAAAAAAAAGAAAGGGGAATAAGTTTATTTAAATGACCCTAACACAGACCTTCTGCTTCTGTTAGCACTCTGACATCATTTTTGTTTTTCCCCTGACACTTTTCCTGGGTATTACAGGAATATTTCTTCACGCTATTTGAGAGAATCAGATGCCAATCACAAGTGCAGCTTATTTCCCTGTGCTTCAGACCAACTGGCTATAAATCAGAAGTTCCTATGAGCTCTTCCTTGGATTTGACTAATCTGCTCTTGAACTCAGGAAACTAGTTCACTCACTAAATTACCCATTTGTTACAAAGCATATTAAGAGATATGAACCAACAGGCAGATGAAGAAATACACAGGGCAAGGTCCTGAACAAAGAAGCTTCCGTTCTGTGGAGTTTGAGCCTGGCATGGTGTCACATGTTCTGATTACCAACCCTATCCTTTGATTTTTCTTTTTTTTTTTTTTTTTTTTTTTTAATTTTTTTTTTTCAACGTTTATTTATTTTTGGGACAGAGAGAGACAGAGCATGAATGGGGGAGGAGCAGAGAGAGAGGGAGACACAGAATCGGAAACAGGCTCCAGGCTCTGAGCCAGCAGCCCAGAGCCCGACGCGGGGCTCGAACTCCCGGACTGCGAGATCGTGACCTGGCTGAAGTCGGACGCTTAACCGACTGCGCCACCCAGGCGCCCCCCTTTGATTTTTCATTACAGAGTTGTGACTAATTAAATCTTTGGCCACTGGTCACTGATTTGACCTTCACCCCTCTCTGCTGCCCAGAAATCAGTGTTGGTTCCCTACCAACCAGCTCGTACCCCATCTTTAGGGAATTTCCCAAAGTCACCTCATTAACATACTCAGTTGTGGTTGAACAGGGCTTGTTATGAATAACAGACACTCATTTCACCCTTACGGTCCTAAAGCCATTTCAGGTACTGAAGACAAGAAGACCAAGTGTTATAACAAAAGACTCTCCCACTGTTCTTAATGCTCAGGAAATTCCAAGGGCCAATGGGAGCTATGAACCAGGAACTGGAGACAGACCAAAACATACACTCATTACAAATCACAACATCACAGTCCCCAGTGATTCTGGAACTACCGTGTTATCCCTAACTACCTACCTGAACTTTTTACATAAGGGTGAAACAAACTATCTTATTTAAGCTCCTGTTTTTTTCTATGGTCTCTACACTGGAACAGCTAGTCACAACTAGTATAAAGCTTTATATTGCTGGTTAGATAAAAAGGCTGGGAATGTCTGCAAGCCTTTGACTTAGAGATATTAAGAAGATAAAGCCTAACCCATCTTGGGGTAAAGACCCTTTTGGTTGGAATTATACTTGTTCTGTGGTTTTTATCATAAAAATGTCTTGGAAAGTTTGCAAGAAAACCCTTGAGTTACTCAACTTCAGGAGTTGAGCATCACCACCTTAACACATGACTTTCAGTCCAAAGATTATGTATGCTAGCTAATTGTTAGCTGGAAAGAACGTGGACTCTATCCAGTGTTCTCCCTGAAGATTTCATAAGTTAATGAACAGGCCCTTATAACAGATTCATTTCTTTAAAACAAAGTGTGAGAGGTTTTTTGTTTTTTGTTTTAAATTTCAGGGACAACTTTGTAGCTATATCTTTGTACAGATCCATAATAATTTTCTCATGACAAATTCCTAGAAATAAAATTACAAGATCAAAGCATATCCATATATTATAAATACTGCCAAATTACTATCCAGAAAGGGAACAATTTACATCCCTGTGTTGTATGGGAGTGAACCAGGGCAGCAAATGTTGATGATATGGAGTTTCTGCGCCTCTAACAATTCTCTTTCAAGATTTTCTATAATCTTTAAATAAGGACACTTTGACTTTTTTGGGTTACTGATCATACTTGCCTGCTTTACACATGTAGAAAGTGCCCGTCAAGTTGGTTTCGATCACAGCATGCCATCCCTTTGCACTGATGTGTTCTGCAGAAGACATGAACTGGCCTCCTCCATTGTTGACCAAAAAATTGATCTTACCATAAATATCTAAGGTGGATTTGATCAAACTGTTCACCTGAAGAAAAATGTTAAAAGTAAGGTGGTTAATAACCTAACTTGCTACTTGGACCGATAGCTTGCTCTAGAGAGGAGAAGAACTTGCCGTCTGTAATGGGAAATGGTAACTCTGAGTACCATAATACCCACAGATCAGAAAACTAAATTGGTAATTCTGATGACAAGATTTAGCCAAGAGCCTGGATCACTTCTGAATACAAGCCTCCTGAATACAAGCACTTCTGAATTTGTAAGCTGTAAACCCAGAATAATGAATAGTACTAAAATAGGTTAATGTCAACATTAAGAAATGACTTAAAAGGGGTGCCTGGATGGCTCAGTTGGTAGGGCATGTGACTCTTGATCTCAGGGTTGTGAGGTCAAGCCCGATGTTGGGTGTAGAAATTAACGATTACTTATAAACAAAACTTTAAAAAATTAAAAAAAAAATTTTTTTTAAAGAAATGACTTAAAGGGCAAAAAGGGCACAAAAGGTAATCTCACTGAGACCACATCCTTTCTTTGCTTCCTGATCTTGTTTCTCTCCATCTCCTTCTCTGGACGTAATTCACTCAGTAAATCATTGGCAAAAGAATCTCTTTCATAGGCTCTGCTTTTAGTTAACCTCATCTAAGACAGTTACCATAGGAACATCTGTAGCACAGGTTTAGAAGCTACTACTATAAATTAAAATAAATGAATAAATGATATAGACATATTTGTATTACCTCCTCTTCTTTGCGAATGTTGCATTTTATGGGAGTGACCTGAGCCTGGTTGGTGTGGGGCAGGCTGGCTTTCAGTTCTTCTGCAGTCGATTTTAATCTATCAAAGTTACGAGATGCAATGACCACATTACACTCTGAAAAGAAAACAGACAACAAGTAAATATGCTTTCACTGGTTGTCTAAATTTTTTTTAACTTTTTTTCAATGTTTATTTATTTTTGAGAGAGACAGAGCACGAGTGGGGAAGGAGCAGAGAGAGAGGGAGACCCAGAATCAGAAGCAGGCTCCAGGCTCTGAGCTGTCAGCACAGAGCCCGACGTGGGGTTTGAACCCACGAACCATGAGATCATGACCTGAGGTGAAGTCAGACACTTAACCGACTGACCCACTCAAGTGCCCCATTGATTGTCTAAATTAAAAAAAAAAAAATACTAATGTTTAGGAAATATTTCACGTGTTCCCATAAAAAAGATTAAAAAAGAAAGATGAGTCGGGACTTCTGCTTCTGGTTACGACGGAGCATCAATAACCAAGTTTACCCTCCAGACCGAAACAACTGAAGAACTAGACAAAGTATATACAACAATGGTTTTCAGGCACAGGACACGGGTACCATGACGCGGCTATCTCGGAGGGTGGAAACAAACACTGTGAGTACTATGATCATTCCAGCTTACCGCCTGGAGACAGTGTCCAAAGTGCAGCACAGGGAGGAGGAGGAAACCATTCAGAGCCCAGGAAGAGACGAAGATGGGAGTCCCAGAGGCCAAAACTAGGTTACATAGGGCAGAGAGAGAAGATAAGTCACAGAGCAATAACTCCAGAGATCTGCAGAGTTCCCTCAAATATTCAGCTGAGCACTGAACAGTGCATTGAGTGAAAAAAACTATCTGAGGCTGGGGAAAGAACCAGCCCAAAGGAGCAGAAACAACACACCCTGACATTCACACAGCACTGAGAATAGTGTTCCCACCAGGCAAAACCTTTCAAGGGCCAATGGGAAAAATACGCAGAAGAGTATGGCCTCAGTAGTGAAGCAAAATTAGCCCTAGGTTAAAGGCCATTCAGGTCAACACTTAACATACAACAAGCCTCTCCTAAGATATCAAACTGTTTCCAAGTAACTTAAGTGCATCTTTTTTTTCTTTATTTAAATTTTTTTTCAACGTTTTTTATTTATTTTTGGGACAGAGAGAGACAGAGCATGAACAGGGGAGGGGCAGAGAGAGAGGGAGACACAGAATCGGAAACAGGCTCCAGGCTCTGAGCCATCAGCCCAGAGCCTGACACGGGGCTCGAACTCACGGACCGCGAGATCGTGACCTGGCTGAAGTCGGATGCTTAACCAACTGCGCCACCCAGGCGCCCCATGTGCATCTTAAAACAAAACTCAAGAATATACAAATAACCAGCATTGAACAAGGTAAAATTCAAATGTCTATCATCCAGCAAAAATTTTACCAGTCATGCAAAGAAGCAGATAAATAGAACCCATAATGAGGAGAAAAGTCAATTAATAAAAACAGAACCAGAAACGGCACTGACAACAAAATTAAACAAATTCGTGATAAAGAGAAAAATATTAAAAGCAGTCAGAGAAAAAGAACAGAACAAAAAGACAAGGAAGACAGAAGACTTCTTTTTCAGAAATATTGCAAGCCAGAAGACAGTGGAAATGGCTTGAAAGTACTGGGGAGGGGCAGAGGGTGGGCATTTGGGAACCCAGAAATCTTGACCCAGTGAAAACAGTTTTCAGAAATGATGACAACATGAAGACCTGTTCACACATATAACAGCTGGAAGAGTTCATTAAAGCAGACCTGTATTACTTAAAAGAGTAAAGGAAGTCTTTCAGATGGAAGGACAATGATACAGATGGAAATCTAAATTACCAGAAACGCCAATTATGTGAGTAAATACAAAGACTATTCTTCTTTCTATTCAAGTCTCTTTACTTTTTTTTTTTTTTAATGTTTATTTATTTATTTTGATGGGGAGGAGAGAGACACTATCCCAAGCAGGCTTTGCACTGTGAGTGCAGGGCCCGATGAAGGGCTTGGATCCCATGAATCGTGAGCTCATGACCTGAGCTGAAATCAAGAGCCAGACGCTTAACTGACTCAGCCACCCAGGCACCCCTATTCAAATCTCTTTAAAAGGTGGAGATTGTTTAAAGTAAAAATGGTAACAATGCACTGTAGGATTTATAACCTATGTAAAAATAAATGTGTGGGAACAACAGTGTGATGGCCAAAAAAGGTGAAATAGCAGTACAGGCAGTCCTTCTTTTGCTCAGCTCTAACACACACGAATTTCAATTGTCTAAGCTTAGTTGAACAACATAAATCCCTCAGCAACATGGTTCAAACTTCAGTTACCATGACATATTAACGGTGAGTAATTGTATAAAATACAAGCTGTTCCATCCACAAATCACCATTGAATAACAGATACACATCATGATCAGTGACTAATCATGTCACTTCTTTCAATGTCTGGCCATGATTGGGCACCATGCATGCTTTCTTCAATTCACACACAGACAGCAAAGAAATACAGTCATGTTGTGTCCGGGTCTCCCAGTGATAAGCCTATGATTCAAAGAGGGCTGGTCCAAAAAGATGAAAGAAAATACAACACAGAAATAAAAATTGGTAACACTGGAAGTGAAATTAGAATTGAATGGAAAGGGAGTTATAAGAGGAATAGTCATTCAGGGGCATACTGACACTGCCATCAGTGTTTTCCTGAAGTACAAATTCTAAGCTATGACATACTGGAATATCTAGTCACCTTACTGAGTGAAAATGAACCTTAGTGTCCACTGTCGCCTGGACTGTCCACTTTAGGAGGATGTCTTAGCTCCTCCTAAAGTGACTGCTTCCCTTTTTTCATAGACAAATGTATAAATGTATCAGAAATACTGGCCAAGGCAGCCTCAGAGCACATAGAGCAAGAAGCCTTGCCAACTCTGGACTTCTCAGAGGTACACAGTAGATTTTAATTAAACTATACTGATAATTACAACTATATTGATAACTCTCCTCTCTCTCCCTCACCAAGCCGAGGCTGGTAGTCCCTTCTACATGCTACTATACCCCTGTCCTCACCCTAACACAGTATTTAAGCCCATGTTACATTGTAATGACCTGTTCTTAAGAGTCTCCCCCACACGCTGGCTGTCACCCCCAGAGGAGGGACCTGTTGTTACCATAATCGTTACACTAGCACAAAGTCCACATTCAATATACACATGTGGAATAAATGGAGTTTATAAAGGTAAACAGTAAGAAGGGTCTCCACGTGACCACAATTATTTTAGTTGTATGGGATGAGCGAGCTTCTGCATATCAAAAGAAGGCACTTAAAGAAAACTATTTTTCAAGTTCACGTTGTAATTTAGTAATCTCCAATAGAGACAACTTTTGGAAATTCTGATGGGCATTCTGAAAGCTTTACAAAGCAAACACTGAAAAGATTCACCATGGGTTCCTGGTAAAACAAGACTAACTTTAAAACAGAATTAAATTTATCAAAATGGATGTGTAACTTTCAGCACAGCATCAATTATACTGTTAGGAGAACTCTTGTTTCCTTTTAGCTTGTTACCAGGTAGGCTCTATTCCCAGAAGGGAAAATAAAAATTTGAAATAAAAATTTGGCATATTCTTTTCATATGCCTTTAAACTTTATTTACATGGTTTTTTCATTCAATGAGGATTTACATCTTCTCATATAAGTAAACTTGTCCATTTTCCCCTTTGTGGTTTCTTTACTTGTTTATGTGCTTACAAAATCCTCCCTTTCCCCAAGTTCGGGTAAATATTATAACAACTGTGGGCAGATTATATATGATGGGAGTCTCTTGGGTGTTAAGACCTTTAACAGTTAAGTGAAGTGAAGTGAAATGAAGTTTTCCCGTGTTTCTTCATTAGGTAATACATAAGATGGATTAATTTTAAGCACACATCTACAAATACTTCCATAGCATGTTCCCAAAGGTGTCCTTATTCCCCACTTCGGGCAATGTATCTTTGATTCTAACTGTTCCCTTTAGCTTACAAACAATGGTTTCATTACTCAACGTTTCCCCACAATTTCTTAGGAAGGACTCTCTTCTTGCCCTCCCCCGCCCCCGCTCTGGTTTCAAGTTCACCCACGTCTCCAGCTTCTTTGCTTAGCAAGTCCAGGTCTCCGAGCGGTGCCTAGTAGCTCCAGGCACCCCGACCCCAGGTTATGCCAGGGTATCTCTGCGTTGTCTGGCCCAGGGGCTTGCTCACGTACCCAGGTTCAGGAGCTCGGTGGCGATGGCCTTTCCGATACCCGTGGCCCCGCCGGTGACGATTGCCAATTGGTCCTTCAGCAAGCCGGCCGCCAAGCAGCTCTTGCCCCTTTCCAAAAGGCCCATCTCCACGGCGCGTCCGAGTCCCAGGAGCACTAAAGGCCCTCAGCCTGGGAGGTAAGCGGGGCCTTTAGTTACTGGTCAGCCCTGGCCCCGCCCCGTGGCCCCGCCCCGTGGCCCCGCCCCGTGGCCCCGCCCCGTGGCCCCGCCCCGTGGCCCCGCCCCGTGGCCCCACCCGCACGCCGAGGCAGGTCCCCAGCCTCCCAGCGGATGGCTGCTCCCGGGAGGCGGCTTCCTGACTCCGTCTGGGTCCTCCGCCAGACTTTGTCCCCGGCACGTGTAGGTGAGACTGCTTGTTCGTTGCTTTTTCTTTCTTTCTTTTTTTTTTATTTCGATGCCATTGTGGGGACCGGAGGAAGGGAAGCAGACAAAAAGCGGGCGTGTGCTCTCTCGAAAAATTCAATCCTCAGTGCTATAGCTCTCGTGGTTAATTAAGATGAAATAAATCTCCAGGGCATCTGGGGAAAGAGAGGCTGCAGCTCGGGAGCCCTGCTGCGCCCGCCTGCCTCCGACGTCCATGGATGCTCTGGCTCCAGTGGCTGTGGACCTCTGCTGGGAAGGAAAGAGGCAGGATTAGCCGCGGGGGAAGAAATCTGGCCTCCGGATCCTTTGGAAGAGACCCCGAGGAGGGGGAGGGGGGAGGGAGTGAAGGGTGCCGTTGCAGTAATCCACAGAACCAAGATACTAAATGATTTTAAAAAATAAACTAGAACCCACCTCCAACTCGTCTCCCTTTCCCCGCCCAGCAATGAACAGAAGAGGCAACATTTACCAGGTTTGAGATCTAATCCATTTCAGCCGGGCATAAATTGATGAGTCTGCGTGCTGTCTGCAAGAACGCATCTGTAGGTGCGTGAGATCCTATCCTCCAGTTCATTCCTTAGGGAAGCGAGCATCCTGAGGATGGGGGAAATTTCTTACCGGCGGTTTGATACCCAGTAACGGTGAGTTATTATTATTCAGATCCTCCTCCGTATCGTCTAGCTTCATGCTGTCAACCCACCAGAGTGAGCTTATACCTGGACTGGCCTAGTGAGACGTGGCCTAAGAATTTGGCAAATCTGGGGGATGTGTGTGGTGCTGTGGTCTTCACAATCCAGGCAAGATGCTATTTCTAAGTCTGCAGTCAGAGTACTGTATTTTCCCCTGCAAGGTATTGAGATGTTGTAAAAGCAAAGAAATGCCATCATTCTTTTGTTGGGCCCACCCATCAGCTGGTTATTCACAAAGCTAATTAGAAATGGGGTTTGTTGAAAGTGGAATCAGATATCACTTCCTCTCTGGCCCTCCATCCCCCTGCCCTTCTCTGACCTCCTTTAAGAAATACTTGCCCGTCTGTCTTTGCAGATGACAGCTTCCAATCTACACTCATTAAAGAAGGGAAGAAATCTCTTTATCCTCCCATTTGCTAGATAGTGATTTGATTCCAGTGACAAAGTATTTTTCTTAAACAGGAAGAGAAACAGTGAGTCAATTCTGAGGGCTTTCCTATTCCAGAAAATTCCATGCTTTCTTTCTTGGGAGCAAAGAGCACCTTAAATTTCTTTTAAAGATAATTTCATCAAAGATATAATTTAATGTGGTTTGAGACATGGTTTGGACCTGTGGATTCACAGAGCTGTGGCTGCCCAGGTGGGTCAGTGTGTGCCTAGCTGTGCTGCACCTTTGCACGGCAGTTGGGCTGGGGGCGGGGAATTGAGGGATTCTGCAGTCCTCCAGTGAGAAGGTGACTGCACTAGCTTTAAGCCAGTTTTGCCTCTTGAGGATGACAAGGAGCCATTCCTTGGGTGCAAGGAAGTTGCAGTCTGAACAGTCAGAAAGCTCTATTTTTACAGTCCAAAGAGAATCAGTGATTACGAGAGATGTGGGGTCTCTTTTGAGAGATCCTCTGTTAAAATGAAAGGGCCTGTGCTCTTTGCCACTGCCTCTCACTTCACTGAGGGTTTGAAAGTCTGATTAACCCCCAAAGGCCTGGAAGTACAGAAACAGCTGCCTCTTGGAGGCTCTTTGTTTCCAGATTTTAATTCTGGCTTCTGTGTGAGCCATCTCCTCTGTGGGCATCTACGCCAGGCTCCACTGACATTCCTTTGGCTGAATCGAATGCTACCCTGTGCTCTGCATCACTGCCCCCTTTGTCCTAGGGAAAAAGGCATCTCCAGGGCCATGATCCTTTCACACTCCCCCTCTGTCATACCCTATTAGCACTGACTACTGACTCCCTTCATCTTCTGAGATGCTCACGCATCTTTCCACCCCTGCCCCCCACCCCTCCCATCTGCCTGGTAACTTCCTTTTCTCCTGCCTCAAAGCAGCTGCTGGCTCCTACTGACTGAGGCCTGTGAGACTCAGCATTCAGAGAATCTCGGTGCTAAAAGAATGTCAGTGAGGCATCTCGTCACTTCCCACCTAGAAGAAAGAGCAGGCCTGAACCAACTCACCTAAATAAGATTCTTAACCAGCTTTTTCTTAAGCAGTATTTTGCCAATATTTATTGAGTATCTGCCACATGCTGGGTACTGTTTAGGTGTGAATCATACGGTACGGGGGACAGTACAGTTAGGTGTCCTGGCCTTTGGAGAGCTTTTTTTTTTTTTTTTTACTGTTTATTTATGTATTCATTTGAGAGAGAGAGAGAGACCAAGAGAGAGTGCGAGTGGGGGAGGGGCAGAGAGAGAGGGAGACAGAGAATCCCAAGCAGGCTCTGAGCTGTCAGCACAGAGCTCGATGCGAGGCTTGAACTCACAAGTTGTGAGATTGTGACCTGAGCTGAAACCGAGAGTTGGATGCTCAACAGACTAAGCCACCCAGGCGCCCCTTGCCTTTGTAGAGTTTTTATTCTAGTAAATATGTGTGACGGCAGTGGGAATGGAAGGGTAGAAGAGGTATATGTGTCATGGGAGGTAGGACAATAAACAAATAAAAGATTAGACAGTGAAAATCCAGTTTTACAGCTCTTCACAGTAAGATGTGCAAGCTCCTAGTAACCCACTACCATCACTAACAGGAACTCTTTCCTCTGTAGACAGTCAGATGCCTCTGGATGATGAACCAGCCACAGTGTGAAGGCTTTTCAGGACAGGTAGGTTGAGCAATGGCAAGAGAAATACTGCTCCCAGGACCATGAAGGAACAAGGTATAATCTAACTCACAGCCAGTTTGCAGCAACTGGCAAGAAGTTGGGAGGTTGGCAGGTCCTGTTGCCTCATTGTTCCGATCACTTGTCATCAGTCTGAGCTAAATTCCCTTCCACCTTTACATTGGTGCGGCTGTCTTCTTGGCAGGGGCCAGTGGTAATTTTCAGTGGTAAAATAGTTAACATTTTTTTTTCCTAGCCGGCCTATTGCATCTCACGGTGGTAAAATCACAATGCTACTGGCAGAGTATGGAGACTCCAGACAGGTGATAAGTGGCCCTTTGGGTGACAGCTACAGGAATCAGAGAAGAATTGAAAGAGCAGTAAGGCTGGAGCAAGGCACAGTTCACTGCAGTAATAGTAGAAATTAACTTGAAAATGATCATGCTCTACCCTTCCAGCCCCAGTTCAGGTTCCTTGGAAGAGGGAGATGTGTCCATATGGGAAGGGTACAATAAAACAACTCCTGGGGGGTGGGGAATAAAAGAAAACCAACCAACGAACCAAACAAAACAAACAAATAAAACTCCTGATTGTTCTTAAATCAATGGCACAGGGCACCCTGATTTGGAAACTGTATAAACCAAAGGTGGCAGAATAGCAGACCATTTATGTTCTGTTTTGGTTATTTGTGTGGTAATTTATTTAAATTTGGACTAATCATGACAATAAAATCAGGAACTTTCACACGAAATTCCGGACAACCCATACCAAATGGGCCTGCATTTCTCTGTGAAAGCACTTGGTTGAATAGTGGGCTTGGTGGGTTGAAACGATAACTTCCTGTTTCAGACAAGACCTGAACTCTTATGCTTACCATAGCCCCCACCACTCCTTACTGTAGCCAGATGTTGAACCTTGTTGTCATTGCCACTTACTAGCTTTTTTCCAGCCATAATTCATCCATGTGAGTTACTTTCCTTCCTGCAATTAATTGCACATAAGGGCAGAGGCTTCAAAGCTTCCTGGTTTCTCCCCCCACCAAATCCCCAAGTTCTGCAGGGTATCTGGATGGGTTTGGAGAAGGCACTGGATCACATTTGCTCCCGTGACCATCTGGGAGCAGAGAACTGTGAGCAGACTCCAGGAAATTGTGCCTAATAGTGAGAGGTCCTTGAACCAGCAGTGGAACACCACTCTGGAGATGTGTGTTTTGAGCAGGGCTGGGGGCAATTAGTGACTGAGTGATTGGAGGGGGACTGGCCAGCAGGAAGCAAGAACTAGAGTCCTTTGTGATGACTCAGCCCTACAAAGGCATTATAGCTCGATAGGGATGCTCATTTTGTGGTGTTGTGAGTCTTTGGGCTTTTACTGAATGCCTAAGAGCTGTTGGTTTTCTTTTAATAAAACTGCTTTGGGGACACTGTTGGCTAGCTTACTAAAGCAGAGAACACTATCTGTCTTAGTCTGTCCAAGCTGCTATAATAAAAATACCATATACTGGGTGGTTTAAATAACAAATATATTTTTCTCATAATTCTGGATGCTGGAAAATCCAAGATCAAGGTACTGGCAGATCCAGTGTCTGGTAAGAGCCTGATTCCTAGATGGCCATTTTGTTGCTGTGTCTTCACAGGGTAGAAAGAGCAAGAGAGTTCTCTGAGGTCTCTTATATAAGGACACCAATCTCATTTGTGAAGGCTCTACACTCATAACCTAATCACCCCCCAAAGACCCCCACCTCCTCATACTGTCACTTTGGGGGTTAAGATTTCAACACATGAGTTTTGGAGGGCCACAAACATTCACTCCATAATAGCATATAGTATATGGACTTCTAGTGGGTTTTTGGTGGGGCTGAGCCAACATCAATGTGACATCCTTTGTACTCGACGGCTGAGTTGTTTTTTTTTTGTTTTTTTTTTGTTTTTTTTGAGGGGGGTGTAGGGACAGAGGGAGAGAGAGGGAGAGAGGGAGAGAGAGAGAGAGAGAGAGAGAGAGAGAGAGAGAGAATCATAAGCAGGTTCCATGCCCAGCACAGAGCCTGATGGGGGGTTCAATTTCACAACTGAATGAGATCATGACCTGAACCAAAATCAAGAGTTGGACACCTAATGGACTGAGCTAAGCTTTAGAATTTCTGGCCCACCCGGGAAAATAAAAACTGCTTAAATCAGCCATTACCAGGTATGATGTCATTTTATGCTCTAACTTTGAAATGTGTATCCAGATCTGCCTATGCATCAGGGCCAACAAATTAGAACACAGCAAAGAGATTAAGACATAAAATAACTTCTTGGACAATCCTAGTATATTAGGTAGGAGTTTTGTATAGCTGCCGTAAGAGACCAAAATAATCCTGGATTAAAACACGGAAAATACTTTTCTCTCATATTACAACCCAGAGGAAGAGAGTTTATGGCTGTCCCAGCAACTTTGATTCTTTCCATCTCAGTCCACTGTCATCCTTAAGGGGTTGCTTTTGTCTGCGTGGCTGAAAATGGCTTATCAAGTTCACATTCCAGCTCTCAAGAAGGTGAAAAGAGGAAGGAGAGGGCCACACAGGGAAGTTGCACACATCACATCTAATCACATCTTTCGGCCAGAGACTAGTCCTACAACCACACCTAGCCTCAAGGGATGCTGGGACATGTTATCTTTAGGAGGGAAGTAATGCGACCAGCTGAAACCTCCATTATTGGAAGAGAAAGTGGATACAGGAGAACCACTTATCAACTGTACCATAACGGGGCTTCTTAAGCACAGAGGAACTGTTTAATGTCTCTTTATTAAACTTTTCTTCAGCCTCAGTTTTTGACAAAATCAGGCTAATCTTTAATTGCTACCACTTTAGACTGCCCCTCCCAACCCAAATCCTTAATCCAGTCACTTAAAATTTTTTTATTGAACACCTTTCGATGGCCTACTTATACAATACCATTTCCTAGACCCTATAGTCCAGTAGAGGAGATAAACAATGAACAAGTAAAATAACAAGTAAAAGTTACAGATGTTGATAAGTCTTGTACATGAAATAGGCTGTTGTGAGAAAGAATAATGAATAGCAGGATGGGAACCTAGTTGAAGGTTTGGTGTTGGGAAAGCTTTGGAGGAGGTGACAAGTGAACTGAGACTTGGGAGATAGAATGATGGTGGCCATGTGACAGGACGAGATTGGAGCAGATACCAGGCGAGGCACACAGTATTTAAGGCCTCAGGTGCTCCTGAGGAATACATAGGCAGCCAAAGTGATTGTAGTATAGGAGGTATGTATGAAGGAGGTGGTATATTGCATAAGATGGCAGGGTGGGGAGGGGCCACATCACACAAGTCCTTAGGCCACCAGAAAAAGTTTGGATTTTATTTTCTACCAATGAGAAATCACTGGAGGTTTTAAGCAAAAAACAGCATGATTTTATTTGTTTTCAAAAGATATTTCTTACTGTTGAGTGGACAATTGATTGGAAAACAGCAGGAGTAGGAGCCAGAAGACAAGAAGCATTTTTTAGAACCACAGATGAGAAAGGATGGCCCCTTAGACAAGAATGGTAGCAATAGAGATGGGAAAAAGTGACGGATGAATTTAAGAATGCCCTGGAGAATTCCCATCAAGAGTGACTTAAAACCAGTTATTTTATGCATACGAGTCTAAGCATGCTCTTTAAAACCTAGTTTTCCCTTGGGATGACTGAGAATCCAGAGTTAGTGGTTGATTGAGGTTAATATCCTGCTGTACTATATTTGTTAATCATTGGACTGTGCCGTAAGTGGAGAATATGCAAGGCCTGCCTTCCAGAGAAAAGAGCAAAGGCCTATCTCTCCTCTGAATTCTATTGATTATGAAGCCTTGGAAACAGGGGAAATGTGTTTCACTCTCTCTTTTATGGAATCTAGAAGGAAGGAGAAATGTTCAGAACCTGCTTCTCAGATCAAATATTAATGGAATAAAAATGATATTAACCACATAATAAAGTGGACAAAAATGGGGAAGATAACTAAACCTTCCTTTCTTAACAGTTATATCCTATTTCTGAATAGGCATTTTCCTTTCTGCTCTGTCCTATCAGATCAAAAGGACATAGTGTCTACTACGTGTCCAGTCACAGGGTCTTACCACGGGAGGTGAAGAAGCGTAAGACAGTTCCTGATTTCTAAAATTTTATAATCTCCCTGGGAAGATGAATGAAAACTAATGAGGTCATTCATACTCAATACAAGGTGATATGAAATGCTACATAATTAAGCACTGAGAGAGCATAGTACCAATAGCAGAGGCTCCTGAAATACAGAGTAGGAGAAGGCAAAAGAAAGGGATTAGAAACTAACATTAGGGAAGTATCAATCCATCCTAGGCATTTGACCCTTGAACACTTAGTCCATTGTCCCCACTGGTCTGCAACAACAGGACTGGGGTGGGGAGAGATGGGTGTGCTGGGGTAGTCACAGAAGGGGACACCAGTGATTGAGTCTGTCTTGCCCCAGGCTCGAAAGGGGTGGAGGAAAGTGAAGATGGTGTTAAAAGCAACATAAGTAGATATGTCAACTAGTCATGCTGTGGGGAAGGGGAAAAATTGCTACTGAATCCAAAGGTGGGGCATGAATTGGAGAACCTCAAACACCAAGCAGACCCTTTAGATATATTTTAGTCCAGAATGGCAAGATAGTGATGATTACTGGACAACATAAAAGTGATGTTTTGGGGCGCCTGGGTGGCACAGTCGGTTAAGCATCCGACTTCAGCCAGGTCATGATCTCGCGGTCCGGGAGTTCGAGCCCCGCGTCAGGCTCTGGGCTGATGGCTCAGAGCCTGGAGCCTGTTTCCGATTCTGTGTCTCCCTCTCTCTCTGCCCCTCCCCCGTTCATGCTCTGTCTCTCTCTGTCCCAAAAATAAATAAATGTTGAAAAAAAAATTAAAAAAAAAAGTGATGTTTTGTTCTGTTAATCACCATTTAAAATGGTTGATGAAGAATTCTGGAATGACAGGCTGAGAAACCAGCTTGGAGGAAGTAGTAGGAGAGTGTGCTCCAGCGTGGGATGGGGTGGGGGAGTAGAGATTCAAAGGGAGAGATGAACAAAGAGATTTCCTGGGAATGATTGGCAGGACTTAGAGACGGATTACTATTAGAGACGTGGGAATATATCCCTAAGATGTGAAACGGACTCATCAAAGACAACTCTAGGGGTTTAAGTATAGAATCTTGGGTAAATGTTGGCAGGCAGCATGGCCCAATGAATAGAGCATGGGCTTTGAAACTAGCAAACCTGGGTTCAAGTCCCAGCCTCATCACCATGTCACCTTGAGCAAATTACTCCTCTAAATGGGGATAATAATAATACCTATTAAAAAAAAAATAGTACCTACTTGATTGGTTTGCTGTAACAATTAAACAATATGATTACACCAAGGAGTTCTGGTTTTTACTGATTTTAAGTCCAAATGTCCTCATTTGTAAAACAGTATTTGTTTTATAAGATTGTTGTGCCTGAGACAATTGTATAATATCTGGCACATAGTATTGTCCAAAAAATATTAAAATATAATTAAATAGGAAAATGCATATGTAAGCAATTAACACAGAACCTAACAAATTATACAGTCAGTAAATGTTATCTTTTATGAATAGGAACAGCGTAAATGTTGTAGGGTTTCCTTCTTCATCCCTTTCTCCTTTCCCTTCTCTGTTTTCCTGTCCTCTTGGTAATCTAAGAGGTTAAGTCTGCTAGAAATAAAAATGATGAGTTTGGTTTGAACATGCTCAGCCAGACATGGCAAGATATTTAAGTGGAGAATATCTAGATGATATATTAATTCTATATAATTAATTCTATATTTGGGCATTCTTGACATAGAGGTATCGATAGTCAGGAAGGCTGCATATTTCAACAGGAAGAAGAAAATGTGCTGTTGAGAATAGAGGGCAGTCAGTTGAGAATTGAGTCTCAAAAGCACTGGCTATTACAGTCAAGGAGACAAGGGAGTAGAGGCAGACTGAGGGCATGAGAAGTAGCAAGAGAATGACGGGAGAAAGTCAAAGGAAGGGGGCGCCTCGGTTGGTTAAGCAGCTGACTCTTGATTTCGGCTCAGGTCATGATTCATGAGTTAAAGTTGTGAGCTCAGAGCCTGCTTCAGATCCTCTAGCTCTCTCTCTCTCTCTGCCTGTCTCCCACTTGTGCTCACTCTCTCTCTCTCAAAAATAAATAAACATTAAAAAAAGGAAGGAGGGGCGCCTGGGTGGCGCAGTCGGTTAAGCGTCCGACTTCAACCAGGTCACGATCTCACGGTCCGTGAGTTCGAGCCCCGCGTCGGGCTCTGGGCTGATGGCTCAGAGCCTGGAGCCTGTTTCCGATTCTGTGTCTCCCTCTCTCTCTGCCCCTCGCCCGTTCATGCTCTGTCTCTCTCTGTCCCAAAGATGAATAAACGTTGGAAAAAAAAAAAAAAAAAAGGAAAGAAAGAAAGTCAAAGGAGGTAAGGGAAGGTTCAAGAATGACTTGTAAATAAGGAGAATCAGATGGTAAAATGATCACTGCGGTCACACTGGTGACTTTCAAGGCTGTATTCCACCTAGAAAAGAGTGGCTCTATCACCAAAGGCAAGAGGAATGAGGTTGAGATAGCAAAAAGTGAAAAAACAAACACAAATCAAACCAAGAAAACAGAAATACAAACTCATCAGCTGTCTACTGCAACCACCGCTAACACTTGACTTCTAAATCTTGGTTGGGAAATTCTGGGCTTTGAAGTTATGCAAAGGCTTATATTTAAGTTATCACACTTCTTTATATAATGGTGAGCTTGTTGAGATGTGGAAATGAGGTAACATGTAAAAAACTTACCTTACAGCCTGGCACATAAGGCTTGGTAAATGCTCATTTCCTGGCCTGTTCCTTATCTCTCCAAATGACTTACCTGTGTGTGTGTGTGTGTGTGTGTGTGTGTGTGTGTGTGTGTGTGTTGGAAAGGAGTTTGGGAGTAGGGAGAAAAAGATGGTAAAGGGAACAGGACATTGGGAGGAAAACTGGTAACGAGTGACTATAGATTATTTGGTGAAGAAGCTTAGTTGTGAAAGGGAGAAACAGGACATCGTATAGAATAAGTGGCAAAGTGAAACCAGTTTTTCTAGGCAGGGAATTCTGGGATTGTTTGTAGTTAAAACGGAACCAGTGAAGGGGAGAAGTTGGAAGTATTAGAGAGGGAGAAACTCAAGGATGTGGAAGAGGTAGGATCAAGAGTACAGTTGAGGGGCGCCTGATTGGCTCAGTCAGAAAAGCATGTGACTCTTGGTCTTGGGGTTGTGAGTTTGAGCCCCATATTGGGTACAGAGATGGCTGAAAAAATAAATAAACTTAAAAAAAAAAAGTACAGTTAAAGTAGTCAAGAAGAAAATCTGCTCCCAGATCACTCACTCTGGGGGAAACGAGACACAGTTGTGAGGAGACTCATACAGCCCATGGAGAGGCCCAGGAACTGAGTCAGCACCACGTGAGTGTGCCATCTTGGAAGCAGATCCTCTAATCCCATCCAAGCCTTCAGATGACTGCTGCCCTGCCATCTTCAGAGACCTTGAGACAGAACCATCCATCTAAGGCACTCTCACATTTCTGACCCACAAAAGCTATTCACGGGAGAGCCACAAAGTTATTAAGAGAATTAAATTGACAGAATACTAAAGGGTTCAGAAACTGTCCAAAAGAAAAAAAGGCCTTTGGATCCCCAAATTCTTTAGGTAGAAAGCAGACTAAGAAGCCTACCCACCACTCAGCTGAGGCACTCCCAGATTCCCGACACACAGAACTGTGTAGGATATAACACGGTTGTTTTTTTAAATCTCTAAATTTGGGGTAATTTGTTAAATGACAATCGATAACTAGTATACTTTGCTCTGAGACACATCTGATCAAATGAGATCAGCAAGCAAATAGAATTAAAAAGTTCCCACAAATTTAGGAAAAACCTTGATAACAAGTAATCACCAGAAGTAGTTTTAAACCTGTTTGATCAACAACTGCCTATGTGAATATGCTTTTGGATATTCCCAAAAAGCATGGCCCACCCATCAGTGAAAGCCCCAGTCGGCCAGTCAGGGGCAAATTCACTAACCTCACTGACTTTTAGAAATGAGATACTGACTCTAACGGGCTGGTTTCCCAAAGCATCACTACTGAGGGAAGTTGTTGTTGATCAATTGAACAGCTTTACAACTCGTTCTGATGGCTACTTTTTACCACAGCTACAGAGTCATCTTTTCCTAAGTTGGTGGAACCATTTAGTACTCTCAAGCTCCAAGCATGCATTTATTTTGCCCTACCACATCCCCCTAGGTGCCACCCTGTCAACAATGAGAGAGAACAAGTTGAACAAGAAAAATGGGGTTTGCAAGTTGGCCTTCTCTCCTCTAGTCTTTGGAATTCCTATCTCCCTCTAAACATGTTAGTACATCTTTTTTTTTTTTAATTTTTTTTTTAACGTTTATTTATTTTTGAGACAGAGAGAGGCAGAACATGAACGGGGGAGGGTCAGAGAGAGAGGGAGACACAGAATCGGAAGCAGGCTCCAGGCTCTGGGCCATCATCAGCCCACAGCCCGACACGGGGCTCGAACCCACGGACCGTGAGATCATGACCTGAGCTGAAGTCGGACACTCAACCGACTGAGCCACCCAGGCGCCCCAACATGTTAGTACATCTTAAAAGAAGAGGAAAGGGGTATAGAAGTGAACCAAAATGGTGAAGCACCTTCTTCCCGCTCTGGGGAAGCTTGGGTCCTTAGAAGATACCTTTCCTCAGCCTGAGATGTGCTTGAGGGCTCCACCCCTAGTTTAAAAACTCCCACTGTGTAGAAGGGTCAGGGAAGGCCCTTCGCAGGCTGCCTGGGAAACCACAGAGGAAAATAGAAGCTCTAAGTTGGAAAACACTGGATTATACTAGCCTCCTGTCAACCTTAAAAATAGAATATCTAGTTATTTTACCAGCAGAATGAGTTTATGCAGGAATGGCAAAGGAATTGCAACTCAGGACAAGCAAGCTATGATGAACCATAGACAAGTCCCAAGAGACAAAGGGAAGGTCTGCTTTTACTAGGTTTTAGGAGGAAATTGGGGAGGGTTGTTTTGAACAAGTTCATTGAAGAACAAGAGTTCAAGGCTGTGGCAGTTTCTCATTGGCTGCAAGCAGTGGTTAGTGAATTGTTGCTGGGACAGAAAAAGATCAGCCTTCCTTTTCATAAAAGCAGGAGATAAAATTCCAAGTGAAAAATGGCCTTAAGATAATTGTCCAGCTAGGGCGCCAGGGTGGTTCAGTTGGTTAAGTGGCTGACTTCAGCTCAGGTCATGATCTCCCAGTTTGTGGGTTCGAGCCCCACATTGGGCTCCGTGCTGACAGTTCAGAGCCTGGAACCTGCTTTGGATTCTGTGTCTCTCTGTCTCTCCAAAATAAATGAACATTAAAAAAAAAAAAGAAGAGGGGCGCCTGGGTGGCGCAGTCGGTTAAGCGTCCGACTTCAGCCAGGTCACGATCTCGCGGTCTGTGAGTTCGAGCCCCGCATCAGGCTCTGGGCTGATGGCTCGGAGCCTGGAGCCTGTTTCCGATTCTGTGTCTCCCTCTCTCTCTGCCCCTCCCCCGTTCATGCTCTGTCTCTCTCTGTCCCAAAAATAAATAAATGTTGAAAAAAAAAAAAATTAAAAAAAAAAAAAGAAGATAGTTGTCCAGATAATTCTTAATTTTCTCTCTCTGCTGTTTGCACAGGTTGCACAGGTTGAGTGATACCTATGTGACAGTTCTCCCGTCAGGGCTTCTGGACTCCATTTTAAATGAAGTTTCTTTTATTTATTTTTATACTCTCAAGCTCTGAGATTTGTACGTTAGGGTAAATATAAAGTGTTGTGCTCAGAGGTCACCCACATCCTAGAATTACCTTGATATTGATGGGGTTTGAAGTGTTGGGGTTCCAAGCTGATGACCAAGAAAGAATTCTTGAGACGTCTTCGGTGTAAAAAGGTAGTTTTATTAAAGCACCAGGACGGGACCCGCGGGCAGAAAGAGCTGCCCCAGGATTGTGAGGAGTGACTGACTATACGCTTCGGAGTTGGGGGACATAAAGGCAAGGGAAGTTACACGTGTGGGCCTTCCAAAGGCAAGGGCATATGCCAAAAGAAGACACAGGATTCTGGAGGCCTGGCTGTTGTCAGGCTAAGGTTGTGTTTCCCTCTAGCAAAGCGTTAACATTAAGACAGTTAGGAGTTCTTGAAAGAAATGTTATATTCTGCTTGCACTGAGTCTTTGTCTATGGGCTGCAGGTTATAAGGAAATTTAATTTTATCTACCATTTCCTTCTGCCTTTGTTTCGCACATCAGCATGACTTACCGAGCATCAGTTTTACTAGAGGACTTGCACCAGGGAAAACATTTTTATATTAAATGCAGACTCTTAGAAAGTAGAATTCAAAATTCACAAACATTTTTATTTTTTATTTATTTTTTTCAAAGTTTATTTCTGACAGAGAGAGAGAGAGAGAGAGAGAGAGAGAGCGAGCTAGGGAGGGGCAGAGAGAGAGGGAGACACAGAATCCGAAGCAGGCTCCAGGCTCTGAACTGTCAGCACAGAGCCCGACGCGGGGCTCGAACTCACGAACCGTGAGATCATGACCTGGGCTGAAGTGGGACGCTTAACCAACTGAGCCACCCAGGCGCCCCCACAAACATTTTTAATAACAAACCTCTGGCCTTAGGGAAAGCTACAGCCTAACCTTCCAGTCCTTTCTGGCTGGATGTCTACTCTCTTCTGCACTGGGGCTACTTTGGTAGGAGAGCACTGTTTGAGCTTCTTGATACCATTAAGGCAAACATAAATACTCCTTAAGGTAATGTCAATATTCTAGTGATTGTGTTCTTTGTCTTCTAGATATGTTTATTTCAGGAAGCCTTTGTGTCCTGGATCTCTCTGTTTTTAGGTGTGTAATCTAAGATGTCTTTCAGTCTGGCCACTTGCATGTGTAAGATTGTGAAGATAATGAAGCTCTTTCTGTTTAAACAGCCTCCCCTTCCCCAGGCAACATCAGGCTGTGAGGAGGACTTCCCATAACGTTCCACTTACACCTGTGGGCATCTTCAGTTCTGTCACTTAGCACCTTCTTTGTCCCAGTCCCTGGGCAATGTGTTCCAGATACCTGCAAGGTGATTAGGACTAAGTACCTGCAATCCAGTGGAGAGACTGAGAAGAAAATTAACAACTGGAGGACAAAGGAGGACCTGGGCGAGAGGGCAGTAAGCCAGAGCTACTTGCTGGGAAGGTAGTTCAGCCTTTCAGGGGGAAAAGTCGTTCCATTGGTCTTAAGATGCATCCAAATTTTAGAAACATTAAGATGAGGAAAAAAAATGTGTGTTTTGGCATTTGAAGAAATGTGATATAGAGTCAGCCTTGTCACATGATAATATCAAAGATGCATAATTTTAATACAGGAGCTTTGCTTCAACTTGAGTAGCGCTTAGAGCCTAGTTAGATTTTTTGGTCTGTTATTTTTGCCCCCCTGGCAGAGCCAGCCCACTAAACATTAGGACCATTTAACACAAATGAGAGGAGAAGCCTTGTTACTGAGCATAAAGAGAAACCAAGGAGTGTGCATGTGGGATTGAAAGAGAGGAAAAACTCAGAGACCACTGAAGGAAATTGAGAACAAAAATAACAGCAAACTGTCAACCTGGAGTCATAGAGAGTGGCCAGTGTCCAGGATCCTGGGGTGGCAGGGTTATGAGTAGAATCTAACAATTCTCAAGGAGTTGTTTGTGAACCGGGGAATTTGCTAAATAGTTTTTACCAAGTATAAACAGGTATTTATTTGGTAAATAGTTTAGAAATTTTTCATATTAATAGAAGTTGTTGTTGTAGTCAGATATTTTCCCAGTATAATTACCAATAATATTGGATAACAACAAGGCTGTTTGCCTCCTCTACCCAGTTTAAAACTGGGTTTGTTAAAAGTACATGTGAAGGGGGCACCTGGGTGGCTCAGTTGGTTAAACATCTGACTCTTGATTTAGGCTCAGGTCATGATCTCACAGTTGGTGAGTTCAAGCCCCACATTAGGCTCTGTGCTGTTGGTTCAGAGCTTCCTTGGGATTCTCTCTCCTCTTTCTGCTCCTCCCCTGCTCTTTCTCTCAAAAATAAATAAATAAACTTAAAAATTTTGGGGGGGACCTGGATTGCTCAGCCGGTTAAGCTTCTGGCTTTGGCTCAGGTCATGATCTTGTGGTCTGTGAATTCGAGCCCCACATCAGGCTCTGGGCTGACAGCTCAGAGCCTGGAGCCTGCCTTGTATTCTGTGTCTTCCTCTCTCTCTCTGCCCCTCCCTGTTCACACTCTGTCTCCCTCTTTCTCTCTCAAAAATAAACGTTAAGGGGCGCCTGGGTGGCGCAGTCGGTTAAGCGTCCGACTTCAGCCAGGTCGCGATCTCGCGGTCCGTGAGTTCGAGCCCCGCGTCGGGCTCTGGGCTGATGGCTCAGAGCCTGGAGCCTGTTTCCGATTCTGTGTCTCCCTCTTTCTCTGCCCCTCCCCCGTTCATGCTCTGTCTCTCTCTGTCCCAAAAGTAAATAAACGTTGAAAAAAAAAAATTAAAAAAAAATAAATAAATAAACGTTAAAAAAATGAAAGTGCATATGAGTGTTCTGGTTAGTAAAGGAAGAAGAAATAAGATAAATGGAATACCACTATTTTGTAACTCCTGATGAATTGATGGGTCTAGACAGTGATCATCAATGGGTACCAATTTCACAAGAAATGGCCAAATTACCATTAAGTGCCTTCACATGGTAGTACAAAATGCCCTCTATAACACTGTCTGGCCAAAACAACCAGCCAGAAACATTCTAACATGAATCTGATCAAGCCTATCTAGCTACCAATTTAGAGGAAATACATGGTTCAGAGGAACACCCTACAGGAATGAGATTAGCAAAATCTACGTCATGGCAATCTGCAGGATAAATGACCCGCCTTCTTTAACAAGGAAATGGGAAAGGAAAAAATTGGAGGGTGAGCATATAGACCTGCACTGTCCAATAGAGTAGTCAGTAGCCACATGCGGCTATTTTTAAATTGGTGAGAATTCAATTAAAAAAAAAAAAAGCAATTCCCCAGTTTATGAGTATCATTTCTAGTGCAATGCAGAAAGTCTAATGGACAGCATTGCTATAGACAAACAATTATAGGATCTGTGTGCATTGCATAGACCTTATTTGGATCCCAATTCTAGAAAATAGACTTTAAATTGTTAAACAGAGAAATTTTAAGTGACTCGATATTTGATGACATTAAAGAATTGTTTTTATTTTTTATTTATTTATTTATTTATTTATTTATTTATTTATTTATTTAGAGTGGGGGGAGGGACAGTGAGAGAGGGAGAAAGAATCCTAAGCAGGCTCCACGCTGTCAGCACAGAGTCTAATGCAGGGCTCAATCCCACTAACTGTGAGATCATGACCTGAGCGGGAATCAAGAGTTGGATGCTCAATCGACTGAGCTACCCCGCTGCCTCAAGAATCGTTTTTAAAAAATGAGGTGTGATGGGGTGCCTCGGTGGCTCAGCTGGTTAAGCATCTAAACTCTTGATTTTGGCTCCGGTCATGATCCCACAGGTTCATGAATCTGGGATGAAGCTCTGGGCTGTCAGTGCAGAGCCTGCTTGGGATTCTTTCTCTCCTGTCTCTCTGCCCTTTCCCCTGTGTGTGCTCTCTCTCTCAAAATAAATAAACTCTACAAAGAAGCTCTTTTTAAGAAATGAGGTGTGATGATGATATTGTGGCTTTTTTTTTTTTTTTTAAGAGAGAGAGAAAGCATGCATGCATGCAAGCGCAGGAGAAGCAGAGACAGAACATTAAGCAGGCTCCAGGCTCAGTGCAGAACCTGACTCGGGGCTTGATCCCATGAGCCTGGGATCATGACCTGAGCTGAAATCAAGAGTCAGACACTCAACCGACTGAGCCACCCAGGCACCCCTGTGGTCATCTTTTTTTTAAAAAAAGAGTCCTTGTATGTAAGAGATACATACTGAAATAGTTAGATAAAATGGTGTCTGAGATTTGCTTTTAAATAAATTGGCTATGAATATTTTGATTACTGTTGAAACTGGGTGAAAGGGACAATGAAATTTCATTAAAATTGTTCTCACTTTTGTACAGGTTTGCCTCTTTCTAGAATAAAAAGGTTCTCCATTTACATATGTTTGAAACTGTTCATAATGACATATTTTTGAGTTTCTGTTTTTGTTGTTGTTGTTTTAAAAAGCATATGAGCACCTAGCTGCCTCAATATGACTAGCTGGGAATTTGCTAGTTTCCCCCTCTTTAGTAGCAGCACTGAAAACATTTCTCTCCCCCCTTAATGGTTCAGTGTACCCAAAACACAGGCCAATCAGTGTCTTCTTTAAAAGATGTTATACAGACTTTCCTCTGTCCCTACCTCTCTTTACCTGGAGGACAGAAAGAGGAGAGAGAATCTTAAAAGCGGAAAAGTATACATCCTCTCTACTGGTCTCCCAGAATGTGATAGGACAAATATCGGGAATTTTCTGGGATCTTGGGCCAACAAGAAGCCAGGAGATGGGTGCCCTTCATAGAATAACACCATGGTAGACATGGTTGGTGATGTTGTGCCATCTTTGGGGAGCTTACTGAAAGTTGCTTTCATCCACTTGAGTGTAGTTGTAATGCAGGTCTCGGCAGCCAGAAGCCTGAAGTACTGGTCCCCGCCATCCAAATCGCCATGTTTGGTGGGAGTGACAATAGTTTTTAACTCCCATTTATCTATAGGGCTTCCTCACCCAACTTCCTTTTACTCAGCATCTGGCTAAACTCAGGAGTTTTGCATGACATTACAAGGTTGTGTAAATGACAATGTATTATTGCAACACACATACAATTTTATTCACAGGAATCCAATTTTGTGAGAGTATTTCCGCAGCACTCCCAAAATACAGTGTTATGAGATGCAAAGGGAGGAGAAGGCTTCTGCCAAGTTGAGAATCATTTCCCAGACCCCTTTCCATCTCACCCTACTTGCTTCCTGTTGATGGCTTTGCTTTCCTATTTTATGTGGAACTTATTGGTGGAACATCTTTGCATAGCCCCATCCAGGAAGAAGCTCTGTGATGTGTGGGTCGTGAGTTTGCTCAAGCAAGTCAGACTCTTCACAAGGAATAGCGAGACGTGAGGACTGGGATGGAAGAGCTGGCACCAGTAGAAGTCCAGGGACAGCTCCCAAGCCCCCACCAGGGCTCTCTGAGGAAGGCCATGGCCGCTGCCCTCGCCCTGGATGGGGAATCCACAATGGGTCGCCGGAAAAAGAAGAGGAAAGAGTCCCGCCCAGAATCTATCATTATCTACCGGTCAGAAAATGAGAAACTGGATGAGGAGCCTGGGGAATCAGAAGGTGGAGACCGACCTAAAGAAGAGGAGGGGGATGATTTCCTAGACTATCCTGCAGATGATGGTAAGTCTCTGGGGCCACTTACTTAAAGCCACAGGAAGGAATGAGGATTCTCCAGAAGATAGACAGGGATTCCCTCAATGACCTATTTCTTCTTGTTGATACAGTTCTTCTCACAATGTTGCAGTCTTCATTCAACAAAGGGACAGTATTTATTAAACATTTACTCTTCTCAGTGATATGTTCTCTTCTCAGTGATATGGAGACCTCTGTCCTTTCTGAACTCCTAGTGTAATAGAAGAGACTGACTTATACACAGAAATTAGTAACACAAGGAGATTATGCTAATTATTTAATACACGTAAGATAAAGAAGCTGATAGTTGACTTTTACAAGAATCGGGAAAATGCAAATTATAACAGCAAGAAGTTATGATATCCCTTTACACATAAGTTGGCCAAAAGTTGGGTAAAATATGATAACATCAATCTGAGAAAATGGATATACTCTCATATACCTCAAGGAGAAATGGAATCTGCTTTACCCACTTTGTAGGGAAGTTTATCAGTATTTATTAAATTCCAAATATGCATATCTTATCGTCTAGAAATTCTTAGTATCTACCCCATGAAACTTACGCCCATAGGCATAAGGATGCATGTATAAGAATGTCTGTTGCTGCTAATGAAGCTGTGGACTGTCTGGATTAAGCATCACCACACAGCAGTAGACAGATGAGGTATATCTATTTGTGTAGATGCTCTAGTCTCTAAGACATAGGCCCACAGTGGACAAGGCAAGCAATGTCCCTGCTCTCATGCAGTTTACCTCCTAGTCAAGAGAAGACAGACAGTGAACAAGTCAGTAAATAAAAGGTAATTTCAGAGAGTGATATGAGTTGCAAAGACAATCAACCATGGTGATGGTGGAGGGCATGGGGGGAGAGATTGCATGGCTGTGCAAGGGCCTCTGAAAAGTGACATTTGAGCTGATATTAAGGAGCTAGCTATGAAATGGTCTTGGGCAGAGCTTGTAGAGGAGGGGGAGCGGCAGGGGCAAAGACCCTACGATGGGAGCACCACTGGCCTATTCAGAGAATGGAGCTATTTCTGTGTAGGGAGTATAGGGAACTGTGGGAGGATGGGCAGAGGTGTTTAAGAGGATTATGCCGGGCCTTGCAATCATAGTAAAGAGTTGGGGGTTGGTTAAAAGTGTAAGGGGAAGTCAGTGGAGGGCTTTTAAGCAAAGGAGAGACACCATCCCATTTATATTTCTAAACAACCACTCTGGCTTCTCTATAAAGAGTGGATTATAAAGGGTAAGAGTGGAAGCTGATGAGAGACTGTCGTATCACTGCAGCCACAACAGCACTAACATAGAGGCCAGGACAGGTGATAGCGGGAGAGACAGCTAGGGAAGAGAGGCAATGTGGAACTTGTTAACGGATCAGAGGCAGGTAGCGAGAGACGGGGAAGAATCAGCAATGATTCCACAGAGAAGTAGGTGGTGGTGTCATTTACTGAGATGCGGGAGATTGTGAAATCCTTAGGTTCTGGGGGAGCAGTACAACTCTTCTATCTGAATAGTCAGAGTCCCGGCCATTCTCCCAGGACCTGCTCTTTAGGCGGGTCCATTAGGTCCCTCTTGCAGTCAGGGAGCGAGAAGTCCTGCCCATACTCTCCCCCACCTCCACTCAGAGACTACTTTCACATTTGAAGGACCACAGACTTCCCTGTTTCAGTATCTCCAGCCTCACTCCAGGACGGATGGCCGAAGGATGGCCGTTTAATGGTGGTGGTGGTATGTGGGTGTGTGCATGTGGAGGGGGGGCATTTGTGATACGGGTGGTGTATGTGTGGTGTGTGTGTGTGTGTGTGTGTGTACAGAGCTTGGGTATGAGGGCTGAGATGACCCCAGGCATGTGAGGAAGCCTTTTCTCATGGAAGCACAGAGACAGGGCTGAGAAGGGAAGGGAAGCAGGGTGCCCATCAGTCTATACACACACGGTGCCATCTTCACACACGCTAGTAGACGCTCCCAAGCAGTATTTTCACAGCACTTATACACTAGAAATAAGATCATTCTAAAGCAGTGTCTGTGGCAAAGTCCCTCACACCTCTTCACATCACAGAGACTGTGCCAAGATTGAGGCCCAGGGAAGTGGGGAGACAACACTCTCCTGCTTCGCCGTTTTCTCAGGGCCCACCCGTGTGGAGGGAGAGTTGACTGGGGGAGTAATAAGACCAGCGGTCACCTTCCTGAGGGAGGTCCACTCAGTCCATCACTGAATCACTGACTCTAGGACTGTGCCAGGTGCTATGAAAACAGGAACTCTTGTACCCAGCCCCCAGCTCAGGGGATGACACTGTGATGAAATGCCCACTCTTCTGACCTTGGCTTCACCTCCTTAATGCCCTGCAGGTATGTGGAACATGCCTTTGGACAGCCGCTATGTCACACTAACCGGGACCATTACTCGAGGGAAGAAAAAGGGCCAGATGGTGGACATCCACGTCACATTGACGGAGAAGGAGCTGCAAGAATTGACGAAGCCAAAAGGGTCATCAAGAGAAGTAACACCTGAAGACAGAAAGGCCTGCCAAATGGGAGTTGACCGTGGGCCCCATGTGGTCCTTTGGACACTGGTCTGCCTGCCTGTAGTCTTTATCCTCTCTTTTGTTGTCTCGTTCTACTATGGCACGATCACCTGGTACAACATCTTCCTCGTGTACAACGAGGAGAGGACCTTCTGGCACAAGATCTCATGTTGCCCCTGCCTCATTCTCTTCTATCCAGTGCTCATCATGGCCATGGCCTCTTCCCTGGGCCTCTATGCTGCTGTGGTCCAGCTCTCATGGTCCTGGGGAGCATGGTGGCAAGCTGCCCGGGACATGGAGAAAGGCTTCTGTGGCTGGCTCTGCAGCAAGCTGGGCCTGGAGGACTGTTCTCCCTACAGCATCGTAGAGTTGCTTGAATCTGACAATATCTCAGGCACTCTCTCCAACAAGGACTCCACCCAGGAAGTAGAAACTTCCACTGTCTAAACTTCCAAGAACTTATTTCCTTCTGTGGTCCCAATAGCCTATATATCATCTTCCAATTCCAGAAGATTTGTTCTTTACATTAGCCCCCTACCCCTCTCAGTTCTGGAAAATCCTAGCCCACACTCTTCTGTCCTACCATCTTGATGGTTCCAGGAGAGCAGGGAACAGAAAAGCAATTTATGCCAAAGCAATCCAGCCATGGGTGAATTCTTCTCATTCCTTGCTCTAAAATGACCATTTATCTGGGACAGGAAGCTTAGTTGTGTGTAAGTTCAGGAGCTTGAAGATACTGGTGCCTGGAACCCAGGGGAGTATGTGACTAAAGGTGACAGGGTGAAAAGGGAGGCGCCAGGGAGACCAAGTTCACCAAAAAGAAGTAGGATGGAGAGAAACAGGAAGCAGGGCTACCACAGTGTAGCAGGGATAGTGTAGTAAAGATCTGTGTGTATCACTTAGATTTTGATTTAGTGGCATATGATTAAAACCCTAAAATATCCGTAGTTCAAATAAGATGGAAGGTTCTTTATTTCTTGTGCAGAAGTCTGGAGGCAGACCATCAGGGGACCTGATGAAGTCATCCAAATCCCAGGCTTTATTCCCCTACCATTAGTAGGAGGTAGCCCTCTTTGTCTTTGTCTTCAACACCTCTGTGCTGACTCCAGCTCCGGCCATCACACCCACCTTTCTGGCAGGGCAGAGGAAAGGGCAAAGTGCCTACCTTCCCTGTTTAAGGAGACTTCCCAGAAGTGTCACTCAACAGTTCTTGGATCTTATTGGCCAGACCTTAGTCACATGACCTCACAAGCGCAAGAGACTGGGAAATGTCTTTTGGTTGGGCAGCTATATTCTAGGCTAAATTTTTGGGTTCTGCTAATTTAAGCAAAAAAAGAAACATGGCTATTTTGGCAGGCATGAAAGAATCTCTGCCTCACAGTAATTACTTAAATATATCCAGATCCCAACGTGCTAATATAGTTTTATTTATTTATTTATTTATTTATTTATTTATTTATTTATTTAGGCCTGAATGTTACACAGAGAATTTATACATAGATACTAGCTATATATACTATGTATATGCTATAAATAGATATTAGCAGCTCATGTACTTTGCAATTAGTCTGTAATGTCATGTGGTTTCAGGGTTTTTAGGAAGGAAGAGTGAACAGTTGAATGCAATTGGTAGCATAACTTTTTTCCTGGTAGTGAAGGCAGGACTGGGCAGTGATATTTAATCTAATCTACATATTAACGATTGTGTAGGGAGGGATTGAAAACTTCCCCCAACAGGGATCAGTAGCCCTAAGCATGTAGAAGACAGAGTTAGCTTTTTGTCTTTTGGCAAGACCTCACTTACAGCCTCACTCACTCAGACCTTTCTGGAGTTTAAGGAACAGTGGCTTTCCACTGTGAAGCTTGTGTCTTCCTGGCCACTAGGGGGTGTAAGCCAGATGAATGCAGTTTGATAGAATCTGAACCTTTTTTCCTTTTTTTAAGGTTATTTATTTATTTTGAGAGAGAGGGAGAGAGAGGGAGAGAGAGGGAGAGAGAGAGGGAGTGCATGGGAGGGGCAGAGCCAGAGGGAGAGAGAGAGAATCCCAAGCAGGCTCTGCATTGTCAGCACAGAGCCCAAACACTGGGGGCTTGGACCCACGAACCTTGAGATAATGACCTGAGCCAAAATCAAGAGTTGGACGCTCAGTTGGACCAACTGAGCCACCCGGGTGCCCCAAACTTTTTTTTTTCCTTTTAAATTTATTCTTGAGGGTGTCTTTCTAATTTCAAAGAATTGAATCCCAAGAGGTCAAGCAGATTTTGGAGGTTTGGATCCTCACAAGAACAGCTGGTGCCCATTTCTTGTTCATGTCTCAGGAAGAAACTGTGGAAAGACCTGCCGTGAATCAAACCAGATGAGTCAGTAGTGCCCTCTCATGGAAGGCCCGGGACATTTGCCTAATGTATGGCGAATGCCACCTTCAGAAGAACCCCTTTTGAAAACAACGACAAAAACTTAGCTTCACACGAAACGAAACAAAACTTTGTCCAGCATTTTTGAAAATAAACTTGGTGCTCTCCAGTGCTTTTGCAGAAATGTAAAAAATTGAAATGAAGACAAAGAAAATAAAAATAAAATCTAATTAACATTTGTTCACATAGCCTTTGAATGTCTCTAAAATGGCTTTGAGTGCTTCAGCCTGCAGAAAACGGATGAGTGTGGTAGCTGTCCTATATATGTATAACCATCTTCATATGGATCCTTATATCTTGAATCTTTCCACTAATTTAAGGGGATTTACCTAAGCCTCCATTAGGAAGTTGCAACCACACTTGTCACATTTTTCTGGGATGAGGGAAACCAATGGCCAAGGCCAAACACAATCATGATTAGGACTAGGGTATAGTGGCCATGGTGGCATGGAGGAAGATGGGGTGAAGGTGAGGTTCAAGGGATTCTTAGATGAAGAGGACATGGCCTTCATCCTAGTTAGGCTCACAACCTAGTGAAAGAAATGGGCTTATAAACTGAAATCATTCAAAAAGGGCTCTAACAAGGTTTGTAAAAGCCTAGACTAGAGGCAGGAAAACTTAAACAGATCTAAAGCGATCTCATCTTTGCTGTCAGCAAATACCTAGAGAATAAATACCATACAGGAACATTCTGTTAGCTCATAGTTATTCAATCTTCATGGTGAATATCAGGAAGGAAGACTATGCTTTCCAACTGCTTTGCAGCCATAATACACTGAGCTGGGTAAACTATAATTAATCCAGCATGATGATATTGCTATTTCTAAACCATCTTGTCTATTGACATTAAGCAATACTTTCATGTCAGTTCAAGTCCAAGGGGGCATAAAACCCTTATTCTGCAGGATTTTCATTTTTTTTTTTTTAACGTTTATTTATTTTTGGGACAGAGAGAGACAGAGCATGAACGGGGGAGGGGCAGAGAGAGAAGGAGACACAGAATCGGAAACAGGCTCCAGGCTCTGAGCCATCAGCCCAGAGCCTGACGCGGGGCTCGAACTCACGGACCGTGAGATCGTGACCTGGCTGAAGTCGGACGCTTAACCGACTGCGCCACCCAGGCGCCCCAGGATTTTCATTTTTTTTTTAAATTTATTTATTCATTTTGAGAGAGAGAGAGAGAGAGAGAGAGAGAGAGAGAGAGAATGAGTAGTGGAGGGGCAGAAAGTGAGGGAGAGAAAGAATCCCACATAGGCTCTGCGCTGTTAGCACAGAGCCTGAGGCAGGGCTCAGACTCAACATGAGATCATGACCTGAGCCGAAACCAAGAGTTTCATGCTTAACTGACTGAGCCACCCAGGCACCCCTCCAGGATTTTCAATATAACAAGATGCTAACTTTTAAAAAGTTTAGATGACCTAAAAGTTTCCTTGTGCCCTTGATGGCCATCCGTTGCAACAGCTTCGTGGATGACATAATTCCCCCCCCCCCCCCCCCCTTTTAAGATGCAAACAAGCAGAAGTACTAGAATCTCTTATTCCTCCCAGGAAAGGAACCTGTACTGGAGAATGTGTGGGTGTGAGAGAGTGGGGAAGAGGGAGGAAGAGGAAGAGAAAAGAGAAGAACTAGAAACGACATGCAAGACAAAAGCACAGACATTGTTGACACAAAATGAACAAACCTTTTAGAATCTCTAAAAGTAAGAGACTTTTATTCAAGCCCAAGTGATGACATGCTCTTTGGAGAATGAAGTTTTTACAGAGATTCATGCTCTTTGGAGAATGAAGTTTTTACAGGGTTATGTACTGTAAGGCACGAATCACCAGCTTAAACGCAAAGGGATGCAGGGAGTACGAGTATTGATCGATAACTCAAGGACAAGATGGGTTCCGTCATCCACAAAGCAGATGTATGATGTACATGTGGCAGCCCATAAATCAGGTTACGTACAGTCATGCTGACTTAGTAAGAAACCTAGAATGGCTTTCTTTGTCTATCAGGCCTTTCGAGAGTTTTTCTCTCATCAACATGAAGGTTACAAATTTCCTTCACCATAGTGAATTTCCAGTAATTCTATCTACTTGTTACATAGAAAAAATTTTTTAAATATTTGAGTTTTAAAAGAACCCCTTGGGTTTGAACCAAAAGCTTGAAGTGATGTGACATGGGCTGTGAACACATGATCAACATTTTTTTAATTAAAAAATGTTTTTATTGTTTTCATTAAAAAACGTTTTTATTAAAACACAAGGACCAGACGTGTGGGCAGAAAAAGCTTGGGATGGTGAGGAGCAACTGGTTATATACTTTTAAGTTGGGGGGTAGGTGGGTGAAGACAAAGGAAGATTCTAAAATGGATTTTCATATATTAAAGATGACTTACAGGATCTTAGAGGTCTGGCTATTGTCAAGCTACAGTTGCTTTTTGCCTCTATCACAGCATTGACATTAAGGCAGTTGTGAGTTCCTTGAGGAATGTCATCCTCTGCCTGTCTCAAGTATTTGTTAATGGCCTGCAAGTTGTAAGGAAATTTAATTTTACTTACATCTTTTTTGCCTTTGTTCTCATCATGAAGAGCCTCCCCAGTTCTATGAGCATGCTCTGAAAATGTCTGACTCCACTGGCACCAGTGGACAACACTGTCTCCCTCCAGGCCCCTCCTTCCTCATGGTATCCTTATCTTTTCAGCTTCAGTTTCTGCTTATCCCAGGCCCATCTGCAAGAGGGAGAGAATCTGGTTGGATTTGATTCCCCGGTTTGGACATAAGTTTGCAGCTACTGTGCAGATTGCCGGACCCTTCGTGCAATCACCTCTCAGCTAGTTGGTCATTCGGTATAGAAGATCGCTGTTTCTGTGCAAGGCTAAAGCAAGCTGGGCACTTTCTTTTGAAAGGGGCAGTGAGCATGTCAGGCACTGTGACTGATAGCCCCCAGATCTAGAACACCTCCCTGGATTTGCTTTTGGAATTAAACCTCACCTCCTCCCTTCCAAGCCGGCAACACTTCAGACTATTGGGAAATCCTTAGCGAGTGCTATGTCCTGCTTCCTGGCCTGTGCACGTCCCATTTCCTCTGCAAAGAAAGGAGTCAATCCCACTCCTGATTGCCTGGAAATCTTCCTTCAGTAGTTGGTTCCAAAGTCATCGCATCTGTTTACTCTTTCATTAGCCCCTTTTTGAAAAACAAAACAAAACAAAACCAAAACCAAAAACGCCCACAACAGGCTTTTAGAGAAGCTAGGTGATTTTCTGGATTCATACTCCTACCCAAAGAACTCGAACTCCAGAACTCTGACACTAACTGCTGCAGGGATTACTCTCAATAACGGCAAAGGGAAGCGAATCTTTGAGAGCAGCGATTCATCTTTACCTAATTCTAAAGACCTGAGCAGCTCCAGGTCCCCAAGCGCCTCACCAAGGCAGGACGCAAAGTATCTGCGCATGCTCTGAGCGTCAGCGCACAGTTTCCCCGCCTCTTCCAGGCTCCTTGAGTTGCGGCCCTTTTTACGACGCCCTGCCTCCGACTCTGCCGGACCTTTGCAGCGGTGCGCGGGGTTCCTGCCCGGAAGAGGCGGCTGCGGCACCCGCGCGCGGACAACATGGCGCGGTCCAGGAGTAAGGTAGACAGAGCGTGGCCTTGGGTTTTCCTGGTGCAGGGCATCCGGAGAGGGTGGTTCGGAAGCAGGAATCATGGGATCATCGCGGTACCAAGGATGGGGGAAAGAAGAGGTGATCGCGGCGGCCCGTGGCCGGATCCCGAGGGCCGGCCCGAAGGCTGCGCTAAGAAAAACGGGATTTGGAGTCAGAAGACCTGAATTTGAGCCTCGTCTACTCCCCCCTCACTCCGCCTCCTCGGCCCTCCCATCCTCTGACTTCCTCCTCATTACCTCCTTGTCCCACCTCTTCCCCACCCTCTTTCTTTCTTAGTCCAACCTCTTCTCCTCCATCACTTCTTCCAACTCCTCCATTTCTGAGCCTTAGTTTTTATAAAATCTATACGAGAATGAAAGGTTTGATAAGCACCTACCCACAGACTTGGAGAAGTTCAGAGAGGGTCTGTGAGTAAAATGCGTAACTTAAGACGTAAAGCGCCATGTTATTACCTCTGTAACAATCTTTCACATTTATAGAAAATTTACCTTGTAAGGCACTGATGTAAATGCTTTATTCTCATCCCATGTAATCTCCACAACAAACCCATGAGGTGAGAACTGTTACTCCCAGTTTACAGTTGAGAAAACTGGGGCATAAAGAAAGTGAAATGATTAGCCCAAGGTTATCCAGTCCGTAAGAGGTGGAATTTATACGTGACCCCAGCTGTCAGGTTTCAGAGCCCTATCTGTGTTGCTAGGAGCCTGTGACCCTCAGTGTCCCACATTAATAATAGACATTATGATGGAATTTTTAAATGACTTTTTTCAATATAGGCAGAGAGTGGTGGTTGTCTCTGAATGATCACTAGAGGGAGATGTGTTCCAGGGAATTGTTTGTTCGTCCATCCAACCATCCAAAGGCTAGGCCCTTTACTAGGCATCCCGTATACAGATAAACAAGATAGGAATTTCAACAACAATCCCTAGTCCCCTCAAGTCCCCATTGGGAAATGTGGATTAAAGCGATTATGAACATTCGATGCCACTTACCTTTTTGTTCCTCCCCTTTCAGCTGCTGAAAATACTCCAGCTCTAGTGGAGCAACTGTTTATGGCAGGTGGACTTGTAGCAAAGTTCTCAGTCTGTATTGTTTCCGTGTGTTAATGAAGAGTTACTATGTTGCTCAGTTTCCCTTCCCTGGTTTTCTTATTCCTTGCCAGAAAGGAAGTTGGAAGTGTTACAGAGACCATTCTTTTGGTTCCAGAAAGAAGTTGCATATTTTGAAGCCCCTTGATGCCATTTTTTTGGATACTTGATTCCTACTAAAAGATTTTTAGTCCTCTAACTTAGAGTTTTCTGGTTTAAAAATAGCTTTTATGAATGTGTATTAGATAAATGCAGCAACATATTTTGGGACTCTTAAATTTTTTAAAGATTCTTATAATCAGGGCATTGAAACTATGGGGTGTAAATTTTGTTGTTCTCAAGGGAAGTTTGTAATTTATTACCAACCTTTCTTCAAATGTACTGTCTTTACTCTAGAAATCTCTTCATATTAGTGCATTTATGTTCAGTGCTTTTTAAACTAGGGAAAAACTTAAGTTTCCACGTGTTGCCTGAGATATAACCAAACTTAGAAATCATCTGTAACTTCTCTGATAGGAACTCATCTAGATTTTTCTGACACTCCTAGGATCAGGAGATCACTGCTTCAGAAAACAGTGGTTCTTTTATTGATCACTTCTTAATGTTATTTTTCCTCTTTTCATAGAGTCAAACCAGTCTTCCTGTAACTTCCACATGTTGATCTCATTCTTGCTCATTCTGGCCAATTCTTTTATAACACAGGTGCCAAATATTTGGGCGGAACTATCATGTTCTCCTAAATCTTCTCATCTGGCTCAGATATCTAGTTTTTTCAAACGGTTCCTCATATCACATTTTCTCTAGATCCTTCTCTAATCTGCTTATTTCATGTTCTGTTGTAATTAGTATTTCTCCTGAGATAGGGTGCTCAGGACAGCTCACAGTTTGTCAAATGTGGTCTGATCAGTACAAAGCACAGGTGAGGCTGTCATTGCCAAAGATTGTTAACTCTGGAAAAGGCCTTGGATCTCATCTAGTTCAACAACTGCTTCCTGCCTCTGAATTAACAGTGAGGTTTTATGTGACGTTCCCAAGGACTCAGAGCTAATTTGTAATGAAGGTGGGACCTGATGCTCTCCGGTTTGCTAATCTAGTCTTTTTTCACCAGAAGAACTTTGTTTTCCTTCTTTGAATTCAGTACACTGTTGATACAACCTGAAATATTTTGGAGGATGGAATGAGATAGGTGTGGGAGTTGTAGTGCTGTAGCCATGTCATTTTGGTGACTCATTTGTATAATCCACACTGAAATTGTGAGTTGCTATTTGTTCCGATCTCTTTCAGCTCATATTCAGTTGAATTCTGGATGTCAGACATAGAACTTTACATGTAACCATTTTATTTTAGTTTATTTCCCCTATTTCCTTAGTCCTCTATGTATGTGATTGCTATCTAATGACTAGGTGTCTTTATTTATGTGGTTCCTCTACCTGTAACTCTCCTTATTCACATGATTAACTCCTAAACATTCTTTAAGACTCACCCAAAAACCACATCCAGAAACCTCTTCTGCCTCCTTACTCCTCCTCTATCCCTTCTACCAGTCTTGGATAGATGATCCTCCTGTGTATTTTTTTAGTGCCCACTGCCCACTTCTGTCATGGAATATTGTGCTGGTATTATTTGTTTATGTGTCTATGTCCCCTACCAGAATAGATTTGGTGTCTTAGTCTTCATTCTAGATCCCCAGTTCCCAAACTGATTTAAATTGCTGGGGTGTATCATTTTAGTACATAAAGATTGTAGCAGTCTCCTGTTGCCACAAAAATGCTTCATAACAAGCTATCCCCAAATCAGTAACTTACAGAATAAGCATCTGTTCTCTGTTCTCATGCTTGTGGTTCTACAAATCAGCTGCAGTATGTCTGATGTATTTTGGGCTCAGATGGGCTGGATTTAGCTCTGGCCTATGGGTTTTCAGATTTGCTTCCCATGAGTTTATTCTTGGGCTCAGGCCAAAGGAGCAGCAGCTTCCTGGAGCATGCTCCTATCCTGGCTTTCTATCTTTTTTTTTTTTTTTTTTTTTTTTTTATATAGGCTCCATACCCAGTGTGGAGCCCAATATGGGACTTGAACTCACAACCCTGAGGTCAAGACTTGAGCTGAGATGAAAAATTGGACGTTTAACCAACTGAGCCAGCCATGTGCCCCCTGGCTTTCTAAATAGGCTCCATACCCAATGTGGGGCTTGAACTCATGACCCCTAGATTAGAAGTCGTGTGATCTACTGACTGAACTAGCCAGGTGCCCCACTTGCTTTCTATCTTTTAGAAAATATTAGGGCAATTTTAAAGTTTCTCTGTAGTGGGGAGCCTGGGTAGCTCATCAGTTGGGCATCTGATTTCAGCTCAGGTCATGATCTCATGGTCTGTGAGTTCAAGCCTTGCTCTGTGCTAATAGCTCAGAGCCTGGATCCTACTTCAGATTCTGTATCTCTGTCTGTCTCTCTCCCCCTCCTCTGCTCATGCTCTGTCTCTCTCTCTCTCAAAAATAAACATTAAAAAAAAAAAACAAAAGTAAAGTTTCTCTGTAGTAAACCATTTACATGTCTTACATACACTAGGCGGAACACCCCCCCCCCCCCGCTTTGCCATGCGTCCCCTAAGTTCCCTAAAGTACAGGTTCTGTGGGTGAAATAAGAAAAGGACATATCTGTTTTCTTTTTTTATGACCATTAACATTTTCTCACTCTTTGGAACTTTGTTTCTAGGCAGCTATTGTGCTCTGTATGGATGTGGGGTCTGCCATGAGTAACTCCCTTCCTGGTGAAGAATCTCCATTTGAACTAGCAAAGAAGTTGATGACCGTGTTTGTGCAGCGACAGGTAAGTTTCGGCCTGGCCCTGAGCTCGTAACTCATGTTTTAACTGGTTGTTGTCTCCACTTAGTAACACAAGATACCAGCCTGCTTATGATGTCTGGCCCCAGTGTTTGTGGGAATCTGAGCAGGTTTTTTACATATACTTACGTGTAAGTCCAACTATCACTAGAGCCTGACATTTTTTTCTTCCTTTCTTCTGGCCTCTACAGTAGAAATTACAGTTTTCGTGAGAAACAAGACAACGTAATAATCTCTGGAGCCAGGTGGCCTGGGTTTGAATCTTTGCTCTGCCGGGTCATTTACTAACCTGGTAATCTTGAACAAATCCTGTTCCAGTTACCTTTTGCTGGTAACATACTATCCCAAAACTTCATGTCTTAAATGATTTTTTTTTTTTTTTAAATCAGTTCTCATGGTTTGGGGATGACTGGGTGGCTCAGCTGGGCCTCTGTGGCCTCTTGTGTAGGTCCACTCAGATGGTGGCTGGGCTGAATCATTTGAGGGCTAAACTGAGCTAGACGTCTCACATGGCTCACTCCCATGGCTAGTAGTTATGTCCTCTGATGGTTTTGAACTCAGCTGGGGCTATCCATCAGAACTCTTACATGTGGTTGTTCCATGGAGCTTGGGATTCTCACAGTGTGGCAGCTGGGCCTAAGAGGGAAAGTCCTAAGAAGGAAAAATTTTTTTTTCTTCAATTTAAATTTTAGTTAACATACAGTGCAATATTAGTCACAGGAATAGACTTCAGTGATTCATCACTTCCATACAACACCCAGTGCTCATCCCCAGTGCCCTCCTTAGTACCCGTCACCCATGTAGCCCATCCCCCATCTATCACTATCAGCCCTCAGTTTGTTTTCTGTCGTTGACAGTCTCTTGTGATGTGTTTTTCCTCCTCATTTTTTCCCCTTCCCGTATGTTTTGTTTCTTAAATTCCACGTTTGAGTGAAATGATGTGGTATTTGTCTGTGTCTGATTGACTTATTTCCCTTAGTATAATACATTCTGGCTCTATCCATGTCATTGCAAATGGCAAGGTTTGATTGTTTTTGATGGCTGAGTAAATATCTCATTGTAGATACATATCACATCTTCTTTATCCACTCATCAGTCAATAGACATTTGGGCTCTCTTCGTAGTTTGGCTGTTGTTGATAATGCTGCTATAAATGTTGGGGTGCATGTACCCTTTCAAATCTGTATTTTTGTATCCTTTGGGTAAAGACCTTATAGTACAATTGCTGGATCATAGGGTAGTTCAGTTTTTAGTTTTTTGAGAAACTCTGTACAGCTCTCCAGTGTGGCCGCACCAGTTTTCATTCCCACCAACATTGCAAGAGGGTTCCTAAGAGTGACCTGTCTATGTGGCTTTTTATGACCTATCTTTAGAAATCCCAGAAAGTCATTTCTGCTGTTGTTAGTCTAGCAAGTCACTAAGACCCACTCACATTCAGCGGGGCAGGGATGGGAGGTGGGTGGTTGGTAAATGACATTCCTCTCTTGATTTCTGTCCCTTCTACCTGGTACGAGTGCTACTTTTGCTAAGTCCACGAAATCCTTCATTCACTGGCAACTGCTATTCCTCCTGGACACCTGTTTGCTCTGGGTGTTGCCCTTTTCACTGTGATACTGACACCCTACCTGTCATCCTAGATTTTAACAAATTCTGATGACCTGGATTCCTTAATGTGTCAAGAAGAGAATGTTCTAACTCCATTCCTGGTTATAGTAATTTGTATTAGTTGTATTTCAGTAATGCTGCCATGTACCCCAGTGCATAGATATATATATATATATATTTTTTTTTTTTTTTTTTTTTTTAAGAAACTGTGCTTTCAGTTTTTATTTTTGGCTCTGCCTATTCCGTGGCAGTGTGGATCTGGAAGGCTGAGACGATACCTGATGCCAGTCTCATGCTGCACTCAGAATTGCCTTCCCTCTCCTGGCTGAAGTTTTGTTGTTGAGCAGGATTACCTGGCTTTAATATGAATCCTTGCCCAGGATGCAAATAGAGTTCTAGCTGACCTGCCCCATGGTGTGCTGGACATGTTTGAAGCCCAGCAGCTGGAATTTTTTTCTCCAGGTGCAATGGGGGATGTATTTGCAACTCTTAACACACTGGGGAACTTAACAGACCAAACCAGAATGAGGAAAGACACAATTCCATCCTCTGTCTACACAGCACTCTTCCCACTGGTGGAGAAGGCTACGGTTAAATAGGTGGGAAGACTGTGTTTTTGTTAGATCCTGTTTTTTGTTTTTGCATTTTATTATGAAATGTTTCAGGAAGGAGGCAAATACAGAGAATACTGTGATGCAAACCTATTTTCCCGTTGTCTAGCACTATACAGTACTCAAGTTTTACCATATTTGATTTCTTTTTCTTCTTTTAAATGTTTATTTTGAGAGAGAGAGCGAGTGCACATGCGGGGGAGGGACAGAGGGAGAGGGAGAGAATCTCAACCATGCTCAGCACAAAGCCCAAGTGGAGTTCAATCCCACAACCATGAGATAATGACCAGAGCTGAAACCAAGAGTCAGATGCTCATCCAACTTAACCACCCAGATGCCCGTCTTTTTCTTTTTTGCTTAAAAAAAAAAAAAATAATAATAATAATAATTACTGATAAACTTGCGAGTCCCTGTGTATCCCTTCCCGATCCTCTTTTTTCCTTTTTTTTTCTCTCTTTACTTCAGGATTTTCATAGTCCTTACCATGTATATTTAATACTTTAGGACATAAGTATATTCATAAATATTTACTATTGTATGAAGCTTTCAAAACATGTAATGTTATAATATGGTACATATAATTCTGCAACTTATTTTTTCTTAACCATAATTATAAGATTTATTCATACTGAAAAACATGCACAAATTATTCTTTTTTTTTTTTTACTGGGGTATAATATTGTATAAATATTCTGCAATGTGTTTTTGCATCCTGTGGATGGATGGTCAGTTTCTACTTTTCCTCTGTTATAAACAGTGCTGAAGTGAACTCTCTTGTCCTTGTCTTCTTGAGTACATGAGCAAGAATTTCTCTATGGCATATATACCTATGAATGAAATTGCTGGGTTAGAGGATATGAACCAGTAATTTTTTTTTTAGTCCTCTGGAAAATACTTCCAAAAAGAGTAAAAGCTTTTCAAATTATCCATAATTAGTTTTCATTGAGAATTAGAGCCTGATTGGGCTGGAAGTTATCAAGAGTAGTTAACCACTCTCCCATTCTCCCACCTGTAATTCTGTTGAAATGAGAGATGGGACCTATAGTCAACGGAAAAGTCTTCTTAGAACCTGTGAATTGTCATTGTCCCATGGGCCATCTAGCCCAGTATTCTGTTGTTGACAGTGGACCCAGGAACATGCCATAGGGAGGTATGGTTGTATTGTTCCTTGAAGGTTAGGTATCTACTGCCTTTCAGGTGGTAGTTTATGATTCTTAACCTTTGAACATTCTTCTCTAGGTGTTTGCTGAGAGCAAGGATGAAATTGCATTAGTCCTTTTTGGTACAGATGGTACTGACAATGCCCTTGCTGGTAAGGATCAGTATCAGAACATCACAGTCCACAGACACCTGATGCTACCAGATTTTGACCTGCTGGAGGACATCGAAAGCAAAATCCAACCAGGTTCTCAACAAGCTGACTGTATCCTTTTTCAGCCAGAGAAGACTCTTCAGAAATTTCCTTTAATGTGAGGAATCATAATCCAGTTTGGTGAGGCTCACTAGAAGCCCACCTCTGAGTATATGGGCATTTTTTGGCTCTGAAGACATGGAGGTGATGGTGTGTGTTGGGATTTATTCAGGTTGGGTTGGGTATCTGCACTCCTGACCCTCTAGCCACTTGCCCCTTCTCTGCACTAGTGATACTGAGTGGTTCGGAGGCACCATAAGGGAAAGATACCAGTGGGTATATTTCTGTATTGTTATATGCAGAAAGTTTAGTGGTGGTGATGGCTGGAAATGTTTGCATGTAAAGAACATATTTGTAGAAGAATGTAGCATTAGCATTCCCTATGCTTTCCTGGATGGAGGGTATTTTTGTGTCCAAAATCAGACCGGTATCTAAACTGAGATTTCCAATTTCTTCCACGTGTACTATGATTTTAAGTGGTTACTCTTACTTTTCTAAACCGTAATGTTCTCCCTGATCACTGGGAGGTGCTGCTGTGCTAAGAGTGACTTACAAATGCCACATTATGGCTCAGGTCATATTTAAGAGTGGACTCTAATCACGAAAAATGGATTCTAGATATTGTAAAATGACATCATAATTTTTGTTTCAATGCATGGGAATGTGTTCGATAACCTTGGGCTTATTTTATTTTTCCTGATTATATGTTTCAGGATATATACTGTGATATGTGATTACAGCGTATGTGATTATATGTTAGTGAAATAAATGTTGGAAAAAGCACTCTTTGGTAAGTGCTTTTAAATCCTCACAGAGTCAGCCCAGAGTTCATGGTTTCAAGCACTGTGGACTTCACTGGAAAAAAGTTGCATGATCTTGGGATAAAGGGACTGTCTAGTGATATTTTCTGCCCTTAACTAGCTGAGTCCTGGATGCACTCATTGTGTGCATGGATGTGATTCAACAAGAAACTGTGTAAGTGTCTTCAATTGAAGAGAGGTGGAAATGAGTCATTCTGCAGAAATTGTATGTGTTGCTGTATTCTGTACATGTGTGATTCATTGCTAATCAAGCAGCATGTTTGTGTGGCTAAAGAACCATTTGATAGAATTCAATGGTTCAGTTCAGCCTCTCTTTTTTAAATTTAAAAAGAGCAAGGGCTATAGTTTGTGGGAATTTCTCTGGGAGAAATACATGTTTGGCTTATTTCAACTTCCTTCCTATTTGACTTAATTACCAGGAACTTTAAAAACTTCTATATGGTATTGTTCGTAATCTGACTGAAATTAAATGTATGAAACTAATATAGCACCATATGTTAACTAACTGGAATTAAAATAACTAAAAAAAATAAAATTAAAAAAAATAAAATTGTAGTATTAAAAAAAAGAAAAAGAAAATGCCTAGCTCTGACCAGCCACCTGATTCATTATTTAATTATTTTGCCTTTAAAATATGGGTCTTTGAATCTATTTACACCCACCCATTCCTTGACTGTTAGGAAAAACATTAGTACTAAAATCTCAGGCCTCAATTTGTATTTTCATTTCTCAATCTCTGTACATTTTGTGTAAAATCCTGCCAGTAGCCCTGTGAGTGGAACTGAGCCAGCATGTTTAGAAAGTGAACCCTCAGGAGACCGAAGTTGTAGTTACTGGGAGAGTTCCTTGTTTATACTCTGCCTAAGTGGAGGCTGGAAAGGGATCCTTTTCTTTAAAAAAAAAAAAAAAAAAATTTTTTTTAACATTTATTTATTTTTGAGAGACAGACACAGAGCACAAGCAGGGGAGGAGCAGAGAGAGAGGGAGACACAGAATCCAAAGCAGGCTCCAGGCTCTGAGCTCTCAGCACAGGGCCCGATGCGGGGCTCGAACCCATGAACCGCAAGATCATGACCTGAGCTGAAGTCAGCTGTCCAACCAACTGTGCCACGCAGGCACCCAAGGGATCCTTTCTAATCCCAGTGACCATATATTTAACTGAAGTTAAAGTTGGGAGATCAGGGATTTAATATCCACAATGCTCAAAAATTTTGCCCAAGATGCTAAAAAGTATGAATTGTAACCAGGCTGACTATATGTTTAGTAGAACTTAACTGAGCATCAGTGATATGTGGGGTTCTAGAATGTAATCACATTTCTTAACTGTATTGAGATTCATTTCTTAGCCTGTCTCTAAGTCCAGTGACCAAGTGCATTTGAGTTTGTAAGCGATAATTCAGGAGAATGATTTCTTACTGTGATAACTTTCTCTTTTAGAGGAAAGAAGTTTGGAAAGAGGCATATTGAAGTGTTCACTGACCTCAGCAGCCCATTCAGCCAAGATCAGCTGGATATTATAATCCATAACTTGGAGAAATCTGGCATCTCCCTGCAGTTCTTGTAAGATCATGAGAATAACGTCTGAAGACCAATCCTGTGCTCTCATAACGCAGGGAGTAGGGCCCCTTTCTTTTTTTTTTTTTTTTTTATTTATATATGAAATTTATTGTCAAATTGGTTTCCATACAACACCCAGTGCTCATCCCAAAAGGTGCCCTCCTCAATACCCATCACCCACCCTCTTTCTAAAGCTCTTGGTTCCCGCGAGTCTTCTGTTTGCGCTCACAGTTGAAATATGTTAGATGACTGACCTCAGCAAACATTCACTGAGTACCCTTAATTCCAGGAACTCTGAGTTTTAATGGTAAGGGGATGAAAGTCACAGTGACACAGAATTTAGCTCAGTAGTAGATGGTTTGTTCATGCTTCTTGGACTCAAAGAATTCAGGAATCTTTGGAGGATATTCAGTTTATTTCTTGCTTACATAGAAGACTTTATCCAATTACCAGATTGATGGTTTCTTTTCTTCAGCAGTTCCAGAGTACTGTTTTGCGAGCAGTAGATGTTTTTAAGGTAGAGAGGAATGTCAACCTGAGAATTATTTTAAACCTGTAGAATGCTTATTTTTTAACTTTTAAATCTAAAGGATACACACACGTACATAAGATGTAATTTGCTTGTGTGTATTTAGGCATGGGGTATGCAGATTCTGAGCAAAAATGTTCACAAAATATCTCATAATTTGTTGCAAGGCAGAGCCCCTACTTCCCCAGGCATTTACTTTCTTTATCTTCAATCCCTAACAAGAAAGTTCTTTTTCACCACACTAATCCTTCTTGTTGCATTTGAAACTTGTTTTTCTTGTTTTATTTTTGGTGAAAGCAGAGTGATAATATAGGATGTTGACTTACCAGTCTTCTGAGTACACTCATTTTTCAGACTGAGAGCTATACCAGGAAGCCTCCAGCTCAGAATGGTAAGCCTTCGGCTTCTTTGAAATGCCTGCCGTTGGAAATTAAGAACCTCTCTTGCATGTATGTACCTCTTAAGACTGCTGAGGGGCAGCTCCTTTCTGTAGAACTGTAGAGAAATAGTTCAGAATAACCCATCAGACTGATACTTGTTAAGATAGTACTTCAGAGAAATTAAGTGCTTTTTAAGTGACACTTTTCGTCTTATTGAATTGAGGCTTTCTAAGTACTTCAAAAGCTCTGCCTGGCTTCTGTTCCCTGTTCATAATTTCAGGATGCCTTTACAGGGTTGAAGCATCCTGCACTTCTGTCAATGTCATTGGAAAAGGCTACTTTTTTGTCTGAGTAATACTGCAAAGCATGTTGAAGAGGGAATGTAGCCTTACCACTACCTGCTTATTTGGCTGTTTTTTTCTTGTATTTGTGCTTGTGCTACAGATCTCTGGCATACAAAGTAGAGTTTCTGGTTTTATTGTTTGGTGTATCCCATGGATGATTGTTGTAATTGGAGTAAACGGAATACCAGCAGGTCTAAGAACCACCGTGTTCAGAGTAGGCTCATTCCTTGGACCTCATTTTTAGTTTGTTCTGTTGGCTACTGAGAAAGTTTATATCTGGTCGAAAGCAGGGTAGAAAGAACTGTTACTGTAACTTCTTTTTCCAGGATAACTTCCTGACTCTTCATGTTCATGTCACTTTTCCCATCTTCCAGGTCTGTTTTTTTGTTTTGTTTTTTTGGTGCAAAAGGGTGTTTTTATTATAGCACCAGGACAGGACCTGTGGGCAGAAAGAGCTGCATCTCTCTTCTAGGTTGTTAATGGAAACAGCCACAGCCTGATGTGAACCCTGTGTCCCATGCCCTGCTCTGTAGAAGCTCTTTATCTGATAGGTCATGCAGGATGTGCGTATCTGTCATGCTGGGTATACGTCGACAAAATTAAACAGGAAGCTTTATTTTAGTTATAGCAGATGAAATGGTAAAGAAATCACCTTAAAATAACCAGCCACACAGAGTTGACCAGTAGGTGATGTTGAGGGAACTGAAAAGGTTGCTCTTTGGGTTTCTGGGGGCAGTGCTGTGATACACTGCGGGTGCAGGAGCCTTGCCCTCTCAGGTGACCGAGTCCTCGCTGCACATTGCTCACTGGCTGTGGCTCGGCCGGATTTTGCCATGCAGCTTCGGCTTCTTTTTAGGAAATGGAGGTAGAAATTTTTATCCACCTAATGTGTAGGAGTAAATGAGGTTGTTTACATGAAAACATTTATGAAGTACCATGTAGAGAATTATCATAAAATGCGCTTGGTTGGTTGATTCCTCAATTTGTATATTGATTATTGAATATCTCCATGACTGGTAACCCCATCTAGTAGTTTTAGTCTCATTTCAAACAGAATGAAACACGGGAAAGAATTGGTTTTACCTATTTCCAGCAATTCACTGATGTCTGGGAATTCTAAATGTACAGTAATAAAGATAACATTAAGTATATTATACTCATTCTGCCATTTAATCCTTAAAATCACATTGAGGGATTATTAAAGGTGTTTATTTTATTTATTTTATTTTTTCTTCTTCTTCTTTTTGGCTGCCTAGAATATCACCTGCCTTTTTCTAGGAAGCAGTCCTTCCTGTACTTTAACCTCCTGGCTCGAATGAGAGCGAGCATCTTCTAGATCTGGTCCCCAGGTTATCACTGATCCCTGGCTTTTTTGAATTGAGAGTCGAGCATTAAACACATAGTCCATTCCTCTTTGGTAGCAGAACCAGCAGTGTGTGCTTGAAAGAGCTCATGGGTGACACGGAGGGAGCCAGTGAGAGAGTGGAGCCAGCACAGGGGCACATAGAGATGAAATGGACAGTGAGAGGGTTGGGGTGGTCCTTGAGGCATGTGAGACTGCGTCCAGTCATCCGAAGGTCATGTGCCACCCTGCACTTTGAATTATTTGGCTATGTAAACCAAGAAATTCCACTCTTTTAACCAAACCAAAAAGGCTTCGGTCACTCGAAACTGATAGGATATTGACTAAGGGTGATAAGTGCCATTTGAGAGAGGAGGGATTGAAAGCTCAGGTGAGTGGCATGCCCATTTTCTCATAAGCCAGCGAGTGACAGTCGCAGGAGGGGAACCCAGTTTATTATTTGGCTTCAGAGCTTGTCTTATGAACAACTGCCGATCTTTTCCTGATAGTTTGCCATTCCCTGTTGGCAAGGAGGATGGAACCGGGGACAGAGGAGATGGTAACTCCTGCTTGGACCAGCATGGACCCTCCTTTCCTCTAAAAGGAATTACTGAGCAGCAGAAAGAAGGTATTCGGATGGTGAAAAAGGTGATGATGTCTTTAGAAGGTGAAGATGGGCTGGATGAAATTTATTCCTTCAGGTAAGAAGTGAAAACATTGATTCTAACTTTCAGTCATAGCCATATAAATTTCTCTTTTGGTCAGAGGGCTCCCTAATTAGCCACTCTTGAATTAGCAGTTATTCTGTAAGAAATATTCTGATTTTAATGGACGAAATGGTGTACCAATCCCTGATCCCCTTTAAGCTTTTTGAGTAGTTAAGGGGATATATGCTCTAATTTGTTTTCCTCAATCACAATTTTAAAATATTTCTTGTGAAATATAGTTGACAAACAGTACGTTTTGATTTTCTAAATATAGACACCCTTGAAATATTGTAGGTAATAGAATTTTAGAAATTGAATGATAGTTTCCCAAGGGGTTGGCAAAGGAATCAGCGAGGAATCTTGTAAAGTGACGTTTCCTGTCATAACGTGTGTTCTTACTGTAGCCTGTGCAAATATATATTCCTAAGTTGTTTATTTCAAATTTGGACATGGCTTGCTCTAATGCGAGAATATGTCTTAAGTTAACATATTCACCATGGTATCATAAATAAAAGTTGTAAGCCAATACAAATTAATGTTAAAAAAGTTTATTTTCCTGTATCATGGCAGGGAGGGAAATTACTGTCTGTGTATGTGATGACACTCACAGTTTGAAGCTACTTTGGTGTTGGCCCTTCTGTGAAGATGTGGACCAGAACTTTGCCATGTGATACAGTAGCCGTTATCCACATGTGGCTATTTAAATTTAAATTCATTAAAATTAAAAATTCAGTCAGTCACACTAGCCACCTTCCAAGAGCTTGCTTAATAGCCTATTGGATTGGCACGGTTAGAAATAGAACATTTCTATCGTTGCAGAAAGTTGTACGGGAGAGCACTGGGCTAGACTTGTTCTTACTTGACTTCTACTTGGGGAGATTTAAATCTACTGCAAAAATGTTCCATTTGTTCTCAGATGTTATGTATTAGATGCTAGTCTTTAGAACTTGCCCTGGGACAGAATTCAGACCTCATGGTGGTTTTAATGTCACTCAAACTAGTGAGGTCCTATGGACAGATTAGACCTGGTTCAGACCCATTCATCCCCCAACAAATCCAAAGCCAAGGAGTATCATAAACTTTGCAAACAGGGCAGCAAGTAGAATATCTACTGTTCATTATAGACTATTTCTGAAAGTTGGAGCCTCTTGAAACCTTTTTGTCCATAACTCTGAATGATGTCAGATAATTCTCTTTACCTTTTTGTAGATCTGTTTTTCATCTGTACTAGGAGGATTGATCATAGTCTGGATTATGTGCTTTGAGTGTTTGGTCATTGATTCCTTTCTCAGTGAATACTACAAATTCCACTTATCTCCTCTAATCTTCTCTGCTGTGTTTGATTAGGGACCAGATAAAAATAGAATTGATCGGGGCGCCTGGGTGGCGCAGTCGGTTAAGCGTCCGACTTCAGCCAGGTCACGATCTCGCGGTCCGTGAGTTCGAGCCCCGCGTCAGGCTCTGGGCTGATGGCTCAGAGCCTGGAGCCTGTTTCCGATTCTGTGTCTCCCTCTCTCTCTGCCCCTCCCCCGTTCATGCTCTGTCTCTCTCTGTCGCAAAAATAAACGTTGAAAAAAAAAAATTTAAAAAAAAAAATAGAATTGATCTTGACTTCTGTTCAAATGAAGTAGCACTCTACGTTGTATTGGTACTTCCCAATTCTCCATCCCCATCTATAAAAAGCCTAGAGTTATCCGCTTTACCTTAAGACTAAATATGGACTAAATTCCTTTATCCCCTGGAGAATATTTAATACTCTCTACTATGTGCATATATATCTGCTTTTTATTTAAGGGTGATTGGAATTAACTAATAAATTATAGAGTTATGAACAGTGATATTAAAGGATGGTACCTACCCTTTGATATTCTGGAGCAGGGGTTCTTATCCCTAGGGTGATGGTTTTCAGGGAGTTGGTGAACCCTTTAAATTGTGGGCAAACTCTTATGGGTGTGCTTTTATCATATCCTCAAAATATTCTTGGTCCTGAAAAAAATGTTAACCACTGGCCAAGTTGAAAGAGAAGATTGAGTAGGGGAAGAAAGAGATGCTCTTTTTTTACCTGTCAGTAATGTAATTCAACTTCTTCCTAAGCCAAATCAGTTGTATTCTGGCTGTCTCCTCACTTGGGGTTGTCATTTTCCTGCTGTCCCCTGCTGTTCCTCCTTATCATCAACGACAACTCCGTCCTCATTCTAGAAAACTTGAGTGCATCATCCAGTGCAAGTTAATGTTTTAAAATTGTTGCTTTTGGTGTGTGTGTGTGTATATAATTTTTTTTTTTTTTTTTTTTGGTGAAGTGAGAGTCTGAGACAACTGCGTGTCTTTAAGAAAACTGAGAGGTATTCCGTCCCTTGGCTCTGCACACTGACCATTGGCTCCAATTTGGCTATAAAAATTGTGGCTTACAAAGCGGTGAGTGATACATTCACATTTTTTAAATTTTATTTTTTTAACGTTTGTTTATTTTTGAGAGAGGTAGTGTGAGCGGGGAGGGGCAGAGAGAAGAGGAGACACAGAATCCAAAGCAGGCTCCAGGCTCCGAGCTGTCGGCACAGAGCCCAACACGGGGTTTGAATGAACGGTGAGATCATGACCTGAGCCAAAATTGGACACTCAACCGACTGAGCTACCCAGGTGCCCCCATACATGTTTTATCAAGCAATGTGCCAGGCAGGCAAATACGCTTATTTAAGGAACTGACAATTCATGTGTGGGTTATTCAGTACCATAATTACTGCTTCTCTAACTGCTCTCCTTGTTCCTCCCATCTCTATTTAGCTTTTATGTAAAAAGGCATATTAGGAGAGGAAGTTTTAAGAATTGTCTATAATCCAGGTTAATTCCCTCCTGTCTCTTTTTCGTTTCTTTTTTTTTTTTTTTTTGAAGGAAAGAAAATGGAATACATCAAGTCATGTCACCGTAGTATCATAGCAGAACTGTAGATATACACTAAAGAAGTCCAGAGTTTTGGACACTCAGTCTCACCCAATCCAGTTATTAATGATCTGGTAGTAACAGCATCCATGACATATCAAAAAATACTGATTTGTCGGGGCACCAGGCTGGCTCAGTCAGTGGAGCATGCAACTCCTGATCTTGGGGTTGTGAGTTCAAGCCCCATGTTAGGTGGACATTACTTAAAATCTTAAAAAACATAGTGACTTGTTACTCAGAAATTGCCTTTTGTTATATATGCATGTTTGTACATAAGAGCACGCTTTTAGAAATAAGGTGCATTTGGTAGTTATTTGATGGGATTCCAGTTTCAGTATGAGTCTGTGCTCCATGTTTTCCTGTGACTCTGCTTGCCTTTTTTTCTTAAATGTACAAACTAAATACATAAAAAGATTTAAGTATAGAAAATATACAAAAACATGTTCATATATTCAGATGTTTTTGTATATTCTAAGACTTAATCCCAAAACACATGCTACACCTGTGAAAACCATGGATGCACTTCCTTGTTTCAGCTGCCGTCAAGGCCTAGAATAGAATGCGGTCTCGTCCTGTTCTTTTTTCGAGTTTCCTTTTCAGATTTCCTTACTGATTTCTGGCTCCTGATAGATGGCTCTCCCTTTCTTCTTTATTGGAAAACTGTAGTAACAAATTGTATGGTCCCATTTTATTAGCCTGCAGGTTTTGTATAAAAAGTATTTATGTACATACAAATACTAATAGGTATCTGGCAGTTACCTTGGGGGGAAAATGAAACGTAGAGAGAGTTATGAAATAAACTTAAAATTTCCACAATAGGCAAGAGCAAAGCAGTTTAGCTAGAGTAACTGTTCTGAATTTTTTTCCTGTAGAGAGTAGATTTGATTTTCATTTTTTATTGATTAAAATCCTGGCTTTCTTTGTTTTCCCTTTATTTTTCTTTTTGGAAATAAGATTATGCAGGAGAAAGTTAAAAAGTCTTGGACAGTTGTGGATGCAAGAACCCTAAAAAAAGAAGATATACAGAAAGAAACAGTTTATTGCTTACAGGACGACGACGAAACGGAGGTTCCAAAAGAGGACACTATTCAAGGTACGCCAGCAAGAGTTTTCACTTGTGTCTAAAAGAGGTTTTCGAAGGCCAATGTGAGGCTGATGAGGATCTCTATTGTTATTTTTTGGAGATATTTTTCTGAGTACTAGAGACACAACTATCGCGGGATCGGTGAGATGCTAGGTCCTAACTAAATGTAGCTCATCTGTCGGGACCTAGGCAGGACCGTTCCCAGGAAGGCACCCGGGCACTCCATCTGAGTTTGAAACTCCCTCAAGGGACAGGAGTTAATACTTGGTTTTATTTATTTATTTATTTATTTATTTATTTATTTATTTTTTAGTTTTTTTTAAGGTTTATTTATTTTTGAGAGAGAGAGAGTGAGTGCACGCACGAGCTGAGCTGGTGGGACAGATGATCTGAAGTGGGCTCTGCACGGACAGCAGAGAGTCTGATGTGGGGCTTGAACTCACAAACTGTGAGATCATGATCTACGCCGAAGTCGGACGCTTAACTGAGCCACCCAGACACCCCTACTTGGTTTTATTTTAAAGTTGGAAACATACTAGCTAGGAGAATACTTCTATTAATGTGACTGAGGCAAGTTGTTTTGTTTATTTTTATTTCTATGGTGATTAGTCCTCTGAGTGCCAGTTTCAGGCATTCTGGATCTTGCCAGCTTTCTCCTTTAAGGTAATTTAGGGGATCTGGAACATTTGTGTTCATTATATGGCTTTATGTTTGCTGGATGTTTAAAGTTGTACTTCATGCATTATATCCATTTGATCTGTATGGCGTGTCTAGACAGCAGCTCTATCCAGAGGGCTTAGGAACTAGCTGAGAGTGTCTGAGTTTTCAAGAGCTAAAATGGCAAGATACCAAATGATGGGTTAAGGTAGAAACTAGAATTTTTAGATAAATTAATTGCCAGGCTTTGTGATGCCCAGTATAGTTTTAATTTGCAAAGCACTAAATGCTTGTGTATATTTATATGTGGTGGGGGAGAGTGGTTAAGGTGATGGAGATTGCGATTCCTTTCTTCTGGTTACTTATGGGTAGAAAATGTAATTAGGATCCTGCAGTCCCTACTAATTCAGTTTTGTAGTGTGGTTAAGAACTCGAGTTTTGGAGTCAGACCCGAGTTAGAATCATGGCCCCCTCACTTGCTAATCTTATGATCCTCATATAATGACTGAAAAGGAAGCATGGTTAAGTGGAGGACTTCTCAGTGATATCAAGTAATAGGGTTGAAGTGTTGGGCATACACAGTTTAGTACTTGGCAGTGATAGCTAATAGCCTGAATTTTCTCTTTTAATCACCACAACAGCCTAATGAAGCGGGCATCCCACTCTGGTTAATGCCATTTTACAGATGAAAGAATTGAGGCTGAAAGACATTCGTTAACGTATTCACAGTCATGCAGCTAGCCACTAGCAGAATCTGAACCCAGGACTGTCCTACTTCAGAGTCTGTTTCTACGTACTCTTCTGAATTAGGAAGGGCTTTTTGAATGACAGGCGGACTAGTTGATGCTTCATTTTGAAATCAACCTGGGGCCGTTTATAGTTTTGAGGCACAGAGTGTCACTGAGGCTGTGTGTTAGGAAGATTAATATGACAGAGACAAGCACCGGTTCTTTTGGATGCAGCAAAAACACCAGCTCTGTTTAGGCAAAAAGGAAATGTATTGGCAGAGCAATGGAGAGGGAAGGGTTAAGCATTGTTTGAGTGCAGAGAGTGCAGTGAAGCTTTTGTCTCGTACCTTTGTGTGGTTACCACGTACTTCCTTTTCTTGCCCTCCCCTTTCTACCCCTAATGTGTAGACAGAGGTACTAGCATACATATGTGTGCAAAGGAACATGGTTACATGATGCAGTCTATTCTATATGTCTTGCCATGTACAAAATTTATATACTGATTTGCTCTTTCAGTAAATGAACCAGAAAATACAAGGCAGTTTTAATTAGACTTTTCAAGTTAAAAAATTCAAGTAAGAAGATGTCTGATGACAGAAAAGGGTTATGAAAAACATTTGGCTTAGACACCACTCTTAATCATGTGCCATACATTCCCTTGATAATTTTTTGTTGGGATTTTTGTTTTCATCACCAGCTTTTTTTAAAGACATATATGAAAACACAAGTGTGTTTCTTTTTCATTAAATGCATGGCATCAGCAGATTGACAGGAACAGATAAACACAGGATCATAGAATCTACCCCAAACACACAAATTTGTTTCTTGGAGTAAAGATACATGTGCTTTTCTTTCCATTTACCCAAGGCCAGAATCCTTTCATTTTGATGATCCTTCTGTCTCCCAAACATAGGAGACTGTATATTGAAAGGGCATGACCTTCCCTAGAACAGAGGCCCTGGAACAGCATAGGAGTTATTTTTAAGAAACCGAGAGCCTATATTTGTATGAATAACTAAAGTAATTAAAAAGAAAAAAATAGATAATATAATCCCAAAAATGAAGTAAATTTAAATACAGAGAAATAGCCAACTTATCAATTCAATGTTCCTAAATAGAAGAATTTTGGCTTCTTCTATTAGGTATTTGTATGTCTCCAGCATGCATTTTTGAGAACATTTTATTCTGAAAATTTCCTTTGGGCATTTTTCTCTTCAGGTCTCTAGGTTTCCGAATAAATGTGTTCTTGTTATTATGTTTACAAATCATACTTGTACTTTAGTCAACCATAGTTTATCTTTGGAGGATAACTAGTACATTACATTTGCTACATTCTTCTGGGCTGGATAATCGTTAAGGTAACTAGATTGCAGAAGATGCTGCTTAAAGAATGTAATTAGATTTTAATCGTCTCTGTATCATATATGGTGTTTGTGTATCTGCTGCTGCTTTCCCCCACTGGTCACAAGGGGCAGTGATTTGATTCCTGGGAACAGTATAGGGAGGCTTGATCTGGAGCATGCTTGTATTGCTAATGTGTGCGTCAGGCTAATTTCAGCTTGTAGAAAATGAGGCCCCATATGCTTAACAGATGCTCTTCTCTTGTTCTCCAGGGTTCCGCTATGGAAGTGATATAGTTCCTTTCTCTAAAGTGGATGAAGAACAAATGAAATATAAATCAGAGGGGAAGTGCTTCTCTGTTTTGGGATTTTGTAGATCTTCTCAGGTATAGTACTTATCCTACTCACTGTAAACAAAGTAGATGAACGTTTTTCTTACTGTTGTTTGAGATGGTTTGCTTTTGGTTGGTCCTTTTATTTACAATGTGTATTCATTTCACTTTTAGGTTTTTGCAATGTAGTCTGGGGATTAGTGTTAACTATCTTCAATTTTTGAGTAGAGGAACCAAGATGTAGAAAAGTTGAGAAATCTTGGGATGAATCAGAGTAGGTTCCAGTAAAAGTCACTTCTTAGCTTTGCTGTGGATCATAGCTCACAGTAGCTTTAAAGAATCATCATAGTTCTTTGCTATTGTGTTGCTTTCTCTAAACTGACTTATAATAGAGTATTTTAGAGCAGTGAAGGTCTACTCGGGTTTTGGATGACCCCGGGCCTCTTAACGTATCATTGCTTTATGCCAGTCGCCCTTGTCAACATCCAGCAAAGAGGTGTAGGATCTGAAATCCGTCCTTCAGTCATATGTTCTTCAGACCACGGTGCAGAGATACTCAGAACACACAGGGGGAAATGCAGTAATCCACTGAGGGCCATGGGATAGCATATACTGTCCTAGAAAAGGTTTTTAAAGGTTCCTGGATTTCTTAGCTTAAATGTTCTTAAGGTCGGCAACCAGAGAAAATGAAGAAGTGTGTCTTACAGTGTGCCTTTTAGGCTCTGTGGGGATAAAACGATGCTTGTTGGTTTTAGAAAAGCTCAAGTGAGGGGCGCCTGGGTGGCTCAGTCGGCTGAGCGTCCAACTTCGGCTCAGGTCATATCTCACGGCTCGTGAGTTCGAGCCCCGCGTCGGGCTCTGTGCAGACAGCTCAGAGCCTGGAACCTGCTTCAGATTCTGTATCTCCCTCCCTCTCTCTCTCTGCCCCTCCCCCACTCGTGCCATGTCTCTGTCTCTCAAAAATAAACATTAAAAATTAAAAAAAAACAACAAAAAAAACCCCCAAAAAACTCAAGTGAGAATTGTAATGGAAATAAATATTACCCAGTGTACTGGATTTGAGCTTTTTCATGTTGCCCTGGGATAGAGTCTCTGAGTACTCTGAGTCCCTGAGTGTTAGAATAATTCAGCGAGGGTGGGGAGATGTTTTTCATGATATACCCGAACTGTTGGATACGTTTTTAAACTTCATAAGTTGAAAATTGGGAGTACTTACTGAAAGTTGATAAGATTTTCATGGTGAAAATAAATACCTTTTGGAAGTTGAGAGTTTCTAACGAACAATTCTCTAACAAATTACACTAAATATGCATTTCTTAAAAATAAAAGCATTCACTTTGGGGGCTCTACAAGCTTCAAATTTATGGTTGTTAATGGCAGTGCCTCGAAGTCTTTCCATGAAGTGGAACCTTCCTTCAGATCTGTGTGTAAAAACTGGCCTGTTGGGAAGTGGGTCTGCCTGATTCTAGGTAGCTAGAAAAGACCTATCCAGAACACCAACCCAATATTCATGACCCAAGAAATTGAAGTCACCTGGGCCAGGGTGGGACTGGGAGGCCTATTTAGTTAAATGACAAAGCGAAAAAGAGTGGGCTAAACAAAAAGTACATTTTTCCATTTTAAAAGACTTACTTACTACTTAAAATTTTAAGTCATGGCATGTCCTCTAAATCAGACTTGTGTTGTTTTTAAGCCCTAAATTATTTCTATCTTAAGTACAATCTCAAATGGTACATTGAAGATAATCATAATAGCCACCATTTATTTGAGTGGTTATAATATTCCATTCAATATACTATGTATTTTATGTAAATTCCCATTTAATTCTTAGTACAACCCTCCTAGGTAGGTGTCAGGATAATATATTTTATACATTTGAAAATTGAGTATGTAATTGGCCCAAGGTCACAGCTGGAAGGTGGTAGAAACTGGTTTTGAATGAGGTCTCTCTGACTTCAGAGCCTATGTCATTAATCAGTCATAATCTGACCACCACCAGATGGACAAGCTGATTTTTTGAATATTTTTCATCCCTGCTTTCATCTATTATCTTAACAAATGCATACACACCCTCTTAAGAGCAAGATGTTTTGGGGCGCCTGAGTGGCTCAGTTGGTTAAGCATCTGACTTCAGCTAAGGTCATGATCTCACAGTTCGTGAGTTCGAGCCCCACATCGGGCTCTGTGCTGACAGCTCGGAGCCTGCTTCAGATTCTGTGTCTCCCTCTCTCTCTGCCCCTCCCTTGTTCATGCTCTGTGTCTGTCTCTCAAAAATAAATAATAAACATTAAAACATTAAAAAAAAAAAAAGAACGAGGTGTTTTCCATAGCAACTAAGTATGTACCTTTTAACAGACTAATAATTATTTTTAATAAGATCACGTATTTTTCCATATTCCCTTAACATAAGGGAAACTAATATTTCTGGATTGGATTGAGGTGAACATTTTAATTATATAAAATAGGTTTTTGGCCTTGGCATGTTTTGGCGTTCTTTTTTTTTCTTTGCAATTGTGAAGTTGCAAATTAACTCTTCTCTCTTTTTTTTAAAGTTTATTTATTTATTTTGAGAGAGTAGGGGAGAGGCAGAGAGTGAGGGAGAGAGAGAGAATCCCAAGCAGGCTCCTTGCTGTCAGTGCAGAGCCCGATGCAGGGCTCAATCTCACAACCTGGAGATCATGACCTGAGCCAAAATCAAGAGTCGGGTACTTAACTGACTGAGCTACCCAGGTGCCCTGCAAATTACTGTTCTCTTAAATTTTCAATTTATCTTCCCCCACATTGTCAGTGTTCTGGGTATCTAATTATATAACGGGTAAGAATTTTTTTTTATTTACAAAAAAAATTTTTTTTTTAACGTTTATTTATTTTTGAGACAGACAGAGACAGAGCATGAACGGGGGAGGGTCAGAGAGAGGGAGACACAGAATCTGAAACAGGCTCCAGGCTCTGAGCTGTCAGCACAGAGCCCGACGTGGGGCCCGAACTCATGGACCATGAGATCGTGATCCGAGCCGAAGTTGTTTGCTCAACTGACTGAGCCACCCAGGCGCCCCTTTAATGGGTAAGAATTTAATGAGAACTTCCCCCACATGTCTGGTTGTCCTTTGAGAACTCACTTAAGTGCCTTAGGAAAAGATATCATTAACTGTTCTTTAATCAAGAAGTATTACAGATTTTTTTTTTAAGTTTATTTACTTTGAGAGAAAGAGAGTGAGCCAGCAGGGAAGGGGCAGAGAGGGACAGAAGGAGAGACTCCTAAGCAGGCTCCATGCTGTCAGCGCAGAGCCCTACATGGGGCTTGAACTCATGAACCATGAGATCATGAACTGAGCCAAAATCGAGAGTCGGATGCTTAACCAACTAAGCCACCCAGGCGCCCCTACTACAGATTCTAATAGGAGGGCAAATCTATATGAACGTAGCAAACTTTTTAGTTTTAAGATAGGATTATTCCTTTATTTCTTTAAATAATGGTTTTCAAATGGAGACTAGAAGCGGAGATGGAGGGTGTTTGAATTCTGTGGGCAAAACCCTCACACCTTTGAGACTCCATCTTCTCGAGCTGCTGTTATTGTAAAAGCATTCAGGCTCTTGGCTTCAGAGGCAGGAGGGCAGAAGAACATTTGAGAAGCACTGCCTTGTATGGCACAGGGCACGTTCTTACAGATAAGCTCCAGGCTCGAGATTACATAGAGGAGAGAGAAACTGATCTTGGTCAGTAGATACAAGTGGTTGGTTATGATAGTAGGCACTCTTCAGTATTTGTTTCCTAATCAGATACTGGTACAGCTGCTTTGACCCATCTGATACTCTGCCAGAGAAGTAATTGAACTTAAAGGGGGACAAAAGGACATGCAGTACTTATTTTTGGTTTCGCTAGTTTCCCTTCCCAGTGTGGCTCCTGCCTCTCTAACTAGTTCTTCACTCTGGTCTCTTTGCAGTTTATCAGGTGCCTCATCATTGTTCTTGGGGTGAAGTCTAAACCACTTAACTCTGCAAATAAGAGACTTCTTTGATCTTTCCTAATCTTGCTAATGTAATCTTTCACCTCTCTCCTTGCACCGGGGCACTGCCCTACAGAGGCAGTTCCTCAAATGTGTTACATTTTTATGTCATTCCAGACTTATTCACACTAGTATCCCTGCCCAAGATGCTTGTGCTAGATTTTTCTCTGAGTTCCTGCGCATCCTTTAAGTCCTGACCTCAGTGTCACCATTTGCAGAAGCCTGCTCTGACCCTTCATGACCAAGTTAGATGCTCCGTTCATGTGCCTTTGTGGCCCTGAGTTATAATACTGTATTCTTGTGCTTGTGTAGTGCTGGAGCATAGCACTGCATTGCAGTTAATTTCACATTTGTCTGAGCTCCTTCAGACAAGACTACATCCTGATCAGTACTGTGTTCACAGTGCTCAGAACAGTGTTTGACATATGCTTAGAATTCACATATTTATTGTGTTGAATTGGACCTCAAGCAGTAAGTTTGTTCTAGCCCCTGTGAATGTTTTTTACTAAGAGCACTTAGAATAGAATTTCTTAATAACTGTGGCATTATGGCTATGAGTGTTACTTACTTTGGATCAAAACCAGTTGTTTTCCTTACTTAATTCTTGTAGGTCCACAGAAGATATTTTGTGGGAAATCAAGTCCTAAAGGTCTTTGCAGCAAAAGATGATGAGGTAAGTTGACAGTAAGCCTTTGAGGTAGTGCCACAGAATTGAATTGTCATTTTAAGTGAGTTGTGTGGGGCTATTTGTGGTTAATTCTTGCAACAGCAGTGGGAAAGTTCACTGACCTTTAACTTTGAAAATGGAGACACGATAAATGAATTTGTCATAGCATGAGCACAAGGCCTGAGAACATAGTCCTTCAGTTGGAGACCAGGTGAGTATCAAGAACGAAAACATTTGAACAAATGCATTTAGGTATGGGAGTCTCATGGTCAGATGTCCAGGAGGCTTGGGGTCAGGTTGCCATTTTCATCGTCATATACACTGGACATTCAGCGCTGGCTTTAGCATTCTGGAGCTGAGCTTTCGTGATTCACTGGACCACCTCCCTCTCTGAGAAATTCACCTGTGCACCCTTTGCTCTTTCTTTGTGCTCTTTTCCCACCTCTCCAAGAGCTTCTGTCTTCAAGCTGGTCTGTGCCTGGCTAACAACTCATGACTCTTGCATCCTACTGTCACCTCTGCCCTCTCTGTAAATGGTTTCTACTCAGCCTCCAGGTTGGAACGTGTCATTTGGAGGTGTGATCTTGACCGGAATATTGCAGTCTAGTGTCCATTTAAGGCTACTTAAACAGGTATTGGAGTTCCGGAAGTATTTGCATGTGATGTTAGTCATCTGGATGTAGAAGGCTTGTTTGGGGTATGGGGAGGGCAGTGGTGTAAGTACTTGCTCTAGCCTCTTGGGCCCTTTTCTGCGTCCTCCTCGCTTCTGAGGGTTACCTGGCTGTTGACCTAGTGAGTAGGCATGCCATTCTCAGAACAGTTCAGTTAGGAGAATTGCTTGCCTTCCCATCAGCACTGAATGGGTTTGTCGTTAGAGCACAGTAGGCATATGTCAATTCTGGTTTACTTAAGAATCCAAGTTTATGGGTTTTTCCTGAATCAGATCCTCTTGGGAATTATGTGTGTCTAGTATATATTGTTGTCATAGCTTAACAGCATTTTTAACTTCTGAATTTTAACTCCAACTGAGCATCCCTTCACACAGACAAAATTCTGATCACTTCATGTGATTGCCGGTATGCAGTGAAGACTATTGACAACAGCTTTGTGGTACGGCCTACGTGATTATCTTGACTTGCTAGCTGAGGGCAGCCTTGTGTCATGTATAATTCCAGTCCAACCTCACACAGACCCCGTATCCTTGGGTTACTTTGAGTCACTGAAAGGAAAAAAAAATCCTCTTCTAATGGCAAAGGGCCACTCTGTGGTGTAAGTTCTTGATGTCCTAGTCAAAGAAGAGTATTAACTAATTGGAGCTTCTGAGATAAGCAGAGGAGGAAGGGACATACAATTATGTCATGATGACTTCCAATAAAAGGTTGTATGGAAAAAACTTCCATAGGTGGGTAGGGAAGTAGGAGGGATGACAGACATGAGAGCCTTCTTCCATGCATTAGAGGGTTGTTATGTGGAATGGAAAATAAACTAGGTTTCCTGCCAACAAGTGGTGGTTTTGTTCAAAATGAAGAATTACTTTGTCAACAAGGATTACTACCTCCAAGTGGATTGGTTTCTTGTGAGATGGTTGGATCTCCATTCCTGAATGTTTCCCAGAAGTCTTTATTTCCACCAGCCAGATTTTGGGGAGGGAGTTTTGTCAGCATGTGGGTTGTTAAACTAGATGAATGCTGTTGTTTTCCAACTCAAATATTCTATGATTCCGTGAATAATTCCTTTTAAAAATATGTTTTCTCTGGTCATGAACATATAATTATTTTTGTGTATGGAGAATCTACACTTGTACGTGATTTGTACTGTGTGTGGAGGAGAAAGGGAGGAGGAAGAGAAGGAAATGGAGCTTTCGTTGAGTTTCCCACAGGTGTAGCATTGTGTTTACAATGTCACAGTCATCCCTGACCCCATCCTTCCTTCAATATCCCAGTTGGTTCTGTCAAAGACACCCAGATAGAAATTTGCAAATAAATTAGAAGCAATCTCTTCCTCAGACTCCCATTGTGTTTATCGGTCTATTGGGACTTATTAGACTATACAAGTTCTGTATTTGGTACGTATGTCACTTCCTGTTAGTAAAGAAGGTATTAGCTCAGTGAGATCAGGGACTCATCCTTGTTTTTTTACAGGACCTAAGACATTGTGTAGCAAAGAGTAGGCACTAGGTAAATATTCCTTGAATTGAACTAAAAAGGTAATGAGTCTGTCGCGAAACCTATAGAGGATTTTGATGAAAGGGTATTGAGGTTACAGGTTTTTAGTGGGGGAAATGAAAATCTACATAGCTAACTTTGATAAAGGTTAACTTTAACATTGAGAAAAGTACAGACAATGTGTTTGGGAGTTATGGAGAGGGAGAGTGAAGCAAATCTAAAATGGAGAGGGTGTCACGTTACTGGGCCGTGAAAATCGGTTAGGAGCTCAGGAGACAGATGTGGAGAGGACATTCTAGCTAGGAGGAAACTATAAGAACAGAAAGCCACAGAGGATGGAAAGTGCAAGGCTAGTCCAGGAGTAATGGACAGACCCCCGAGGCTAGAGGAGTGGGACCTTTGGAGATTCTTAGGGAAGGGACTGACATGATCAGCTCTGAACTGGAGAGGCAGCGATGGAAAAGAAGATAGATTTGAGAGACAGTGCAGAAGTAGAATTGGCTGAGTTTGCTGAACATGTGAAGGTGAGAGATGAGTCAGGTGGTATTACTAAAAACTTGGAGGCTTCTCGTTTGGTTGATTGGGAGATGGAGCTCGTGAAGTAGGGAGCACTGGAGGAGAATGGGGGAAAGATAGTAGTTCATTGTTGGTCATGAACAGTTTGCAATACCTGTGGTCTAACCGTAGGAGCTATCTACCGGCTAGTAGGCAATAGAATCCTGGATTTTAAAGTCTGGATTCAGTTTTAAAGCTGAATATACAGATTCTGATTCATCAACTCACGGGACTGGATAAAATAATCCCCCAGTAGAGTTTCAGAGTGAGAGAAGGAGAGAAAAGCCAAGAACAGAAGAATTTCACGATTAGTGGAAGAACTGAAGAGTTAGGGGAGGGATGACCCACAGAGAAGAGTATTGTTTCTGAAGCCAAAGAAGGAGAAAGTACAGAGAAAAGGGGATGGTTAAGTGCTCCTGAAAGGTCAAATAGAATGGGAACAAACGATTGACAATTAGAAGGTCATGGGTGACTTTGGAGAATAATTTCAGTAAGGAAGGTGAGGTCAGTAGCTGGATTAGATGAAAGAATAATTGTGTTGTAAGCAGCAAAAACACCAAGACTATTATTTCATGACATTTAGAGGTGAAAGGAACGATCTAGATAGTAATTTATGGAGAGAGGGGGAGAAAAAGAAATATTTTGTTTAGGAAGGCTGAGAGGGGAGTTTATTTGGAGGATAAGGGTATGAATTCAGAGAAGAAGGAAGATGAAGATAAGATACAATAAGAGAGGATCCACATAATGAAGTGAAGTTTCAGAAGAGGTTACAATATGTCTGACCAAATCAGATGTGTACAATGTGGCCTTGAAGTGGGTACAGGGGCGCTTAAAAAAATCTGGGGGCACCTGGGTGGCTCAGTCAAGTTAAGCGTCGGACTCTTGATTTCGTCTCAGGTCATGATCCCAGGGTTGTGCTGGGCATGGAGCCTGCTTGAGCCTGCTTGAAACTGGCTCACGCTCTCTCTCTCTCCCCCGCTCCCTCCCTTTCCCTCCCCTCCCCCTCCCTCTTCTTTTCCCCCTTTCCCCGCTCTCTTGCTCTCTCTTGAAAAAAATAAAATTAAATTAAAAAATCTGAAATAGTAATAAAGTGGATAACAGTCTTTTTTTTTAGACCTAGTATAGTTCTTTATTTTTCTTTACTGCATATTCCTGTGGACATCGTAGCGTAGTTCAGTCAAGAAAAGGTGTTCCATTATATACATCTGAATTTATCTGACCAAACTATGAAAAAAAATTAAGGATAAATCAATACATGATCAATATATCTTGAAGAGACTCAAAAGCAATGTGAGCCAGGCACAAATGGTGTTCTAGGACCACTATTTTAAATATGTTCATTCTGGTAACAACTGAGAAGAGTTAACAGAACCTTTTTAATTTCTGGCATGAAGAAGATGCAGAAAAAAGAGGTTAATGTTTTCTATCATATTATCAGTTCCAAATTATAATAATAGTAATTCCTACTCAGGCTTTAGAAACACTAAAAATACTCCGTATGTTTTCTGTTCAGTCTATATGTTTGATCTAGTTATCAGCTATAGGGTCCCAGAGTAAATTTTTATAAGCGCAAAACTTAATCAAAACTCAAATTCTAAATAAAAACGTTACAGCGTTAGAGCTCAGAAGTTTGCTGAATTGGATAATCTGTAACTGCCAACAAATAATTTCATTTTTAGTAACATTGCTAATAAAGGTGTGCTGTCTGCCAGCTAATAATATAGGTTGTAAGCATGGTGGAAACAATGTATAAAGACAAAAGGACTTTCTTTCTTTTTTTTTTTTTTTAATTGTTTTTAATGGGTATTTATCTTTGACAGAGAGAGACAGACAGAGCATGAGCGGGGGAGGGGCAGAGAGAGAGGGAGAGACAGAATCCGAAGCGGGCTCCAGGCTCTGAGCCATCAGCCCAGAGCCCGACGCGGCGCTTGAACTCACAAACCTCGAGATCATGACCTGAGCTGAAGTCAGATGCTTAACTGACTGAGCCACCCAGGCACCCCTCTTTTTTTTTTTTTTTATGTTTGTTTATTTTTTTGAGACAGAGAGAGATGGAACATGAATGGGGGAGGGGCAGAGAGAGAGAGAAGGAGACACAGAATCCAAAGCAGGCTCCAGGCTCTGAGCTGTTAGTACAGAGCCCGACGCGGGGCTCAAAGTTACAAACCGCAAGATCATGACCTGAGCCAAAGTTGGACGCTCAACCTACTGAGCCACCCCAGACGCCCCAGGAATTTCTTTTTCTTAAGTGGATAGCAATCTTCCGAGTACAGTTGAACTTTGGACACTGGAGAGGAGTGGAGAGTTAGGGTGCTGGTACCCCATGCAGTCAAAAATACAGTGTAACTTTTGACTCCCTGAAAACTTAACTACTAATAGCCTACTGTCTACCGAAAGTCTTACCAATAACAGCAGTTAATATGTATTTTATATGCTATGTGTATTATATGGTGTATTACAGTGAAGTGAGCTAGGGAAAAGAAAATGTTATTAGGAAAATCATAAGGAAAAGAAAATGCATTTACAGTACTATGCTATAAAAATCTGTGCAGGGACGCCTGGGTGGCTCAGTCGGTTGAACGTTCGACTTCATCTCAGGTCATGATCTCACAGTTCGTGGGTTCAGACCCCACGTAGAGCTCTGTGCTAACAGCTCAGAGCCTGGAGCCTGCTTCCGATTCTGTGTCTCCCTCTCTCTCTGCCCCTCCCCTGCTTGTGCTATGTCTCTCTCTCTCTCTGTCTCAAAAATAAACATTAAAAAAAAAGTCAGCGTATAAGTGGACTCGTGCATTCCTGCCCACATGTTCAAGGGTCAGCTGGATTGAGTTCCGCTGGGAAAGTACACACACGTTGGCTTGGTTAACGCAGTGTCTTTCTCCCTAGGCAGCAGCAGTGGCACTTTCCTCCCTGATTCATGCTTTGGATGAATTAGACATGGTGGCCGTGGTTCGATATGCTTATGCCGGAAGAACTAATCCTCAAGTTGGCATGGCTTTTCCTTATATCAAGGATGCCTATGAGGTACAACCCACAGGTCTTTCAAGTTAATTATTTTCCCTCAGTTCCTTTATTCCAAACAGTGCTTCTCAGCTATTACTGTGCATGGGAATTACTTGGTGATCTGATAGTGTAGGTCTGGGGAGGTGCTTGAGACTGTGCGTATCTCACAAATTCCCAAGTAATGCTGATGCTGTTGGTGTGTGAACCACACCTTCAGTTGCAGTGAAAAAACATAAATTGTAGAAGTAGGTAAGGAACTTATGATTAAATCAAATCGATGAAAGTTAACAATAAACCTTCTGTTTGCCCAATCCAGTGACCTCTCGGTTCTTACCCTTCTTGATTTTTCAGAACCTAATGGGGAGAGAGAGTACCCTCATTTTTACAAATGAAGACTATGAATAAAGGTCGAGGATATGATTTTGTTGTGATCCTTGAAAAACTCAGTTCAGACTCTTAGAGAACAAACAGGCTTGACAGAGGGAGGTGGGGAAGGGAGGGTCTGTACTAAGGAGGGCACTTGTGATGTGGTTGTTGTATGATAAGTGATAGATTGCTGAATTCTGCTCCCAAAACCAGTATTGCCCTGTATGTTAACCAACTAGAATTTAAATAAAAATTGGAAGAGAAAAATTCCGTTTATTTAGGGTTCACCTGTTCAAAATATAGGCCCAGATTCTTTACCACATACTGTTTCTCAGAGAACTTTTCTGTGGTAGAAAAGAGAAACTGGAAAAGAGAAGGCAAAAGTCATGAGTTCACGCTCAACCTTCTAGACACCACACCCTTCTGATTTGTATTGGTCATGCATTTTGCAGATATTCTTTGATAGTCTTTCTTTTAAGTATTTCTCTTATGTTTGATATTCTTTGTGCTGTTAATTTACAGTTGTGTGCAACTGATAACAAATCAAAACACTTTACTTACCATGTACCAGACTTGACTTGTCTGACTTGAAATACTTCAGTTGTGCCACCTTCATGGTGTTTGAGACCAGTTTTATATTTTTTCCATTAATTTGGTTGTTTCTGCTTTTACTTCCTTTCTTTCTCACTAGTGTTTAATGTATGTGCAGCTGCCTTTTATGGAAGACTTGCGACAATATATGTTTTCATCCTTGAAAAATAGTAAGAAATGCACTCCCACAGGTGAGTTTATTTCCATTTGCTCATTAATTGCCTCTAAACACAGACTGTTCTTGGGAAATCACCTGTCTGCAGTCATGGTTGGGACCAGGGAATTTCACAGAGTGGAATTGCTTGGATTCCAGTCATGCTCGTACACAGTGATGATGAAAGTGGGGCATGATGAAAGTAGGGGTAGGTTTGCCCTGGACTCTCCAAACACTGTCTGGTTTCCCACTTCTGACTTAGAGTTTGTATCTAGGGAGCAACTTGTGGGAAATGGATGTACATTCTCTGGTTGTGAACCAGTTTGCCCTCTGCTGAAGTGAACTGATGTATAGTGTCAAAGCTGTGACTTTAGTGTCCCACATAAAATACGATGTAACTGTCTTTGAAAAGTAACAGTGCTGGAGATTAACTTTTCTCTTTGCCTTTTCTTTGTAGTTTACGGTAACAGTTTCAGTCTCCTTGTTCCTTGTTTCTAGGAGTTAACTTTGGGCTTGATGAGAAAAGGACTTTATTAAGCACCTGGCTACAAATGTCAGGGTGCCACACAGAATGATGCTCACAGATACTGTCTTTGAGAGAGCTCACAGTTTAAGGCAGTTGCGTAAGATATCATAGTGGGCCAAATGTGATGAATATACCAAAAAGAACACAAAAAAAATGAGTAGATGTTTTAGTTTGAAAGTTTAAATCTGTGTGTCATTGTAGGATTAGGGGGTTGTGAGATGAGCCTCAGAAGTGGGTTCTTTCTGTTTTTTTGGTTAGATCTGTTAGGATCTGTGTGCAGTAGAAAAGCCATGAACCAAAGGGGGCCTAGCACTGTGTCTTTACCTTCTAGAAATGAGTCCCTGTGCATCATGGCAGAGTCAGGCATGGACTTGAATGTATAGAAGCCTGCACTGTATTTACAGTATCAGTTCTCTACATCTTGATAATTTCAAATGTTAAATGCATAGACATTTAAAAAAGAGAGCTTTGTTGAAAAATTATCATATAGACATATAAACCATTTACTCAGGATCTAAAATATTCAGTATCTTTCTGCCTTGCTTTATTTCCTTTGTGTTCGTGTATTATTATTTGCATTTTCTCCATTGCAAAATGGATCATTAAACCTGTTTGGCACGTGTCCCAAGAAGATGTTTATGTAGAGGTATGCAATTCCAATTATGTAGAGGTCTTGATAGTAGCTTGAAGTAGCAGGTAACAGCCACTGAACGTTCCCACACACAGGTGCAACCTCCTCCCTATTGCCAGGTGGACCCTGCAGTAGTCAGCTTAAGGTCGTGATGGCTGTGTCAGCTTAAGGTGGTGCCAGCTGGTAAGGTCTGAAAGCTCCCCCTGGAAAGTCTGAAACTGGGATAGAAATGTATCGTGATAAATATCTATAAGCTCTTTCTTTTTGTGGTAAAAGGGATACTTGAGAAGGTGAAGACTAGAAGCCTAGTAGGCTTTTTAGGAGCTGCTTATTCTCTTCCACCTTTTGCCGACTGGCTGTGAATGGTCCAAAAATAGCACTTCAGCTTTTAACAGCTGAGCTGCTGTGTGAATCAGCAGAATGGAAGTTACACACGGTAGTTTAGGTAGAAGCGTTTTGGAGAGTGTTGCCTTTCATCCGCGTTGCTCTGGACTGTGCCATTTTTGTTGAGTCGGTAGATTTTTATTTAAGAGCAGTTGCTTTCTGTTAGGTATTGGGAGGGAGGTAATGAAGAAGTTGTCATGTTTCTGCTCTCAAGGGTCTTACAGTTTGGATAGAGTAGGGTAAGACGTGTGCACAGGTGTGCATACAGGCCATATGGTTTGGGAGAGGAGAGAGCTCATTCTGACTTGTGGAGATTGAGAAGGAGTCTACTCCCTCTGGTCTGCCAGTGTCTTCCCTTTGGGTTTTTCTGTCTTCCTATCAAGTCAGTCTGATACAAGTTCTAGGAAATCCTGGTAAAGCTTATGCCTTCTCACCAAAGGTATTTTCTTTTCCATGTTTCTCCTTCAGATAATTACAAATTTTTTGAACATACTAACTCATTGAATACTGAATATTTTGAGTCACTGTATGGAAGATGGGTTTTGTATGGCTGTGGTGCTTCCTTTGGAACAAACTTTTGCTTTCGATGTGGTATTACACTGTGAAAGTTGACCAAATGGTATAGCTAGATAGGACCTAAGAGACCAGCCACTCTAAATAGCTCTTTTTACAAAAGAGAAAACCAAGACTCAGTTTAGTTAAATGACTTGCATGACTAGAGACTATTTTGGCCAGGCCTGGACTGTGTAACTTGCCAGTATTTCTGTATCTGTGAATGGAAAGCATTTTGTTTTAGTGTAGAACAGTGGACGTAATCATTTCTCCTTGGCACTGCTCGTTTATCCTTGCTTTAGAGGCTCAGTTGAGTGCTGTTGATGCTTTGATCGACTCCATGAGCTTGGTAAAGAAAGATGAAAAGGAAGACACCATTGAAGACTTGTTTCCAACCACCAAAATCCCAAACCCTCAACATCAGAGGTTGTATCAGGTAAGAGAGGGAAGATGAACCAGTCTTTTTTTTTTTTTTTTTTTTTAATGAGTGAAAAATTTTTTAAATGAGTTGGTGAAAAGAGTGTAATTGGCCACAAGCATTTTTGTCCTCTGAGGGCTTCAGTTGCTTTATTTAATGAAAGAATAATAGCTTCCTCTTCTACTGAAAAACATAAAAATACTTTGAGCTGTTGGAGAGAAAGAAGTAAATTTAAGATACTTGAAAAATTCTTTTTTCTGTAGGAAGGCTAGTTTGTTGGGTTTTTTTTTTTCCAATATATGAAATTTATTGTCAAATTGGTTTCCATGCAACACCCAGTGCTCATCCCAACAGGTGCCCTCCTCAATACCCATCACCCACCCTCCCCTCCCTCCCACCCCCCATCAACCCTCAGTTTGTTCTCAGTTTTTAAGAGTCTCTTATGCTTTGGCTCTCTCCCACTCTAACCTCTTTTTTTTTTTTTTTTCCTTCCCCTCCTCCATGGGTTTCTGTTAAGTTTCTCAGGATCCACATAAGAGTGAAAACATATGGTATCTGTCTTTCTCTGTATGGCTTATTTCACTTAGCATCACACTCTCCAGTTCCATCCACGTTGCTACAAAGGGCCATATTTCGTTCTTTCTCATTGCCATGTAATACTCCATTGTGTATATAAACCACAATTTCTTTATCCATTCATCAGTTGATGGACATTTAGGCTCTTTCCATAATTTGGCTATTGTTGAGAGTGCTGCTATAAACATTGGGGTACAAGTGCCCCTATGCATCAGTACTCCTGTATCCCTTGGGTAAATTCCTAGCAGTGCTATTGCTGGTTCATAGGGTAGGTCTATTTTTAATTTTCTGAGGAACCTCCACACTGCTTTCCAGAGCGGCTGCACCAGTTTGCATTCCCACCAACAGTGCAAGAGGGTTCCCGTTTCTCCACATCCTCGCCAGCATCTATAGTCTTGTTGGGTTTTTTTTAAGGCTAGTTTTTTCATAAAGAGCAGATTGTTCTTCATGCCTTTTCTAGGCTTTTCTCCTCTATTTTATGTGAATGAGACTTTTCTTTGTTTTTTATATGCAAATAGTAGGAGAGTTTTTTGTGACCTTATAATAACATTAGAGAAGTGTTCCAGTACCACATTTATCAAAAATTTCATAATTAAAGGTAGCATAGAGGTCGCATAAAGAGGGTTAGTGTTAAATTATTAAAGAGTGACTAAAACACAAAAAAACGTAAAATAGGTATTTCTGCATCTTGGACCAAAGTAATTGGAAGGTGGTGACTGGATTAAGGGCAGCTGGGAAGGCTGATAGGCAGACTGACTTGTGCTGAGATAGGGAGTGGATGGACTGAAGGAATGTTCCAGTCCCGGATGAAGTTGCTGGCAGTAGGACAGAGCCCTCTCTGAACCCCACAGAGCTGACAAACATCACAAGCAGCTTTTTCAGGCTAGGTCTTCCTCACTGAGGAGTGGAGGACCTGCTCTTGCAGGGGCAGGGGCAGGTAGACATATGGGGAGGTGAGGGAGAGACAACTCCTTGTCCCTTTTGACTCCTTTCTCAAAGTGACTGACTCAAGTCCATATTGGGTCCTTATGTAATTTTGAGGGATCTTCTACTCAAAAGGAACTGCCTGTTTTTTAATGCTTGTGATTCCTTAAGTAGTGAAAACAAATCTTTTCTTCAAAATTAGAATATAAAGCTTAAAAACTTACCTGGCAGGAGAGATACCTGATCGCGAAGGTGGTTTTCCCAGGGTGAGGTTTATCTATTGCACTTTGGATGTGCTGACCCCTGTGACTTCCCCAAATGTGGGAAACTCAACTGCATAACTTGTGGTAGTGGGGGACTGTGTTAGCACTTTCTCCTGGTTTTAAAAAAAAAAAAAATGAGAGAGTATAAAGCTTAACATGTAAAGCGCTGACTCAGTGAATACTCTAGTATTCTAAGTGCAGTCAAGTACATGTTACTTGTGTAAACTTCTTTCGTGTTTTTGACAAGTGGACTTCAAGACCTGAAGCCCTTTGTCATTTGCAGGGAAGGGAGGAGCAGACCAGTTGGTGTGGAAAGCTTGCAAAAACATTTGATCACCATGGTGGGAAATAGAAACTTCTAATACTTGGCAGATTTATCTAGGGTGTATTCCATCTGCCTTCAGTAAATGTTTATTGGGTTGATGAACAGATAACAAGCCATAAGCACAGGTATTGTTACCTTTCAAAGCTGCAAACACTGGCAGCTTTGATTTTCACAGTTTACCAACCTTGCTTTCTTTTGTGGGGGAGAGTTTCTAATATGGTTTGTCTGTATAAAGAAATACTATTGCTATGGTGTTTATAAATTGAATTTACTTTTTTTTTAACACGTATTTATTAAGTACTAACATTGTGCTGTGAGCTAAAGATACAATAAGCTCACTGCTTAAAGCACCCCCCCTCCCCCCCGCCCAGAGGAGTAGAGACATAAAACCAATAGGTACAACAGTGGTGGGCACAAAACCATATGGGGAAAAGAGAGATTCTTGCACGTGGGTGACTTAAGGAAGGCTTCACTGAGGAAATGTGAAGAGGACACACCAGGCAAAAGAAGTAGCATGTGCAGAAGCACGGAAACAGGAAGAAGGGTGCTGGATTTGGGAGTCTCCAGATCGTTCCATTTGGCTGGATAAGAGGCTCTATGGGGACACGATGGAAAAGAGGGCAAGGCAGGTCGTGAAGAGCCAGTCGCTTGCATGTTGCCCTGTAGGCAGTGGGAAATCACCACAGGATTTTGTCCGCAGGTGGGTGACAGATTTTTAGAAAATAGCTCTCTGGTGGTGACATGGAGGTGCAGCAGAGACCAGTTGGGAAACCTGCAGTGGCCCCCTGAAGGCCAGAGTTCAAGCAGTGACGGGGAAAGCGGAGAGGAAAAATGTAAAGGCAGAGGAGACAGGACTGGAGGGGCTGGGTGTAGTTGAGGAATAGGAATTAAAGATAACAGGATCCTAGCTTGGGTGCCTGAGGGACGGCATCACTGTTAATTGTGATGGGGAATATAGAATGAACAGACTGAAAAGGTAGTTCATGTGTTTTTGCAGGTGTTAAATTTGAGCTGTCAGTTGGCTATCCCAGTACACACACCCAGTGGGAAGTTGGAAATAGGGATGCAGAGCCCCAGGAGAGAAGTCAGGACTAAGTATATGGATTTGGGAGTCCTCCCCACTGGGGTAATAGAAGTGAACAAGATCACCTAGGGAAAGCGTTGCGTGAGAAGAAAAGAAAACAAAGTCCTGCACACCAGCGTGTGAGTGAATAATTAGGAACAGCCAGAAGAAGAAGGGTTGTTAAAAGACAAATGAACCATTCTTATTCTCCCCTTCTCCAAAAAAAAAAAAAAAAAAAAAAGAGAGAGAGGTAGAAAGAACTAGGAGAAGCTGGTGCCTTGGAAGGCACAGGGAGTGATCCGTGTGTCCAGAAAGAAAAAGCAAGTTTCATGCTGCTCACTGGTGAGTGATGGTGAGCGAGCATGGCGAAGGGCCTTTAGTGTCTGCATGAAGTCTCTGCTGACATTGAGGGCCCAGCGGCGGTGGAATAGTGGGGTGGGAGCAGGAGAAAGCTCTACTGATGGAGGGAAGGAGAGAGGATACAGGAAGCTAGGTAGGATGGGGGACCCAGGAAGACTTCCTTAACCTCCTTTATAAATGAAACATTCATAGCTGAGAGTGACTCAGCTGGGAGTAGGGGGCAGAAGGAAGGAGAGGTTACCCATCAGTTTGTTGATGAGGTTAATTTAATTCTAATTTTACAAAGAAATGCTGAAGGGGTGCCTAGGTAGCTCAGTCAGTTGAGCATCTGACCTTGATTTTAGCTCCGGTCATGATCTCACAGTTTGTGAGCTCGAGCCCCGTGTCAGGTTCTACCTCTGCGCTGACAGCGTGGAGCCTGCTTGGCATTTTCAGTCTCTCTCCCTCTCTTTCTGCCCCTCTCCTGCTTGTACATGCACTCTCTGTCTCTCTCAAAATAAATAAATAAGCATTTTTTAAAAAAAAGAAATGCTGAAAGATACACTTTTTGTGTAGAGTTACAACTGGCTTTTAAACCATTGATGCAGGGTTGTTAAAATCAACATGCTCATAACATCAACATGCTCGTAACTTATGAGCTAATCATGTGGCCTGCAGGGTTTTTTTCTAGTCTTTTTCAAATTACAAAAATCACATCAAGGAATAACAGTTGCTTAAAAGACAAATTAATAGGTTTAAGAGTGTAATGTCAGCTTCTCTGCTATTAAAAAGTATTGCATTACTTTCTCATTACCTCAGTTTTTTTAATGAATTGAGGTTTTTTTGAGTGAATGAATTTGATAAGTATCCCACTTAGTTTTATCTAAAGTACTACCTTTGAAAAAGTAGGAGTGGTTGATGCTTTAGCACATCTCCTGTAGATTATTACCGACTTGCGGGTGATGACACTGTTTGAAAGAACTGCCTAGAGTTCCTACTGGAGTGTTTTTCTGTGGGGAGGTTGTGTAGGATATTTGTCCATTTGTTCTAGTTGTTGTCTCAGAGATGTTAAGTGAGTATCAGCGAGTCTTCCAGAGTAAGTGAAAGGTCGTCTGCTGTGTTGTGTGTTGGGTTACAGCTTACGTCCTGAGGGCTTTCTAAGCTTTGCAGATAATTTAATGACCTGAGGGAGAGCACTGTGAATTTAGAACTGTGCACAAGAAGGTTGGGGGTAGATTCACAGGGTTTGGAGTCACTTCGGTTTCCCCTTTTGCTTCACATTAAATGAGCTAATGTTGCTGGTGCTCAGGGGAAAGTGGAGTGATTAGGAAAGAGGAAAACAGACTCTGAGACGGATTAATATACTGTGGAGAAGGACAAGTGTGGTCACTGTGTTGAGATGAGATGACAGAGCAGCACATCAGAGTTCTAGAAGCCGTCAACTCAGGTGATATTTACTATCTAAGTTTCAGCTTTTTGTTTTTGTTTGTTTGGTCTTTTTAGAATGGAGACTTCCAGCCTAACGTTTCCTACAGGGGAGGAAAACAGTTCATGAGGTGCTATAAATCCTATACCTTGTGATATGAAACAGTGTTTTGAATTGTAAGAACTTTTCAGCCTCCTGGATTTTTTTCTTTAAAATTACCAGTGTGCAAATCGTTTAAAGGTGGGAATAGTAGGACTCGTGTTCTCCAGCCTAACTTTGGGATGATTCTCTAGCAAAAGGAAAGGAGAGGTCTGTGATAGTTGCATTTTGCTCACCTTCCTGCACTCCTTTTCGGAGTATTCACTTTTCTGGGCAGACACCAGCACCGCTACAGGCAGGCTGAGCAGACTGAAAGCGGTACGGGTGACCAAACGGAGGAGGCTTGCTGTCCGGATTTCCACTCATGTGCGCCGCACAGAACCTGGCCTGGACCCTGGCCCCACTCTTGGTGCTGCTTCCCGACACTTGTGTTAACAGGTGGAGTCTCGGGAAGGAGTACTTTAGTCCTTCGGCCAATACCTGTTAGGTGCTTATTGTGTGCCAGGCACGGCTTTTAGTACCTGGAATTCAGCACTAAACAAGACAAACAAGATCTCTTCTTTTAAGAGGGAAGGTTAAATAGTAAGTAAACTACAAAATTGATCATTTTAGATACTGACAAATGCTATGGAAACTGTAAAACAGGGGTAATGATAGAAAACAGCTGGGTGGCAGGCTGGGCGTGGAGGGGTTCCTTCACAGTGTCCAGGTAGGCCTCTCTGAGGAGATCATAGTTGGGCAAAGAACAGAAGGATTAAAAAAAGGCTCAACTCTGTTGAGATCTAGGGGAAGGCCGGTGAGGCAGAGAGAGTGATAAACTCAGGACCCAAAGACTAGCATGAGCCTGGCACCTGAGGGAAACAGGCAGGGCCCAGTGTACCTGGGTTGTGACGAGCAAGGAGGAAGGTGGCAGACGAGGGAGGCATGCAGGAGCCGTGGTGTGCGTGACTTCTTAGGGTCACGGTAAGGGCATTGGCTGCACAGAATACTGAAAGTAGATTTTGGGAGACCAGTTAGAAGGTGACTGGTGGCCCAGGCAAGGGGGCATGGTCCCCGGACGAGAGTGCTGGGAGAGGAGATGGACAGAAGTGGGTAGACCGGTGGAGAGGAGCCCAAACTGAGCACTCTGGGGAGGTTTGGGACAGACCAGCATTCTCATCTCTCTCGCAGATTTCTTCCTGGGACTCACCGAGCATAGTGGCTCTGTTTTAGCCCCGTTTCATCTACCACACGTCGTTTTCTAAGATTATGCGAGGGGGAAAGCAGTCTTCTGAAGGGAGGTAAAAGGATTCGAGGCCCTTGGAATTAATGTGTTTTAGAGAACCCCACATATTGTCCAGGTGGTGGAAGCAGCAGCCTCTGTTTATAAGATGAGCCTCTGTTCTAGGAGGCCTCCCGCTCATGGTGCCGCTCGGCTGAGATCCGGTTGTAGACCCTGCTGGTGTCCTGCAAACCAAGGTGGTCCCGAGGCCACCCTCTTTGTTCTCTTTTACATGTGGTAGGAATCCTGTAGCCCTCCCAAACCAAAGATCGAGGGTCTCTGACCAGAAAAGTATAAAGAAATTGTATATGGTGTTTGCATCTGTGTTTTAAAACCCTTCTGCCTTTTCCACAGTGTCTGGCGCACAGAGCTTTACATCCCCAAGAGCCTCTGCCCCCAATTCAGCAGCATATTTTGAATATGCTGGATCCCCCTGCTGAGGTGACAGCTAAATGTCAGATTCCTCTCTCTAAAATAAAGACCGTTTTCCCTCTGACTGAAGCCACCAAGAAAAAGGATCAAGTGCCTGCTCAGAACATTTTCCCAGACAAGTAAGTACTCGATGCAGTTGCACTGGACTTTGGAGTACTTAAGACTGGTGGTAGTCTTAGAGGAGCTCTGGAATTGAGGGTTGCATATGGGTTTGTGGAACCACAAAGGTGGAAGGAAGAAACCTTTTGATGTTTGACCCTTGCATTGAAAATACTGGTTTCTCCTCTGTCTCCATTGTAGATAGATTCTATCCCTACTGTTCACCTGGCATTTAGAGCTACCTCCTGGGTTGTTGATGTTTTGATCGGCCTCACATTCTTGGTGGTTTATGTTTAATGGGAAGGCTAAACAGTTTTTGAACATCCAACACTAACTTTTACTGTTTTTCTTTGTTTTTTTTTTTTTTTTTTTTTGGGATATAACATTATTTTTTTTAAATGAAATTTATTGTCAAATTGGTTTCCTATATAACACCCAGTGCTCATCCCAAGAGGTGCCCTCCTCAATGCCCGTCACCCACCCTCCCCGCCCTCCCACCCCCCATCAACCCTCAGTTTATTCTCAGTTTTTAAGAGTCTCTTATGGTTTGGCTCCCTCCCTCTCTTTTTTTTTCCCCCTTCCCCTCCCCCATGGTCTTCTGTTAAGTTTCTCAGAATCCACATAAGAGTGAAAACATATGGTATCTGTCTTTCTCTGTATGACTTATTTCACTTAGCATAACACTCTCCAGTTCCATCCGCATTGCTACAAAAGGCCAGATTTCATTCTTTCTCATTGCCAAGTAGTATTCCATTGTGTATGTAAACCACAACTGCTCTATCCATTCATCAGTTGATGGACATTTAGGCTCTTTCCATCATTTGGCTATTGTTGAAAGTGCTACTATAAACATTGGGGTACAAGTGCCCCTATGCATCAGCACTCCTGTATCCCTTGGGTAGATTCCTAGCAGTGCTATTGCTGGGTCATAGGGTAGATCTATTTTAAAATTTTTGAGGAACCTCCACACTATTTTCCAGAGTGGCACTTCTACTGTTTTTGAAGTAGAGTGCTGGGGATGAGAGGGCAGGGTGAAGGTCCTAAGTTTTTCAGTCAGAGGTTGGTATCAGAGAATAGCAGTGAGATTTTTGGAGGAAAAGTGGGAGGGAGGATGAAAACCTGGCTCTTCTTTAGCTTCTCTATCAGGGATGTACTTGGTTACACCAATAGGAAGGGATTTATAGTTTAAGGACTGCAGAATGCTTTTCCTATGATCAAGCTTTCAGATAGCTAGTACGTTTTCTCCCTCATCAGATTCTGTTCAGAATCTGTATCAGTTTCCATTCAAAGCAAAACAAAAACCGTAAGAAGTTGTTCTTGATTATCTGGAATCATTTGGGTGGATAACATTGATTTTACCAGGTGTGGCTTTGGTTATTGGTGACTTTTCTCCCCAAATCAAAATGATCTATTCATTTCTTTACAGTGCCTTCTAAGATTCAGTTTTAGAACTTAATTTTTTTTTCCTTTAATTTCCTTCCCACAGCTGTATATTGACAAAAGTAAAGCATATTGTTTGTAAATACCCCATTGGAGAAGTATGGAATAATTTTCAGAAACCTTCACAGGGTTCTATAAATTGTTAATTTAGTGAATTATCTTCCAAGTTGAATGGAAAGCTTTGCATGTACTGTGACCTTTTAGAGGTTAATACCCCAAGCTTTGCCAGAATTGGAAAAAAAAAAAAAGAATCATGGGATTGGTATAGTGTACCATATGCATTCCTAACACATGCTGGAGAGTTTTATGGTTTTTGTAGTCTGTCATGCCTTCTTCCGCATAGAAAGTCTCACTAAAAATCCACTTTCCCTCTGCTTTCCTCATCCACCTGTATCCCTCTGGGTTAGGATTTAAGAACAGCTCAATACAATTCTGAGTCCTTTTCTTCCCTTGACAGCCTTGCCGTAGCCTCAGTGCAGTCATGTGGCTGTTCTCTCTCTGTATTAAAGCTCCAGTTCATGATCTTGATTACCTTCTGGTGTTGTGGGAAAGAAATGGGCCGTTTTCCCCTCCTCCCGTTGATTAAAATGTAAATTAGCTGGTTAAAAAACACACCACATAGGCCCAAAAGACTGTTGTTCTGTGATTTTGATCCCTGCGGTGATTACACCTTCATCCCTGCTCCTCATGCTCACTCTTTCAGGAAGCCCGAGTGTACGGGCTTCTTGTTCTTTGCTCCCACAGTGGTTTGCGACATAGCCAAGTAACCAGCCCGGGAATAATCTCGGTCACACACACCTACTCATACTCCTATTCTCTACCCTTTCTTCTCGGAAGTCTTACGGGTTTTTAAGAGCTGCAGAAATGGCGCATTGAACAAATATTTATTGAGGCCCGTAGGTGGGAACTCTTGTATTCAAGAGGAATGACTCCCTTCTGCAGGGATCTTAAAACCCCTCAATTTTAATGACAAGGCTTCAATCAGCTTTAGAGGCGGTCTCCCAAAGGGGGAAAAATTGCTAACAACTGGCTATGTTTTTGTGTATTTTCAGCATCTCCATGTCCCAGGTACATATTTCCGTCATAGAGGTGAGGGGCAAATATCTGTTCAGGAAGTGTCAGAGGCCAAAACAAGAGTTTTGAACTGGAAATCATCAGTTTTTATTCCAGCTATGTCACTCGTGATCTGATTTTGGTTAAATAATCTCACCTTTAGGAGAATTTCTCCATCTAAAAACAGCCTCATCTCAAGAGATATTATAACAGTGAAATCACAGATATTGAAGCAGTTTGAAGGCAGTAGTCAGAACCCAAAGCAATAACAGCATCATTATCCATTAAAATATGGACTGTTTGAGAAGATCTAGTATTCACGCTGGACCTGTTGAATCCCGAATATCAGGAGTGATTTCTTCATTTGAAGAAGATAAGAGCACCTTGTGACATTGCAGTCCAAAAATGTATTCATGCCCTTATCGTCTACAGCATTGTTTCCCTTAATGTTGCTGCATACCCCTGAAATGAAAATGTCATCTCTTGGACAGGGAACTTAAACGTGAGAATTAGGACATTGGAGGTCTAATCCTGTTTGTGCAACTAACTGTGTATGTGCCTCTGATGCCTTTTTGTCTCTGTGCTCAATAGTCTAAACTTTTCTATTCAAGTCTGCTAAGACTCCTCCCCACCTACCTCCACGACCAGCCGCACCTGGTTACTGGTTTAGACTCTAGAGTCAGACATGTGAGTTGGTCCCCTCACTCTGCAGTGTGACCTTAGGCCCGACTTGCTTATCAGCCCTCAGCTCCAGTTTCCCGGTGGGTGACCAGGGATACTAGGAATAGCTCTCATGGAGTTGTCACGCGGGTTCATTGAGTAAGACATGCCGTTGGCAGTTGTGTGTCTAGAACCCAACACGGTGCCTAACACATAGTAAGTGTACAGTGTTTGTGCGGAACCGATTTACAAACTGCTCATCACGTCCTGGGCACATCTGTGGCAACTACGGCAGTGATGAAGATGGTGATAATGGTCATGGGGAAGATCGAGGCCCGGTAGGTGGGGATGCCTCAGTTTTCTGGCCCATCTCCCATATACCTGTTTTGCATCTGCCTTCACTTCCTCTTTCCTGTCTTCAGTGGAATGGGGTACATCATCCTGCCCGAAGTCAGACTTTTGCCTGTGTCCTGAGATGCCATCTTCTGTCTCATCTGGTACCTTCATCCACTAATAATTTCTTCCCTCATTCTGTATTTTTATCTTCTCCCTCCATACCAGCTCCTTTGTCCTCACATGTTAACATCGTATTTCTTTTCTCTAAAACAAAATACAGTCATCCCCTCAGCTTTCTCCCTCAGACTGCTACCTGTTTCCATTTTCTTTCCTTCCGTGAGCTAGGCTTATTGGAACAATAGTCCACACTGCTGCTTTTCCCAGCTACCACCACTTCCCTGAAACCTTCGGGAAGGTTTAACTTCCATGTCCCCAGATTTTCCTTTCTAAGCCTTTGCAGCTTCATCTCAGATTCCTCTGGGGTCTGCTTTCTTCCCCCCACCCACCTTAAATGTTGTTCTGTTCCGAAGGACTCCTCAGAAAGAGCTGACATGTATCGGACACGGGTACGGGCTGAGTGCTCCACATGCGTTACCCGTGTCGGCTGTCTTGACCGTCCTGTGGAGTAGATTCTTCTGTTAACCTCCTCTTAAAGCCGAGGACACCGAGGCTTAGAGAAGATAAGACACTTGCCCAAGACCACAGCGGGTTAGGTGTTGGAGAAAGGATTTCCATGCACACAGCCTGACTCCAGAGCTTGCCTTCTCAATCATTATGCCTTATCGCCTTAGCAGTGCGTGTCCTAAGACCTTTTATTATTTTATGTACATGTCTTCAAGAACTACCAAATATCTGCCCACTCTAATATGTTTCCATCCTGTTTTCTGGACCTCTGAGGTGTCTATAGATCCCTCAAGTTCAGTGTGTCCAGAAATGACTTCATCATCTTCCATCTCCTCCCGTGCTGCCTTCAAAGCCCTGTTCATGCTGTTCTTCTCTGTTTCGGTGACTGACACCTAATTTCCAGGGAGTGAAACCTTTCCTTTACTTTGTATGTCTGATTGGTTTACCAAGTTATGTTAGATTTACCTCAAATCTCCTCCTTTCGCCTCAGGTTAGTATAGTGGCTGATAGCATTGATTTTGCAGTCAGGTAGCGATGGATCAAAATCGAAGTATTTCCTTTCAGTGGTGGTTAAAATTGGCAAGATGCTCAGTGTCGAGTGGCAGTAACAAATACCCACCTTTCAGGAGGCTGTATAGGAGAAGGGCTGGGAGTACAAAATTAATTGTGGACCCCCTTAACTAATGTGTGCTTCTAGACAAGGTCAGGCCCTTTTGAACCTTGGTTTGTTCATTTGTAAAAGGTCAATAATAATAGCTAATTCATAGTGTCATTGTGAAATTTAACTGAGGCTTTTTTTTTTAATTCAAAAAAATTTTTTTTAAGTTTGAGAGAGAGAGGGAGAGAGCATGCGTGCACACACACCAGTTGGGGAGGGGCAGAGAGAAGGAGAGACCGAATTCCAAGCAGGCTCCACGCCATCAGCACAGAGCCTAATATGGGGCTCAAAATCGTAAACTGTGAGATCGTGACCTGAGCTGAGATCAAGAGTCAGACAATTAACCGACTGTGCCACCCAGGCGCCCCTGAGGTATTTTAAATATGCTTAGCATAGTGACTGGCAAGTGGCAAAAGTTAAAACAAAAAAAAGTTAGCTCTTATTAGCATCTCAAATTGCCACTGCTCTTCTGTAGGCCTCAGTTTAGCCTGCTTTCTGAGATGACCCCTTGACTGATTTCCCTCATTCAAGTCTTACCTGTTTCCAATCCATTCTGCATTTGCTATCTGAGTGATTTTCAAAAAAACAAATCTGATCACATTCCTTCTTTGCTTAAAATTCTTTAATGCAGTGTTCCTTAATCTTTGTGTGTGTGTGTGTATGTGTGTGTGTGATGGACCCACTTAGTAATCTGGTAAAAACTATGAACCCTCTCTTCAGGAAAATGCCCTAACAAACTAAATTTTGCATGTAATTTCAGGTAGTTCACAAATTCTTGTCACTATCCTTGGACCCCTGAGTAAAAACTTGCTTTAGTGGCTTTCCGTTAGCATCAGCTTAAGATCAAACTCTGTTACACAAGTGAGAAAAGCTAGATAAGCAGACAGAAAAGAAGCAACTATCCATAATCCAGCTCCCTAGAGAACCCCTTTCTTTCCTCACAGTGTCTGTGTCTATGATTTAGGTACAGTAGTCCCACTTTACCCACGGGGGGGACGTTTCAGGACCCCCAGCAGGTGCCTGAAACCATGGATAGTACTGAACACTATACATACTATGTTTCTTTTCCTGTACACACATACATCTGTAAGAGATTAACAACAATAACTAATAATCAGCTAGAACAATTATAGCAGTATACTGTAATAAAAGTTCTGTGAATGTGGTCTCTCTCCTTCTCTTTCTCAAAATGTCTTGTTACACCGTACTCACCTTTCTAGTGATGATGTGAGGTGATAAAATGCCTATGTGATGAGATGAAGTGAGGTGAAGGATGTAGCTGTAGTGACATAGTATTAGGCTACTGTTGACCTTCTCACCATAAGTCATCTGCTTTCAAACCACAGTTGATGGCGGGTAACTGAAACTGTAAAGCAAAACCATGGATAAGGGGGGACTACTGTATTTCCTGGCCTCCTATCTCACTACTTCCCAGCCTGCCCCTCCTGCCTCAGCCCAGGACAGCAACTGGCTATTCTCTCAGAGGATATGCTGCTTGCCACAGTAGTTTGTTAATTGCCTGTTTACATATCTATCTTTTATATTTGGCTGAATTTCCTAAAGTGTTGATTACATATTAATTTTTGTACATTTACGATAGAGCTTAGCGGCCAGCACATAGTATTAGGTAAATGTTTGACCAAAAAAATGAGTTTAAAAATGTATACAGATTTACAAAAGACAGTAAGAAAATGAGAAAGTACAATAAATTATCCATGGTTCCGATATCCACATGCAGTAGCTGTTGACATTTGTATGTGTGCTGGAGTCTTGCGTAGATAATTTCTGTCCTCCAGAGCTCGGCTTCTTCATAGGTAATTTTGGGATGAGAGTCTTTGCCCTTTCCCACCACCGAGAGACATGATTAGTTTAATATTTGTAAAATTCCTAATAATGCTATTAAATGGTTCAATCTTGAGAATATTAACCGTATTCAAATTTTTACTACTTTCTGCTTATTGCCTTTACCTGCCCAGTCCTGGAGGATTGATATATATGTCGCTTTGTCCTTCCTTCCCTAGAACCTTATTTTGGAGGGTTTAAGAAATTCTTCATGCAATTCAACCTTGCATTCTCACAGAACTTAGCATAGCACTTTGGATATCTCATACTTCTTTTCACCACGGTCTAAGTTAATTTGTGTTTTTGGAAGACAGTAGATGAGTAGTTGATATGCTCATGGTACTTTTCATCATAGTGTTTTTCTAAGGAGCAAACAGAAGACCAGAGACAGGAATCACTTACTAGACTCTAAACTCTATGTATAAAAAAATTAATATATCTTCAAAATCAATTCCTTCAAGAAGGTGTAAGAGTCCAGGGTTAGTCAGTGGGAAAAGTGAGACTGGGAACCAGGAGCACCATGTTTTCTGTCCCTTGGGAAGAACTGGCAAAGGTGAACTGAATGGCTGTGACTTTTTCTTTAACAGACTCAAATTCTGATGGAATTTCATGCTCCCTTGGGCTTGTGCATTTTTCCTCCATTTTTGCCATCAAGGTTTTGTGTTTATTTCTTATTCTACGTGGTGGAAAGAACTCTGGATGACTCACCCCTTTTAATGTTTCCTCGTCCCCATCCTTTTGTCTTCTTTTCTTTACTTCTCAAAGGGAAAAAGGCACGTGGCCAATGGGAAAGATGTCAAGTAATAAAAAGTTTCAGTTCATGTTTGTGAGGCTGTAACGATTGCTTCGGTCCTTTTATCCCACTGGAAGAGAAGACTCATTATTGAAATATCATTGAATAAGCCAGCTCATACCTCATTTTTCTTTGTTTTTAGAATAACCTCTTCTTCAAGACTCATTCTCTGAAGTTAGGGCTTTTGAACGAAAACACCTCACGCTTAGAAACACTAGATCTTAGTTACTAACGTCCCTCCTCCTTCAGCCATTTCTTGACAGCTACTTTTGGCCTAGGTTGATTATTTGTCTGGGGGAAAGTCTTCATATCTCTATATGTTCATCAGCTTATGGGAGATTATGGGCAGAGTCTTTGAATTTGATTTCTTCTCCTTTGCAATTAATTTGTCCTCCTCTTGACTTTAAGGCAGGCTGTTGAAGCCAGCCGGTTACTTGAGACAAGATGTTTGATATAAATCCTTGGAATCCTCTTTCCCTTACCACACAGATGCTGGTAGACTGTTAGCATATTGCCCAAAACAGAATTAGGTTTATAAAAGAACAAATTAAAAGGCTTTTTTTTGAAAGTGGTTTTTTAAGTTTAAGACTTCTCTAAGAATAAGGTCTTACATATTTAATTAGGGATTGTCTAGTAAGTTTTGACAGCTGTGAGTAGAAGCTTACAAAGCTCTCACATCCATGATGGAGAAGATGGGATAGTAGACCCAAAGGTCATCTGTGTCCATGGAAAGCTAATAGATACCGATTCCGGGACAGAAACTAGCAAATACTTTCTGAAGGGCAAACGGGTCTCTTCGTGAAACGCTGCATTGCCTCTCCCTGTGCTTGCGGTTCATCCTTGGCGGGGGCCGCGTGACGCGGCTGCGGATTATGACTTCTGTGGCGCCGTGAGGCACAGCCAGGGCTGCTCTGCTCCCGCCAGGCCGGCAGGAGTCCTGGGGCCGCGAGAAGGAGGCAGGCTTCTTTAAAGAGGGAGTAAGTGCGGCTGTTCATTTTTGACACGTGAAAAAGAAATGTATACTTTACACGTCAGCCAAGTCTGGGTTTCCTGTTGTTTACTCTTTTTTTTTTGGGGGGGGGGGGGACAAAACCCATTTATTTCTTTTCCAGCCATGAAGAGGGACCCGCCTCTAAAAAACCGAAGACTCAGGAAGGGGAAGCATGCTTTAGTGTCTCCAGCCTGGCTGAAGGCAGTGTCACCAGAGTAAGCAGAACTTTTCCAGGGCCTTTTGGAAAGGTTGGGACTTGGGGCAGATTGCATCAGTTTTTGTTAGTCCTTTAATAAATCACTTTCTCTGGTCCTTTCGGTATATGAACCATACACGCCCTTCCCACACTGCTTCCTTTATTGTCAGGGAGTTTCCTGTAGAATTCTCTATATGACATATAGTACTTAGAGCACCGTATAATATGTAGCACATGGAACAGCTTAAGTGGTAGCCCTTTTTGTGGAGCTATTTTGGTTGGCTTTATTTTGCAGCTTTCTGTTTAGTTAAAATGATAGGATAAGTGGAGGTTGATGGTATGGGTCTTAGGCTCCAAATACGTAAAATTTAAGAGCGTAACTCCTCTATTTCTTTTCTAATGTACAACTTCAGAACAGGTCTTATAAGCTTAAGACTTCCCGAACCAAGTATCCTTTGACACTGAGACCTTTTTTTAATGGAAGATTTTGGAACTTGGATACATTATGTTGTGGCATTATTTTTCATCAGTGATTCTTTTTTTCTTAATTTTTTTAATGTTTATTTTTGAGAGCGAGAGGAGAGAGAGAGACAGAGCATGAGTGGGGGACGGGCAGAGAGAGAGGGAGACACAGAACCCGAAGCAGGCTCCAGGCTCTGAGCTGTCAGCACAGGGCCTGATGCGGGGCTGGAACCCACAAACCACAAGATCATGACCTGAGCCGAAGTCGGACGCTTAACCGACTGAGCTACCCAGGCACCCCTATAATCAGTGATTCTTAAAAGTTGTCCCTCACTAGTCAAATACACTAGGCAGGATAGATAGCATTAGGGCATGCCTTTTTCCAACCTCAAAAAGAAATGCTCTCAGAAAAACTAAACATCTGAAAATTACTTGGATTTTATTTCAGTATTTTATAGTAAAGGGAAAAAATCATGACCTTATTTGTTCTGAGAGCTTTTCTGACTGCTAGCCCAGAGCAAACTGGAAACTTCAGTACATTTTGTACCAAAGTTTACCAACCATAATAGAACCCTGTTGTCTTCTCCCCTGTGAACTGAGTGAAACATCGGGCCTATTAAGGTTGGCAGTGGAAGGTTAAAGACCCACATGTGATCAGGAAGTGCCATCAAGTGTGGCAGAGCGTTTCATCTTTGAGACTTCCCCACATAGCACTGTAGTAAATCTTTACACAACATCTGCTTTTACTTTGGGGGGACACGTTCAGCTTGGGCATGTTTGTATGTTCTACCAAAACTTCAGTGCCAAGGAGTCAGCAAACCGAGCAACCGGCTGCTGTTTCTCATGTCATCTGCAGCGGGGCAAATCTATTCTGAACTGACCCCGCACTGCAGAATCCTCCCCTTCCTAATTGGCTGGGTGTCTGGACGTACCAGCACTGTGTCACCTAAAGCTTGTAGCTGAGTTGGCTGGTGACTTGGGTTGTAATACTGCCAACATCTCTGGAAAGAAGTCATCTTGCTTCAAGAGAGGTGAGTACAAGTACAGACAGCGGCTCTTTGGCCACAGGAATCTGCTTGCTTTTCACAGAAGCCTGGAACTAGAAATGAATAGAAAGGGCCTTGTCTTTGTCTTTGGGTTTATTTTATAAAAGCACACTTACCACATTAAGCCATCTTGTGTTGCCTGGGGTGCTGCCAGAAACAGAAGCAATCTTCAGGTTTATTGTCTGTGCCTGTATTCTAGGTCGGAAGTGTGAATCCTGCTGAGAACTTCCGTGTTCTAGTGAGGCAGAAGAAAGCCAGCTTTGAGGAAGGTGAGTGATATGCCACTGGTTGTGCATTTAAGAGAGATAATCAGGGTAATGGCTTTATACTCTGGATTGGGAAGTGTAGTCCTTTGTTGGTATCCTTTCTATGTAGCAACTTTCTTTCCTGGTGGACCTTTGTGACTCTCCGTTACTGGGGAGCTCACCGAAGCAACATTCTGGGCACTGAAGCAACACAGGTCTGCCCCAGCAGGAAAAGAACTAACTTGTAGGTCTTTCTGTTAAGAAAACTGTTGGCCAGAGCCTTAGAGCTTATGGTTCCACTTCATCGAAGTTCTTTGGGGTCTTGTGAGTGAGCTTGGAATAAAACAGTTTTGTCATATCTTCCTATTTTCAGTGACCCATAGTTCTTATTCGAAGCCTAAGGGTTTGAGCTTCTTTATAGAAGTCCCAGGTTACCTTGCTACTACCCCTAGATTTGATCTTTCTGATATCGCCTACATCCTCACAGTCTTCTTTTGATGAATTGTAACCTAGAATTCCATTTAGGCTGGGACTAATATTAAAAGTTTCCTGGGATGGACGGAGGGTCCGGGACCAACATTCATTCACTTGGTGGTGGTCAAGTTCTTGTTCATTAACCCTTTAAGGAGTAGCAGCTGGCAGTTGTAACCCTGCTGGTTTGTGTCTACAACAGCATTGTATTCATTGTTGCCTTTCAGAGGCAGACCTGTCTGTGAGCTGTGTTTCTGCGTGTTTACGCTAATGTGTGCACAGAAACTCTTTTCCTACTTCTTGGCCTTTTAGGGGCAAAATGACTCCTAAATGTTAGAAAACTTTATACAGTCTAGTTTAATCATCTGCAGTGCCTAGCATAGGTGTAGGTTACTTCTTAAGGGTCTGAGGACCCTAGCAAGCTGCCTGGATGTGCTGTGCTCCTGCCCAAAAGCATTCGTAACCAGCTGAGCCCCAGAGCGTGCAGCCTACTAGACCACGTCTTGTTGGCAGGAACGTCAGAAGGCCAGCTCAAGAGAATTTCCGGAGGAAGAGGAGCTTCATGGTCTTGATAATCTATGTATGTCTTGTGTTTTGAGATGGGGAAAGAGCTTTTTGCCCTGTTAAGAAGCGCTATATAGGAGAAGATTCGCTTTTGAGTTTAATACAAAGCAGAACTACATCTAAATAGAAGAAGGAAATTAAAGTTAAAGTGGCAGCTTTGTGGAAGGCTTGGTGGAAACTTCTGCTTTTGGGATTTCTCTCCTTCATACAGGGGACGATCAAAGGAAGCATTCACAACGTCTTAACCAGTGCTGTGTTCTGCTTGGCTGCTTGGCTGTTGTGACTGTGTTTGGAAGAATGCAGTGACAAGTCAGCCATCGTCTATCATGATTATGTTTTTGCAGAAAGATGGAGGCCTTCTTAGCTTTTGATTATAGGTTGTCAGTTACCTTGGCCAAAGTCAAAGGACCTCCCTTTAGAAGTGATTGGTCTTTCTGGCTGGTATAGGTGTGGTCTCTTCAGGGACTAAATCTGGCATCATCACAATCGTAAAGGCAGCCACTAGTGTCTGCTGTGTTCAAGTCATTGTGCCAGCATATTTTATATATAATAGCATATGCTGAGCTATTATATTATTTGTCTCATTTACCCTCATAGCAATCTTGCAGTCATGTGAGCAAACGGAGAAGATGGTAGAGCTTTGACGGCTGGTGCCAGAATTTTCTAAGAAAAATAATTTTTTTAATTGGGAAAAATATCTTGATAACTGCTTAGGGTAGAGGCTGAGTCTCTGTCCCCAGGCTTTGGTGGTTGGCCAGTCAGGCTTCAGAGGAGAGGGAAGCTACTAACATCTTAGAAGTAGAAAAACTGGAGCTAGTTCAGGACAGGAGGGGATGATCCGAAAGTGGAAGAGAGGAAGTGGAATGGGTATTTATATAAGGACACAGCATTCTACGTTGTGTTCCCAGCTCACGACTGCACATATTCGGTGTCAGTAAAACTCAGGAATCCTTGGTTTGAGTGTTCTATTTGGGGAAGCTGGTGAAGAGGCAGGAGCTTGGTCTGGAATTACTTCAGGTAGAGCAGAGAAAGGACCTCAGGGCATTAGAGACCAGAGCCTAAAGAGGTCAGGAGAGAGTAAATTCCTAAGAATTTGCTCGCATATCGGGAAAACCATGTTTCACAGGCCATGCGATTGGGGATTCGAAGCAGTCTTGTGAAAATAACAAGGGCAAGTGACCTCTAGATGACATACAAGTTACAATAGGTATCATTCTCCCCACTTTACAGATTGAAAACTATAAAACCAGAAGAGATGAACTTCCCTCCAGAGCAGTCAGGGATTCGAATCCCTGTCGTTTTCAAATACTGGATTTGGCTACTTAGCTGACTTTGTCCTGATTGCTAATGCCCTCCTTTCCTACGCATTTTTGTTGTTGTTCAGACATAATAAGGTCATGTATTTTAAACCTTTGCTCCTTTTATGTTGAATGTGACTGAGTCCTGGTGAACTGCTGGTGTGATGGTGGGGTCCCTCTGTTCCTCTGGCTAGGACTCGGTCAGTGAGAGCTCTGCAGTGACCTCACAAAGGCAGACTTTCTGCAGGGCTCTGGGAAAATGGGACTGCACACTTGTCAGCACCGGTTCTGTTTTGTGGTCCTAACCTGGCTTCCCTTTTGCCCTTCTGTCCTTGCTTCACTCTCCAGACATTTTGTTTGTTCATTACTTTTCCTACCTTTGTTCTACATGGTCTACCTTTGTTCCACATCTCTACTAAGCCCCTTTGTGAGTGAAGACTCGCTTCCCTTGAAGCCGAAAGTCATCCTCCAGACTTGAAGCTACCTTTCTGGTATTGACCTCCTCCGTCCCTCCCAAGGATCTGTGCCAAGGGTCAGGGAGAGAGAAGCTCTTCTCTTTCCTCCAGTAGATTTGCTTTTTAAATTCAGTTGCCAAAAGCATGATCAGTAATAAATGGTAAGGTTGTTTCACCCTTAGAACTTGACCTGTTCATCTATTAAACTAAAATGTGGGTATTTCCATCTGGCCTAATAGTGTGGTCAGCGTGAGTATTGTGACCCTGTCGCTTTGACACCAACAGTCTGCAGTAGGCATCTACACAGTTTCATATCTTCTGGCTTTCCGTGTGAGGGATATTTCTTGTTCTAAGCTTATTGGCATAGAGATGACACTGAACCCCGGGAATGTGTTCTTTCCGGCTGCTGATACTTCTGTAAGCTGTCTTTGATTCTCAGGTGCCCTTCTTTTTCTGGTTCCTTTCCTTCTCCACCCCACCCCACCCCACCATTCTGTCACTACAGTTTTACAATAGAAAATTTCTTGACCACCATTGTATACATGATAATCGTTTCTCAAAGGTGAAAGTAGTTTCCCTCACACAGTTCCTAAGTGCATCAGCGCTGTCCTCTGTGGTGTCTTTTATCTGTTCATTGTGGATTAGTGGAAGAAGCTGAGGGCACAGAGTCCTCAGACTCCTCGAATCTGGGTTATCCACTTAGGTGAACACCCACCTCCACCAACTCTTGGAGGAACACCATGGATTTCGAACTCCCTGTCCCTTCCCTGCTTTTACTTAGGAAGAGTGCTAAAGTGGCCAAAAGATAGACCGCAGATTAGAGGAGGAAAAACCACATTACTTAGGCCTCCAAATAATTTCTTCGTGCTTGAGATATGTCTAAATTTAGAGGTTCCTACTGAATATGAGATACGATGTCAAGTAGCTTGAATGTACCTGGTGTATCAAAAACAGGTTCTCTGAGGACCTTCTGAGTCAGAAAAGATGGATCTGTGGAGACAGATAAAAGGATGGAATGTAACTGTGTTCCGTGGACCCTGTTTTTGCCCCTTCAATTATAGGTTTTATGCTAGGCTTCTGAGGAGTGACAGGGTGGTGTAGCTCTGATCCACCCAGTGGAGTTCACAGGCCATGGTTGTTGTAAAAAACAAACCTGTCAAGAGGAGCCATTCTGCGCAGAAATGGTGGACATTTAACATTGCATCTATGTACAGTAGATGTGCACATACCCATTTGATTAGGTGATTGACTGGAATCACTGTATTCTCTGGCGGTGGAGGCCTTTCGTTTTTCTCCTGTTTCCTCTCACTTTGTTTGAACCACTTTTCATCCTCAAGCTTTCTTGCCTTTGTTCTTACTTCATTCTCCTTTAGCAAATAGTATCCTTTCAGTTTGAAAGGGTGTTTTTTTTTTTTTTTAAATCTTTATTATTTATTTTTGAGAGAGAGAGAGAGAGAGAGAGAGAGAGAGAGAGAGAGAGAGATTATGAGCAGGGGAGGGGCAGAGAGAGAGGGAGACACAGAATCTGAAGCAGGCTGCAGGCTGCCAGCTGTCAGCACAGAGCCCGACGCGGGGCTCGAACCCACGGACCGTGAGATCATGACCTGAGCCGAAGTCAGACACTCAACCGACTGAGCCACCCAGGCGCCCCAGAAAGGGTGTTTCTTAAAATTTATCAACACTGGTTAGAATGTGGTAACAATTGGTGGCAAAATTACAGCATTCATAGAAGCCAAAGAGACAGTTGTTTTCAATTCCAGTTTTGTATGGGATAGCACCACCCGTGTGCACAGCAGGTTACTTATGTGTGTTATCTATCATGAAGCAAGCCCTGAATTCTGGATTCCCAGGAGTTGAGATCTAGAAGTTTCCTGGGTGTGTGTGTGTATGTGTGTGTGTGTGTGTGTGTGTGTGTGTGTGTGTGTGTGT
>NW_024412395.1:93607055-93699057 GCF_014898765.1 Herpailurus yagouaroundi
TGTGTGTGTGTGTGTGTGTGTGTGTGTGTGTGTGTGTGTGTTGTAATGGGTCTGATTTATGTAATCTTGGGTATGGATTATGTAACTTATAGCTCTTTCCAGATAAACATAGGAAGATAAAAATATAGCCTTTTTTTGTTGTTTTACACAGAGCTGGTAAATTTAAGGAAATTAACTTCTGTTGGATACTCTGAATGTCTTGAAAGAAGGATACTAAATACAAACAGTAACTAAAATTGTAAACATCTTCAGCCCTATAAAAGTTTTCTTTCTTTTTTTTTTTTTTTTTTTAACAATGTGACATACTTTCTTAGTCCTTTCCCAGAACAACAGTGACGCATCTACTCAGGAGAGAAAACACATGATTGTGGGTTCTAGAGGGGTCCGTACTTTATATTTTTTATTCAATAGGACACTTGTTCCTCACTGGGTTCCCTTGTGACTTGTTTAGTTTTAAATTGTTAAACCCCAGAACTAGACTGTCTGGGGTTATTTTATGTCCCATTTATCGATAACAAGAAGTCTTACTTGAAAACAAATATCTATTTATTTGGAAGTGGAAAGGGGATTCGCCATAAGGGTATGTTGGTATTTGACACGGTAATTATATAATATCAGTGACCTGGGAGTGTCTCCTGTATCTTCCTGTGGGCCAACTGAGGCCCAGAGTAGTTGACTTTCCACAGATGGTTGCAAACGTGTGGAACACACTGGATCTTGCGGCTTAATCTTCTTCATTGGCTGCATACATTTCATTAGACAGCAAAGCTCTGCCCCGGAGTTTACATTTAATATAAAATTCATCAGCGAAATAATTAAAACCAAAATCTTGAAGACTAAAAGAAAAAAGAAAAAAATACATGGCACACAAAGCAAAGACCGTCGTGGACACATAACCACTTGGAAAGTGTTTTGGCTTTTCATGAACTCTCCCTAAAAGGCTTCTAGCCATTCTTCCTCAGCTTTCTAAATTCTTCCAAGTTCTTGTCCATCTGTGGATCAGAAGATGTCTAATGACAGGGTATGGTTCTTGTAAAATGTAGCCTGGCTCTCCATTAAGAAAGAGAGCCAGTGGGTAGCATAAAAAGAACAGGCTGTTTGCTGAGGGTGTGTTCTCGGTGAGCACTGGGACTTCTTCCTGAGGGCGTTAAAGGGGGTCTACGTGTGCTATACGACAGCGTCCCTACTCTCAGCATTTTGTTCTGTCCTGTGAGGCAGAAGGTGCATGCCTTAAGCCTGCTGAACATTTTTTCTCCTTTTTATGTCAAATAAGGAAAGGGTATTTTTCCCTCTGGCTGGAAATGTGGAACCCAAATAGACGCTTTGCCCTCGTCAGAACAAGCAGATGAGCAGAGTCTGGTCTGAGGCCTACATTTAACGCAGGAAGCTGCTGCATTTGACCCCGGGGGCTGTCCTCACGGTAGCCAGGCTCTGCTGGGAGGACGCAGAATTAGTGAGGAATTAGTGACGGGTGCTTCGGAGAAAGCTTGCCGTCGGAGTCCACCCTTGCAGTGAATGCTAATGGGAATGATTTGTGAGGCAGAGAGCAGTTGAAGTACTTACTCAAGGCACCTCAGTTCTTTCTCTCAACCTCCTATAAATCCTGTGCTTCTCGCTTGCATGGTGGATGATCGTCACGCGGGGCATTGCACTTGCTTCTCCTTGAATTGGGCCGTCCTCAAGATTGCTTCCTAAGCCCAGCTGGTTGAAGAAGAAAACTGATTTCAGATTGTGCTGATGTGCAAACTGCTTTAATCAATGACTTAAAGTGACTGCTCGTGGCAAACAACAGAAGCTCTTAACCAATTAAGATGTTTAGGGAAGGATGTTAGGCTTTTGTTAAAATAGTCACTAATCAGCTGAAATGTGTTAAGAGGAGCCTAGAAACAGCTTGGAGTCCCACTTAAATGCAATAAAAGTGTTTTGGCCCTCCCCTTTCAAATTGCAAGCCCGAGGCAAAAAATATGCTGACACAGAAAGAAGTGGCAAGTATAATTTGATACAGTTAGTCCTGTCTGTTATGCACGTCTACATAAAACTTTTAAAAATGGCGTGCTTGTTGTTTTTTAGGCTAGAGAAGGGGGGGATTTGGTTCAGATGTGGAGCACAGTTTCAGTGGGGCTTGAGAATATCAGCATAGATGCCTTTGGACAAAGGAGAAAAGTGAACTTCCTTTTTTTTTTTTTTTTTTGCAGTTTCTTATGACATGACGGAGAAAAATCTTTAGTTAATAGTTCTGATTAAAGGCCCACTTGTAGCCTGAACTGTGCCTCCCCAAATTTATATGCTAAAGCCCTAACCTTTAACGTGCTGGGATTTGGGTACAGGGCCTTTGGGAGGCCACTAGTTTCAGATGAAGTCATGAGGGTGGAGCCCTCATCATGGGATTGGTGCCCTTAGAAGAAGAAACACCAGTTTGTGCGTTTTCTTCTCTCTTCTCTTCCTGTCTTTTCTCTCTGCCATCTGAGAGTACAGTGAGAAGGTGAATGTCTGCAAGCCAGGAAGAGAGCCCTCACCAGAACCTGACCATGTTAGCATCAGCCCCAAGAACCGTGAGAAAATAAATTTCTGATGTTAAAGCCGCCTAGCCCTTGGTATTTTGTTATGGCAGCCTGCACTGACTAATACAGGCCCATTTTCATTTCCTTTGTCAGATAAAACTGCTGAAATCTGGTACTTCATCTCTTTGTGTCTTTCGGAGGTAATGAGAAGCGCTGAAACACTCAGGATAGCCTCTGTGGGCCATTAGAGTCAGGAGCCGTTTCTCACAGGAGAACCATCTTTTCGATAGCTCCCTTGCATTTGGAATCTAGCAGTGTTTCCTTGGGGGCACTGAGGATAAAGTCTGCTCTCTGAGCTTTAGCAGTTACTCTATTGTGGAAACTTAGTGTCAGCATCCCCTCTGTCTGTGGTAGATCTCCACAGATCTCCTAGCTAAATTGTACTTACTTTTGGTCGCTATTTTAATAGTGTATTGAAGTGTAATTTTCTACCACAAGATGTACTAATTCTGAGTGCAACTCCGTGATCTTTTTGTAAATTTCGAGTTGTATGATCATCACCACAAACCAGTTAGAAAGTTTTCCCTCCTCCCAGAAAGGTCCCCCTGACTATTTGTAGTCAATTCTTTTCTCCTACCACCACCCCAAGTAACCACTTTCTATTTCTAAAGATTTACCTTTTCTGGAAATTTCACATAAATAGAATCACTCAATATGCAGTCTTTTGCATGTGGCTTCTTTTAGTTAGCATAACAGGGTGTTTTTTTTGTCTTTTTTTTTTTTTTTTAATGTTTATTTTTGAGAGAGAGTGAGAGTGAGCACATACAAGTGGGAGAGGGGCAGAGAGAGAGGGAGACACGGAATCCAAAGCAGGCTCTAGGCTCTGAGCTGTCAGCACAGAGCTGGAGGTGGGGCTCAAACCCACAAACCATGAGATCATGACCTGAGCCCAAGTCGGACACTTAACCAGCTGAGCCACCCAGGCACCCCAGCATAACGTTTTTGAAGTTTTTCATGTAGTAGCATATATCAGCAATTTATTTCTTATTGCTGAATAATATTCCATTTTATGGATATGCCACATGTTTATCCATTCATCAATGGATGGATATATTCAGATAGTTTCCAGTTTTTAGCTATTATAAATAATGCGATGAACATTTGTATAGAAGTCTTTGTATTTTTTCAGGGTGCCTGGGTGGCTCAGTCGGTTAAGCGTCCCACTGTTGATCTTGGCTCAGGTCATGATCTCACGGTTGGTGAGGTTGAACCCCATGTCGGGCTCTGGTGTGGAGCCTGCTTGGGAGTCTCATCTCTCTCTGCCCTACCCCCACTTGCACATGTGCACTTTCTCTCTCAAAATAAATAAGTAAACTTTAAAAGAAAAACAAGTCTTTGTGTTTTTCATTTTTCTTGAGCAAGAGTAGAATTGCTGGGAAGTTTGTGTTTAACTTTTTAGAAATAGCCAAACTCCTGTCAGAGCAGCTTACCATTGAACCCTTCACCAGCAGTGAAGGAGGGTTCCACGTTCTCCACATCTTTGGTGACACTTGTGTTGTCTTTTCAGTTATTGCTATTCTAGTGGCAATGTGTTGATATCTCTGTGGTTTCAGTTTCAGTTCCTACACTAATGATGCTGTCCTTTTTTCAAGTGGGCATTGGCCATTCATATATCTCCTTTTCTTTGGTGAAATGTCTATCAAATCTCTTCCCATTTTTTTTTTTAATTTTTTTTTTCAATGTTTATTTATTTTTGGGACAGAGAGAGACAGAGCATGAACGGGGGAGGCACAGAGAGAGAGGGAGACACAGAATCGGAAACAGGCTCCAGGCTCTGAGCTATCAGCCCAGAGCCTGACGCGGGGCTCGAACTCACGGACCGCGAGATCGTGACCTGGCTGAAGTCGGACGCTTAACCGACTGCGCCACCCAGGCGCCCCTCTTCCCATTTTTTAATTCAGTTAGCTTATCAAGATGTAAAGAATTCTGTATATGTTTATCAGATAGTGACTTGCAAATATTTTCTACAGTCTGGTTTATCTTTTTAATGGTGTTGTTCGAAGTGTAAAATTTTTAATTTCGATTTTCTAATATATCATTTTTTTTTCTTTTAGGAACTATCCTTTCGCAGTCTTACATAAGAAATCTTTGCCTAGCCAAGTCACAAAATTTTTCTTCTGAAAGCTTTAGGTCTATAATCTATTTTGAGTTGATTTTTGTAAATGGTTATGAGGTGAGTATCTAGATTGATTGATTTTCATAGGGTAACCAATTATCCCAGCACCATTTATTTGGAAGACTATTCTTTCCCCATCCAGGTGCCTTGGCACGTTGTTGAAAAGCAACTGACCATACATGTGAGAGTTTATTTCTATACTCCTCAATTCTTGTCTGTCCTTCATTGATACATTGTTACCCTTATAGTAAGTTTTGAAATACTATGTCTTTTAATTTTGTTTTTTTGTAAAATAGTTTTGACTAATCTAGGTCCTTTGCATTTCCATATAAATTTTAGAATCAGCTGTTCAATTTTCTGGAAAAAGCCTGCTGGGATGTTGACAGGGATTGCATTGAGTATATAGAATAATTAAGGGAGGATTTCCATCTTAGCAATATTGATTTTTTTTAAATCCATGAACATAGGATATTTTTCCATTTATTTAGGTCTTACTTTCTCTCCATAGTGTTTTATAGTTTTTAGTGTTCAAGTCCTGTACTTCTTTTGTTAAATTTTTGCAAGTATTTAATTCTTGTCAACGCTAATTGTGAATGGATTTTTTTTTTTTTAGTTATTTTTTGCCTTGTTTGTTGCCAGTATAAAGAGATAATGATTTTGTTTATTGATCTTATATCCTGCAACCTTATTAAATTTCTAATAGTTGTTTTTATATACTCTGGATTTTCTGCATGCAGGATGATGTTGTCTGCAAATACCGGCAGTTTTATTTCTTCTTTTCTGATTTGTAGGCCGTAAGTTTCTTTTTCTTGATTTTACTGGTTAGAACATGCAGTACAATGTTAAAATAGAATGATGCAAGTGAATATCTTTGTTCTTAAAGTCAAGAGGAAAGCTTTAAGTCTTCTTAGTGTATGATGTTCTGATTTTTCTGATTCATTTTATCAACTTGAAGAAAGAAGTCTTTTCTCATTCCTAGTTGGTTGAGAGTTTTTATGATGAATGGATGTTGACTTTTGACAGATGCATTTTCTATATAGAAATGATTCTATGGGTTTGATTCTTTACTTAATATGCTATATTAATATTAGTTGATTTTCAGTGTTTTTTTAAATAATTTTTTTAATGTTTATTTTTAAGAGAGAGAGAGAGAGACAGAGTGCAAGTGAGGGAGGGACAGAAAGAGAGAGGGAGACACAGAATCCAAAACAGGCTTCACTCAGCTTCCGAGCTGTCTGCACAGAGCCTGATGTGGGGCTCAAACCCACGAACTGTAAGATCATGAACTGAGCCAAAGTCAGACGTGTAACTAACTGAGCCACCCAGGTGCCCCATTGATTTTCCGTTGTTAAACCAGGCTCACCTGCAGGGATAAATTCCAATCAATCATGGTATATAATTCTTTTGTATGTTTCTGAAGTCATTTCGCTGATACTTTGTTAGGATTTTTATTTATATGCCCATAAGGGATACTTTTCTATAGTTTTCCTTTCTTGTGATGTCTTTGACTTTGATATCAGGGAAGTACAGGCCTGATAGAATGAGTTGAGAAGTATTCTTTCTTCCCTGTCAAGATTAGTACTTACTTCTTTTTTAAGTATTTGATAGAATTTGACAGTGAAACCTCCTAGGCCAGGGTTCTTTGTGGGAAGCTTTCTAACACTGCATTATTTTACATATTATAGGCTCAATCAGATTTTCCATTTCTGCTTGAGTTTGATGTAGTAATTTGTGTCCTTATAAGAATTTGTCAATTTCATCTAAATTGTTTAATTTATTGGTCTAACATTATTCATATTATTTTTCTCTTAAATTCTGTGGGTTGATAGTGATGTCTGCTCCTTAATTCTTGATTTTGGTATCTTGTATCTTCTCTTTTTCTTGGTTAGTCTAAGTAAAGATTTATGCGTTTCACTTATCTTTTATAGAAGACCCTAACTTGTGCTTTTATTGATTTTTTCCATTATTTTTTTATTTCATTGATTTTTTTTTTTTTTTTTTTTTTTGCTCTTTCATGGTCTTTATTATTACCTTCCTTTTGCTCACTTTGGATTTAATTTGGTCTCCTTTTTCTGGTTTCTTAAAAGCTTAGAATTTTGATTTGAAAGCTCATTCCTTCTCTAACATAGGTATTGAAAGCTATGCATTTCCTTCAGCAGGTTGTTTAGCTGCACATCTTAAATTGTGATGTATTGTTTTTATTTTCATTCAGTTCACATGCTTTCTAATTTCTTTTGTGATTATTCTTAGACCCTTGGATTATTTAGAAGAGTGTCCAATTTGCAGACATTGGGAGACTCCCAAATTTCTTCTGTTGTTGGTCTTTCTCTCTATTCCATTGTAGAACATATTTTGAATGGTTTCAACCCCTTTAAATTTATTGAGACTTGTTTCGTGGCTTACACTATAGTCTGTTCTGACACGTGTTCCGTATGCCCTTTAATGTACATTCTGTTGTTGTTAGGTCAAGGGTTCTGTAAATGTCAGGTAGGTCAGTTTGGATGATAGTTTGTTCAAATCTATATCCTTGTTGATTTTCTGTCTAGTGGTTCTCCATGATGTTCTGAGTATTGGAAGTTATTTCCCTTGAGATTTTGTGGACTAGTGAGACCTTTATAATTTTTGCCTCACCTAGCTAAACAAAAATCTGGAGGCCCAAGCGAATCTCTGCAGAGTACCAGTGAAAAAAACTTGTCAATTCAAGTAATACTATTTTAAATAAAGGTCTTCAGGTATTGGAGTTTTTTTAAAAAATAAGCTTAGATACAGGTACCACAAGATTATGTTTGTGTTTCATAACCCTCTGCTTCATGAAAGGAATTCATTTACTTTAGTAATGACCAACTTAGTACAGGAAGAATTGTGTAGATTGAAGAACTTGTTAGAACACAGGGACGATTAGTTCTAAGTAATGAAAGCCAATTTACATTTTAGTGACAAGAGGTACTATAGTATATAAGTATATATAGTATGTAAGTATTAGGTCAGCATTTTTAGATTTGGAAGGTTTATAGGTTCATTATTTCCTCCTGTCATTTGTTTCTTTTGGGTGCCATTTTCTCAAACATGGGTTTATTTTGTTTGATTCTTTATTCGTTTCATACATTGAGAATAAAATATATGGAATAACTGAGGTTGGATTATCTCCTCATTATCTCCATTTCTAATAACTCGTAGATGGACTATAATGAAGTCAACAAGACTTATACATTGAAATTTTAAATGTATGGGATGATAGGGAGGGTTGAATATACACACCAAAGGTAAGATTTGCCTGCAGCGTGGGGGCTTAGGTGGCTCAGTCAGCTGAGCTGAGTGTCTGACTCTTGATTTTGGCTCAGATTATGATCCCAGGGTCATGGGATTGAGCCCCACGTTGGGTGCCACACTGAGCATAGAGCCTGCTTGAGATTCCCTCTCTTTCTCCCTCTGCCCCTCTTCCCTGCTCGTGTGTGCTCGCGCTCTCTCTCTCTCTCTCAAATAAAATAAAAATTAAAAAGAAGAATTGCCTCCAGCAAATCTGGTTAGTCTTTCCTGAGTACAGTAGGTAAAATTAAATAATTTGAAGGCCCTTTATTATACAACCTTCTAAGTACATGAATATAAACAGAAAGAAGAAGATGCTGTAAAAAATAAAAAAGAGATTGTGAAATAGTATTCTGAGTTTCACTATCAGCAAATGCCAATCTATGAAAAATGTCTATGCATTTAGGACCCACTAGAAACAGGACCAATTGTTTATTGCTCCCTAGATGTCTCCTCATTAAAAAATAAGTACATGCTCAATTGGAAAAAATTAAATCGTAATGTAGTAGTACATAAAGTTAAGAAAGTCTCCTCCTTCATCTTCCCCCCCTCTCTTCCAGTCTCTCTCCAAACCCACGTCTGTCTTACTTTGCCACTCTCTCCTCAAAGGAGTAACCCTGCTAATCCCTGTTAATGTTGTAGTCAAGATGGTTAATATTTTAGGGTATGGTAAATTGGGGTTATAGTCATAGATAGTACATTTTGGAGAACACCGGGCGGGCGCCCCGCCGGCCATTCCTAGTGAGATCAAGCAGCATGATCTAAGAGGAGAAAAAAAGAGCTCACAGCAAAATGGGATGGTGTTAAGTCATAGTAAGTGACAACAACAGAGATGCCTGCATGCATATGGTCAGGGCAGTGTGGGAAATGGTCTCTTCTCCACCCGCACCTGCATGCCTCTCTTAGCCTGTTGCTCTTTGTGTATTTCTCCTCTCCATAGAGCTTTATTTTAGTCATTTTTGTCTCTAAAATTAAAGTGAAGAGTGGTGATAAAGAAAGTTCTAGACTGTCCATTCCTCTTAGTGATAACTGGTTCTAAAAATGCGGTGTGTGGGTTTAAATTGAAGGAATGCAAGAAGGGGCACCTGGGTGGCTCAGTCGGTTAAGCACCCGACTCTTGATTTCCACTCAGGTCACAATCTCACCGTTTGTGGAGCTCTGCATTGGGCTCTGCGCTGACAGTGTGGAGCCTGCTTGGGATTCTCTGTCTCCCTCTCTGTCTGCCCCTCCCGATCTGTCTCTCAAAAATAAGTAAATAAACATTAAAAAAAAAATTAAATAAAAAAAGGAACACAAGAAGACATCTTTATTCTTTAGAGGATTTAGAGGAGTAAACCAGTGAGGCTGAGGCCATTTGTTCATCCATGTAGCAAATGGCCGGTGGCCTACTGTGCACTAATCATTGTGGCGTAACACAGACTGGAAACAAATACACGTCAAGTGGTGATAAGCACTTGTGTTACTTTCCAAGGGCTCTGTGACAAAGCACCGCATACTGGCTGGCTTAAAACTACAGAAGTTTATTTTCTCATAATTCTGGAGGCTGGATATCCAAAGTGGAGGTGCTGGGAAGGGAAGGTTGGTTCCATCTGAGGGCTCTGAGGGGAATCTGTTCCATGCCCCTCTCCTACCTCATGGGGACAGCTGGCAGTCCTTCATGGTCCTGGACTTGTAGATGGGCCACTCCGGTCTCTGCCTCCTCCTCTTCACAGGGAGCTCTCTCCCTGTGTGTGTCCACATTTCCCTCTTCTTATAAGGGCATCAGTCATACTGGATTAGGACGCATCCTTATGACCTCATCCTAATTTGATTACATCTACAAGGACCCTGTTTCCAAATAAGGTCATATTCTGAGCTTTCAGAAAGGACATGGATTTTCAGAGAATGGTATTCAACTCATGACAGCACTATAGAAAAAAATCAAAATGGAATCGTGGGATAGTGAGTGCTGCGGTGAGATGGGCTTGTGACTTTATGTAGAAAACAAGGACGGGTCACTTTTGAGGTGTCATTCGAACAGAGAATTGAGAAAGATGAGGACAGAGCCTGCTAGGTGTCTCTCGGGAGAACTTTGTAGACCAAGGCAGCAGTATTTTCCCCGGGAGTGGGAGCCTGTTTGGCTTCATCTAGGAGCACCAGGGAGGCCAGCGTGGCTGGAAGAAATAGGAGATGAGATCGGGGTGGCTGGGGTACATGTCACATAGGGCCTCCTAGACCTTTTGTTTTTACTCTGAGTGAGGTAGGAAACCACTGAGGAGTTCTAGGTAGAGGTGGATCTGACTGACTTGTTTTAAAAGTGCCCGGGCCATGCTGAGACCGGCAAGGTGGAGATAGGCAGAGGAGTTGGAAGGTTGCTGTAGTGCTGCGAGTGAGAAGGAGTAAGAAGTTCAATTCCTGATAGGCTCTAAAAGTAGAATCGGTGTAAGTATAGGATGTGAGAGAAGGAAGCAAGTCAAGGATGACTCCCAGGCTTTTGGCCCGAGCACCTGGAAGAAATTGCAGTTTACTGAGAGGGGAAATACATGCTAAGTTGCTTATGCAGGTGTGGAGTGTGGACTTCGGAAAAGAGGCCTGGGTTGTAAACCTGAATCTGCAGAAGTCACTAGAGATGTTCTCTGAAGTCATGAGACTGGATGAGTTCCCTGAGTGGGGGAGGGGTGTGGCACAGGTGGAAGGGGTCACTTTGATGCACAAATAGTTCATCCAAGGCAATAGGACACAAGGCACGGTGTGGGTACAGATGCAGGTGGGTGACCGATTTGAGGAAGAATTCATAGACTAGTTTGGCGTAACCTGAGCCAGAAAAGCCCGGACAGGAGAGAGCCCAAAGCAAGGCATCTCAGGTGATGCAGCGACCTAAGTGCATCCTGGTGCTGTGGGTGCTAATAGGACTTCCCCAGAAATAAGGCTTTTCTGATAGTTATTTTGCCTCTTGAGTTTACTGTTAATGAGCATTTCTGACCACTTTGTACCCATTTCTAATTCTCCTCTAATTTCTAATCATTTTCTGGATCTGTCTCTCCTTTCCATCCTAACTACCACTGTCATAATTCAGGCTTTCATTACTTCACCATTGGACAGTTATAGCATCCTATATTAATTTATTTTTAAGTAATCTCTACATCCGACGTGGAGTTCAAACGTAAACCCTGAGATCAAGAGTCACGCGCTCCACTGACTGAGCCAGCCAGGCACCCCCAGATTTAGCTTCTTACGAAAGCACAAGATTTGATTAAGTGTCAGCCCTTTTTAATCATTCCTCATGTCGTTAAAAGTAGTCCCCCATCTCAAGGCTGCCCACAACCTGGTTCCACTCTGCCATCCCAGACCAGTCTTCTGTAGGTCCCCTCTGCAAACTCTGTTCTCAAACCAAACAGTATTCCTGTTAATATGCTTGTGATACTGGTTTTCCTGCCTCTGTATATTTGCTCATGATACCCCTTCCGCAAAGAATGTCCATTCTTTTTTGTCACCCCCAAATCCCACTCTTAAGAGATGCTCCTGATTTAAGAGCCAATATATCCTGGGATACCTGTGCCCAGGAGTAGTTTTATTACAGTATGACACATCATCAAAGGTGCCGCTGTTAGTCTACTGTCAGTGGAACAGATAACCTCCGTCTGTTTTTATGTTCTCTAAGTGCTGCTGACTAAGTAATATTTTTGTTTCCGTTGTTGACTTTAATGAAGCAGTGCTTGGGAATAATAACAATTTTGAGTTTTTGAATTACAGCATAAGTAATTCTCAAAGTTCTTTGGACCGATTCATAAATCTTAGCCCCATCAAAGAAGTAGAGAAAAATAGTATCTGTGTATTTTCAGCTGTGGAACATTATACAGCTTTCTTCACAAAATCAGAAAGAGGGGGGAAAAATGAAAAAAAAAAAAAAAAGGATCTAAGTGGCCCTTAAGAAAAGATAGCATATAAACACAGGGCATCATCATTTATCAGTTTTTAGGAGGATATATCATATGAAATACCGTGGTTTTAAAATTTCTGGTCCTTGGTGTGTCCTTTTAAGAGTGACTCAAATTCTTGAGGCATCATAAAACGTCGTGGGCCATCCCCCTCCATTGTCCACAAAAGCACATTCAAGCAGACTGCCTGCTTCTCTTCCTTTCTGAGGAGTCTGACTCACCACTCACTGTATCTCTTCAACTGATACATGGTTTTCAGTTCCATTCAATTACCAACTTTTAATTGGATCCCATTGCCAGATTGGTCTCCTGTTCCAGAGTGTTTCCTCTTGGCTGCACTGTTACTATGGCTACTTGGTTCCTTCCACTTATTTCCTGCATTAGGGTCATGACATCCACTCTGGTATGAAGCTAGACAGATACTGTGAAATTGCTGCGGCACCAAACACCGTCATCTTGCATTCTGCCTCCCTCCTACTGCCCATCTGGAATGGGATCAAGTCTACATGGTAAGGTTATCAGTTCTTCTGTATCCCTTTTATTTTAGTCAGCATCACCAAGTTTTAGAGTTCTAGAACTTTGGAAAGTTGTGGAGACCCTCTTTCTCTGCCTTCTCCACTTCCTAGCCCCACCCTAACACGCACTTCCAAGCATATTGCCTATATGTTTCATAAAGGAGCCAAAGACATCACTTCATGCAAAGGTCGATGCAAAGGTCTTCCATGAGCTTTTTTCCTATGTTAGCATCATGTCCCAGTTTTGGACTCTAAGTGCGCTCCATTCTGGAATTGGTGAAATGAGTTACGCTAAAAAGTGGACATTCTTTGGTCTTCAGCAAACTTCTGTATGCCCTGTAAACTTGTGAATATTAATTGACAATCTTCAGGTTTCGTGGGATATGTTCAGTGAGTCTTTAATGGTTAAGTTGAATGTTGTTAATAAAAAATAAAAAGACCATAGAATGCTATGGAACCCCTCCCTTTTGACCAGGAAACTTAAAAATTTTGCAGCTGACTTGGACATAGACCTGCTCTTACACCCAAGTTATTTAAGATGAGAAATATTATTCATCCAGAATGAAAAAGATGTGTCATAATGTTCTCTTACATAAAGGGAGTTTACCACCAGTGGGCTTGCTGGAACCACTTTTCTAGTTTCTCATTAGCTCACACCAACACCTTTTTTCCAGAGGGAACTAAGTAAGACCAAGAGACCTTCAGTGTTAGTCTTCCTGTGGCTATAAAGTGGGACTCAGAGTTAGCTCAAATAAAAACAAAAATAAAATGAGAGAGATCTCCTAGTCTGCAGGAATGGATTCTTGACAATACAGACTTTGCATTTACTCTGCTCCTTGTGCCTGGGGTTTTAATTTAACACATCAATGAAAAGCCAGCATTTAAAGGGGGGAGGGAACCCAGCAGGAATTACTTTTATTAGTGCAATTTGTAAGAAATTACTGCATTTAATGAGAAAATCGTTAAGCATGAAAAAATGGGCTGTGACTGAACTTGCGGAGCTTAAATGGTGAGGTTTTAATTGAGTTTTTTAGTTATTGGTAAGAAAATAGTAATAATAAAAAAATCCGCCAAGGCTGTGTCTATACTGTGGAGGTGGTCAGCATTTTATATACCTTCATTCAATTTCTTGTGCCACTGGTCATGTGTAATACTGTAGCTGTCGTGGTCTCGGTGTCGGGTCCACTGACTGTTTCTGCTCTTAAAAGGGAGGCAGGCAACTTCTTCTGCCTGCTCCGTGAGGAATGCTGGGGCCAACAGTCTGGTAGAACAGTTTCTAACATGGGGAAGGACAGGGAGGAGGCAAAGAGCAGTACAGAGCTGTGTCTACTCCACAGCCCAGCTGCTTAAAAATAAGACCTTTGAGAGGCGCCTGGGTGGCTCAGTCAGTTAAGCATCTGACTCTTCATTTCGGCTCAGGTTATGCTCTCATGGTTCGTGGGACTGAGCCCTGAGTCCAACTGGTGCTGTTCAGCACAGAGCCTGCTTGAGATTCTCTCTCTCTCTCTCTCTCTCTCTCTCTCTCTCTCTCTCTCTGCCCCTCCCCGCCTCAAAAATAAATGAACATTAAAAAATAATAATAAGACATTTGAAAGTCATTTTCAGGTTCATAAAGCTTATACTTTTTTCCTAGTTTTCAGTTTCTTTTGTTGCCACTCAGTGATTTCATTCTCCCCACCAAAAATACTTCATTAGAACACCGGGGTGGCTCAGTCAGTTGAGTGTCCAGCTCTTGATTTCAGCTCCAGTCACGATCCTGGGATTGTGAGATCGATGATGGTCATGATCCCAGCGTCGTGGGATCGAGCCCCGTGTTGGGCTCTATGCTGAGCAGGGAACCTGTTTGAGATTCTCCTCTTCTTTGTCTCTATACCTCTCTCTCTCTTTCTCTCTCAAAAAAAAGAAAAAAAGAAAGACCACAAAACTAAAAACAGGAATGCCAGACCTAACAAGCCAAGGAGCATAAACATTCAGAGCAAATTCTGCCTGGGGTCTTAGATACAATCTCTTTTAGAAATAAAGGCAGAAAGGACATTTAAGAAATAAATCAGCATATCTTTTGTCATTTAGAGGAAAAATGTTTAGGATTCCTTTTTTTGTACTTTTCAGAAGTGCCTTTGACTTCTGTGAAAGGACAGAGACAGGGAGGGGTTGTCACCACCAGTTCCTCTGGTTTGTTGTCACGGGCCACACAGCTGTGTGGAGCTTTTTGCTGTGTTTCACCGTGTTAAACCTGAAGTACAAGGAAATGTATGTAGCTCTAAAGATGTTTCAAGTAGAAGTGAAAATCTGTTTTTGTGTGTGTATGTATAATTTTTTGTAGAAATATGCTTTATATGTATATATATACATATATACATACACACACACACACACACACACACATATATGTATGGATTGGGAAAAGCTTTAAATATACTTAGGAACTTTTTCAATAACTTTCAATTGAATTTCATTGTATCCTCTCTCACTAGAAAGAAGGAAAGAAAAAAAGCCTGTACGTTTTACCTTCCTTTATTATTTAAAGAATACTGTATTAATTTTGTGTCTCCAGGAAACATCCAGTGCATAATTGGGGCATCCTCCTCTATGGGTTCATAGTAACCCTGTGTCGGATGGCCCCTAGACCCACTCCTCATCCTTCCCCTGTGCGCACAAGATCTGGGAGTTGGGGGGACAGAGCCAGCCCCTCACGGGTTGCCTTTCCCAGCTTCCATGTCTACTGACTTCCTACAGGGTTCAGCCAATAGGAGACCCTGGTGGGAAATTGGTGGGAAGCAAGGCGGGAGGGAGAAACTGGGGTATTTCTCCCTGTGTTGGGCAGCATGGCCAGTCCTTGGCTTCACCTCCCATAGGACAGGCTCCTGAGATTTACTTGTTACACCCCTGTCTTCTCTTTTCTTCCTGCCACCCAGCACTACCACGGGTGCTAAGGGCTCCTTGCTGTTACTGATTTCTGGGTTACAGCACCATTCGCAGCTGGCTTTACAGCTTCTGGTCACCTGTGTAACAGTTGCCGGCCTTAAATTTCCTTTGTGAAGTATCCAGTGATGTCTCTTCTTTGGGCTGGACCCTGACAGACACATAGACTCTACCCACAATGACCAATTTGTATCCTATGGTAAAGAGACAAAAGGAAGCCTGTTGGTGGTCCGTTTCAGTTTCAGTTGCCTGTATTAAAACACAGACTCCTTTTCTTATCAGGCAAATGTTTCTTGCAAGTTTCTGGCTTAAAATGGTGATCGTATTTATGTGTGGGTTTAATTGGCAACAGACTGGACTACTTGCTTGGAGTTTTATTTGCTGATAGATATCATTCTTTTATTCTCTTAATTACTGACCTGATCATATACTTATTTAAGTGCTTAATTTGTATTACTTTTTAAATTTGTTTTATAAAGATGATACACTGTCATTGACTGTGTAAATCTGTTCTCAGCATTTAAAAATAAATTAACTGCCGACTTCTGTAAAATGTGCACCCCTTTAATAAGTAAAATTCACATGAGGCATTGAGATAGTAAGGAATGAATTGAGAAACATCCTGAATGATGCCTGGGTTGAGCAAAATCATTTGAGATGGTTTTACAGTCCTTTATATATAATGTGTGACAGATGAGTGATCCTACTGCTTTTTTAGCTCTGTCCGGTGAAGGGGAAAAAACCCACAATAAATGACTTTCACTCTGTGGGAAACATCTTTATAGAGAACAGAGGTAGTAAGCAGATGTCAAGTCAGGGGCTGACAAGCACATGGCCCTGGGTATTTGGGCCCATGTGACTGTACATTAAGAAGGGAGGTGATTCAATTTCGGGGATTTGGGGTCGTGTTGAATATTTTCTCTGGAGAAGGAGAACATACGTTTCAGATTTAAAAAAAAAAAACAAAACTGGTTTTTTTCCCCCGTATGTAACTTTTGTATCTGGATTGCATTTTTAATGTAACAGTGAAGTATTATTGAGACTAATTTTGTGGATCATCAGTCTGTACTTATGTAAGATGCTGGCTTAATATATAATGCCCATGTTTAAACCTCAGAATCTAGAACATTTTGATTTTGAGTACTCCTTGAAATAAATGACGACCTTTGCCTAAGATGGATGGCCCTTTCAATGGCCGTCCTTTATATTGGCTACTAATGAGTGTTATTGAGCCTCTGACTAATTCTGGAAAGCATTTTGGTGAATTAAATTGGGGCTCTGATTTCCTGAGTATGAAGACTGACAGGCCATTCCATACCCTGTAATTGATGTAAAAGCAGAGAGGAGCACCCTGATGATCCACATTTTCCTTATGTGGTGCAGGGAGCACAGGAACTTCAAAAGCGTCATCTAGCCAAAATAGAATTATTTTTGTCAGCCATTTCTGCATTCTATTAACAATGGTAGGAAAATGTGAAGTGCCACCAAACTTTGGAAGGGGAGTGAATCTCTTGTCCAATGATGTCCCCATCCTGTTCTCATACTCAGTATGTTAAAGCATCATCCAACACAGCTATTTGCTGGTGTTAAATGGTTCATTATAGTCAGTGAACCACAAAATGGTCTGGATAGAAGGAAAGAACTCGTAATCATGGGCCAGATGCACAGGCCATGGAACTGATGATGCCTCGAAGGGCAAAATCTGATTCTTTGTATTCACTGGATTTATTGCAAGTTTGGGTATGTTTATCTCCCTGTGTTCCTGAAGTTCCTGGAGGAAAAGGCAGAACAGTCTAACATGTAAATAAGAAAACTCAATCCAAATAGGCCCACAAATACATTAAGAACTTCATTCTTAAATAGAAACCAGGTATTGAGACTTCTACTTCCTTTTCTTTATATCCCTTCTTTCCTGTATCGTTACTGCAAATGGATTGTTGGCTTTTGCTTTTGCTTTATTTTAGTCTCTTGAATACTTTTTTCTATAAGATGGCAACTCTGTGTATGCGTGTTCCATCTTATGTCAAGATAAAATGGGTCAAGAAGCTGTGTTTTTTGCAAAGCAGTTCAGTCCATATTTAGTTGATACATGGACTCCCGGGTTTAAGGACTCCCTAAGCTTCAGTACCTAATCCCTTGTGCTTTTTATACTCTTTTTCTTGCAGTCTTTATAGAATAAGTTTGGACACGGCAGACAGCTCTCCTCTTTAATCTCTTAGCATCTGTGACACCGTACCCTCCTGGTTTTCACTGTCTCCCTCACCACTCCTTAGCCGCCTCTGTCAGCTCCCTTTTCTCTCTCCGAGCTCTAAATGTTGCAGCTCCTTAAAGGCTTGGTCTTGAACTCTTCTCCCCTACACTTGTTACAGACTCCAGCACTGTCCTGCCTCAGGACCCTCACATGTACTTTTGTCTTGGACCACCTACTCTCCAACCTTCCCCTAGCTGATTCTTCCTCCTTTTTCTTCCCCTGTTCCTGTCTGGACTCCATGTGTTGGACCATTTCCTTCTCTTCAGACATACCCTATGCTTTCCCACCTCTCTTCATACTTGGGCTCATTCTGTTTTCTGCTGTATCATGGCCAAATTCTGCTTTTCATTGCCCAGCAAAAAAGCCATCTCACTTCATGAAAGTTTCTTTTAATTAGTCACCAAAGATTTTTAAAAATTCACATCATCTGATATATTTCCATACCAGTCATAGTCCTCTTCACATTTACCTCCTATTATTTTTATATATGTGTTGTGTCCCCATTAGACTGTAGAGTCCACAAAGGCAAGGACTTTATCTTCAATTTGATTGTGTCTTCCACAGAACACACTCTAGAGTCTTACCTATAACACTTATACAGTAAATATATATTAGGTTAAATTAATGAAAATAATTCCTACATCAGGCAGAGAAACATTTACATCATAGCTCGCTAAGGCCCCTGTTCCTCATTTCAGAAGAAATGAGAGACATTGAGTCTCTGAGGATTACTACCTCTGGCCTTTGAAGGCTCTTATTTGTGCCTAGATACGTAACTCTGAGTGAACTTTATGTCATTTTTATCAGAGCAAGCAGACTGCTGTAAATGGTATAGGAACTATCAAACACTTCTGTTACTTTGCCTTTCCAGGCTGAAAAAGGAGATAACTTGTGTTGTTTTGAGCTCCTTGTTGGTTTTCTGCTCTATTAATCAGGGCTGTATTATTTACCTTGTTCAAAAAGACCCATCCAAACATCCTTTTGCTCCTTTGAATTGTTGGGTATTAATCCACTGCTGTGGGATACATTGGTAAAGATTTCAGAAATTGCAGAGAAGTGTTTCTCTAATCCCTCAAGTTTGTAAAGTACTTTATTATAATAGAGATCATAATCTCCTAGTTGGCGGAAGAGGTGAAATGGTTACTGGGAATATTCTTCTCTTGTTGCATAATTATTGTATCAGGAAACACTTTGTCCGTTTTTTTAATCCTTTCCATATGCTGTAGGTCCCTTAGGAAATACGTTGATGGCACTGAGTTTCATGTCTTTCATAGGGCATTGAGCAGTGCTCTGGTCACTGTAAATCAGTTAGTGACCTCAAGCCTTCATAGGCAAGCCTTGAAAGCACGCTCTCATTAGTGTTTGTGTACATAGCCGTTCACAACTCTTGTTGCTCACAGTTGTGAGGCTGTGATTGTGGCAGCGTGCAGTCTCAGAGCACCTTGACCGTTCAGCATAAATTGCCAGCCCAGCCCGCCGGTGAGTGGTTTCAGGGCACAAGTGAGAGTGAGCCTTTGTGCCATCACTGTGTACTTCTTGGTTTGTTCTACGCCAGCCACCAGTCATAAGAGGCCATTTGAGTCTGCTCGGCGACTTATATCTCCTGATGACTTTGTTTCTGTTTTCCTCTGGTTTTTTTTCATATTAAAAAATGTTTGTTTGTTTGTTTGTTTGTTTGTTTGTTTGTTTGTGAGAAAGCCTCAAGTTGCAGCCTATCTGACAAATGGTAACATTCTTAACGTATTTCCTCTTTCTATAAAATTTATGACTTGCTTGCTGACAGTTACTGTTTATTAAGTATTCATGGCTTGTAGGGTGCTGAGCAACAGAGAATATTCAAGTTCGGCTAAGGGCAGAAGATAACATAGCAGGGATTTCTCATTCTAAAGGGATATTATTAAATTAAGACGAGGGCTGATCTTTTCTAATTTGACCTGCAATTGGTAGAAGACGAGGCGTCCCTGGCTCATTACCCTTCACTGTCTGGCACTGTTTGACATTTATCGTGGGTGGAATTGGGGGAGGGACTGGAGGGTCTAGGTTCTGTGAACATACCAGGAAAGACAGCTGGGAACTGCCCAAATGGCCCCTAAATTCGGGGGGGGGGGGGGGATAAAAAGCAACAATTAAAAAAAATTTAGTGTTTGTACCATAAGAACATTTAGCTGTAATTCTAAGCATTTTAGAAATTAAATTTTATTTCTTGACAGATATCATTAAGTATTACCCAGACTTTGAAATACAGACTTTCTTGGGGCGCCTGGGTGGCGCAGTCGGTTGAGCGTCCGACTTCAGCCAGGTCACGATCTCGCGGTCCGTGGGTTCGAGCCCCGCGTCAGGCTCTGGGCTGATGGCTCGGAGCCTGGAGCCTGTTTCCGATTCTGTGTCTCCCTCTCTCTCTGCCCCTCCCCTGTTCATGCTCTGTCTCTCTCTGTCCCAAAAATAAAATAAAACATTAAAAAAAAAAAAAAAATACAGATTTTCAGAATCAGCATTCTGTATCTCCTCTCCCCCATCCCATCCACCCTCTCTCGAAGAATAGCTTTTGTGCATACTGGCCATGAGGCCCTGGAGCCATAATACGTACTTACAGGTACTCTCTCTAACAAGCATTGCTCAAAATGAGGAAAATGAATTTATTGTCTTACGTTTTAGCAAGTCGCCAGCTAATAAATCAGATCGAGCAGTTTTTGGATACTAATGAAACACCGTATTTTATGAAGAGCATGGACTGCATCACAGTGTTCCGGGAAGAAGCCATTCAGGTAACGCTGTCCTCACCTGTCTTCCTCTTCCTAAACAGTTGGCCACCATTACAGGGGACACAGCGCCCCACAAGCAAGCACGGGCTTTTGGCAATAACTGTCCTCACTGAGAATAGCAGTGTTTGCCAAGAGACACAGAAATGACTGAGTCATTTTACTCTGGCCGTCATTTCTGAGGGGGCACAAAGATGTGTGTGGTGAATGGGATGCTTAGTCCCTGAGAATTAGGTTTTTATTACGGTGAAGTCCATGCTGCATGACTCCTATTTAGGGAACCAGGGAAATTTCCACTGTAACCTCTCGTGGCCCACTCATTAAAGGACCAGTTAACTGTTTTAAAGAAACTGATGGAAAATATATATTGGTAGGATTATTGAGAAGGATTTTATGAAGACAGGAGTAGGGATCTGGAATGCCAGGAAAAATGAAAAACACTGAAAGTTAATTCACTTACTAGCACACCCCACTTTTTGTGTGGGTTTTTTTGTTTGTTTGTTTTATTAGGAATTTTGAAAAACCATTGTAAAAATTTTCCAAATTGTTTCTAGGCTTTTATACAGAAACTCTAGGCAAGAGCAAGCAAGTTCAAATTAGAAAGTGTATTTTTAAAATAGATGTAGTTGCAGTGTATATTAGTGCTTATATGGATGCTTATTAAATATTTGCTGAGTGAGTGAACAGATTAATTCCTTAATTGTTTAGGTACTTAACAAAGAATGATACAAAAATGAGAAAATTGTTAAAATTAGAAGATTCAGGAGTAGGTGATCCAGTGCCCTACAGATAAAAGACAAAATTAGGGCAAAGTGGAGTCCATATGAGACTAAGGCTGCCCCAGGTGGAGGAGGGTCTGGTAACGTGGGAAAAGGTGATGAAAACATTGCTTTCCTGGCACTGCCCCCAGGCAGGCGGAGCACCCAGTAACACTTCTGAGCACCTTTGTCACTACGCACCCTTGAAAGTACCAGGTCACTGGCTTTCTTTCTTAAGAAATAAAAGATTGTTTTTTTTAAAGTGAGGGAGAGATGAAGGAGCATCCAAAGAGACTCAGAGACCTATCAGCCACTCTTAATGTAAAGACCTTTTTTAGCTGCAGAACTGCAAAATACACAGACACACTAAAAGAAAAAAGGTTTTAGGGCGCCTGGGTGGCTCAGTCGGTTAAGCGGCCGACTTCGGCTCAGGTCATGATCTCGCGGTCCATGAGTTCGAGCCCTGCGTCAGGCTCTGTGCTGACAGCTCAGAGCCTGGAGCCTGTTTCAGATTCTGTGTCTCCCTCTCTCTCTCTGACCTTCCCCCATTCGTGCTCTGTCTCTCTCTGTCTCAAAAATGAACAAACATTAATAAAAAAAAAAAAACTAAAAAAAAAAAGGTTTTATAAATGGGAAGATGTGACTACTGACTGGTTATTTACTCCTCTAATTTTTTGGTATTTTTTTAAAAAAGAGTCCCTCTCTATATTTTAGATACCGCATACAGAAATATTTATAGATGATGTAATATGCTTGACGTTTGCTTCCAAACAACCCCTGGGTTGAAGGAGAAGGTAGGAGTACAGATGGGACAAGATTGGCTAAGTCGACAGGTGTTGAGGCTGGGTGATGGGTATATAAGCATTGATGACATCATCCTAGTTTTGTTTGAATTTGTCTATATGAAAGGTCAAAAAGCAAAGTACCAGGCCACCAAAAAACCTGTGTGGCCCTACGGAGTTCTGTACCGTCCACAGATGGAAAGATTCCTGGTTCCCAGTGAACAAAGCTGAAATTTGAAATGCCATACCCCATTTCCCATTTCACCAAAGAAGAACATGACATATTTTTCTTATAAATAATGGTGGTTTCAGTATATATAGCACTTTGTCCTGGGAAGGACTTGTCTCCGTGTTTGCTCCAACCTGATGCCCCTCTACCCCCCCCATGCCTCCAGGTTTCAGAAGAGCAGTGCTTTAACAATTTCCTGAAAGCCCTTCGAGAGAAAGTGGAAATTAAACAATTAAAGCATTTCTGGGACATTGTCGTTCAGGGTAAGGTGTCTTTTGTCATTTGCTCCAAACATTTATGCTGTTTTTTCTAAATATAAATGTAAATTACATTGTCTGATGTGTTATGTGGCAACCTGATGACTTTCCATGTGGATTTGGGAAATGCTCAGTATCCAGTGAATGAAAAACCTTGCTTAATAAGCATAAATAAAAAGTGATAAATAATAAGTCAACACGCAAGTCCTGTCTTCAGCTGTGTGCAGCATGGCCCATTTCTCAGATGGTACCTTGCTGTTCGTTGGAAGAAACCATGTGGGCAAACACTGCCCTCTTTCTCAGATGCTTAGACCCTTCCGTCCTGTCCATCCTGCCGGATCCACAGCACTCTCATTGACCTCACCCACAGTTTGCTCTCCTGTGGCCTTTCATTAACATGTTCTTGGGCTTTCTACTCCAGCAGACCAGCATCTTCATGCACCACAGCCGCTCCCTCACATTGGACTGGTGCAGACTAATCTCAGAAAGAAGACAGCACACACTCTTCCAGTGTTAGGCCTGATATTTGATTTCCTTCGTGCACTTTGCCCTTTTTTTTTTTAACCTGACTTGATTTTCTTTCAGAACTTGATTTTCTTTTCAGGTAGTATAAGATATTACCTGTTAAAAATATCTGTTATGAAAACAATCGTGTTGAAAATTATGAAACTTTCCACTTGAAGTAGGGCCCTTGGATGAGTTTCAACCTGTGTTTCTGTGCAGATTCTGTGAAAAGGAGTTGCGGATCTATCTATCCAGCTTCAAATGGCAGCTTCTCATCACTCAGGAACTATCTTCCTGACAGTTCATTTTTCAGCCCTTTAGCTTCTAGACTGGGGAGCAGAAGCCATTAGAATAGGTGGTGAATGGGGCTTACTCAGATCACTTTGGTGTCTCTGCTGCTGACCTGCTAGATGAAAGAGATTGTTTTTGGTATTTATTGATTGCCTCCAGCATATTGTTTACTGAACAGAAACTTATAGGACATACACAGGGTACATATTTACTGAGAGCTTATCTCCTGTTGAGAGAATACACATGACCTGTGCCATTCCTAGGTACAAATGGATGTTAAATGGGCTTTTCTTTCTTTTTTATTTAAAAACAATTTTTTAATGTTTATTTATTTTTGAGAGAGAAGAGAGATTGAGTCAGAGCACAAGTGGGGTAGGGACAGAGAGAGGGAGACACAGAATCCAAGTCTGGCTCCAGGCTCTGAGCTGTCAGCACAGAGCCCAATGTGGGGCTTGAACTCACGAGCCATGAGATCAGGACCTGAGCTGAAGTCAGACACCTACCTGACTGAGTCACCCAGGTGCCCCATGTATGTGCTCTTCTGAAAGTGTATCAAGCATCAACTCTTTGAGGCAGGAATAAATCTTACGAAGAAGAGAGAACCGAAGGGTAGATTTTCTATTCTTGATTTGCTCTCACTGAGCTAAAATTGACGTATGTGCTAAGTGGCAGACATGACCATTATAAGAACATGTTTCCTCCCGACTTTGGGCCTCTTGCTGTTCCGTCAGTAGCCAGTAGCATTACTAGAAGTCAAAATGTCTGCAGATTCTCATATTGGATACCTAATGGATTTGGGCCAAAGTATAGTTATTAGGTTATTTATTTACTGAACTTACACCATGCACAACATTGAGGGGAATATAAAGGTGAATAAAACCCTGTCCCTGCCCTGGAGAAAAGTGTGGTCCTTTAGGAGAGAGAAAATATGTACACATAGTTACACAAGGTAAGATGTGATGGGAGCCATTTCAAAGGTGTAAACAAAGCGATGTGAAAATTCTCAAGGAGAGATTTAATCAAGGAAGGCATCATAAGGCAGGCGGCATTCACAAGCAAAGTAGGAGAAAGGATAGGATGCAAGGAACAACAGTTTTGCATTTCCTACAGAGAAGTACACCTGTATAATTTTAAAAATCTCCCATGCAAAGATGGGAGCGGCATGGTAGAAAGGAAGGTATGATTGGGATTGATTCTTTGCACTTGGATTTCACTCTGTGAATTACTTTTTAGATGGAATTACTCTGATCACCAAAGATGAAGCCCCCGGAAGTTCCATCACAGCTGAAGAAGCCAAAAAGGTATTGAGGAATAATACCCTGTCTGTAGATGAATTATTGTAATGGATATTTTCTGGATGTGCATTCTTCCTTGAAGATTTTAAATTTTAAGGGTAACTAAATTAAAATGGGCCCCCATTCTTTATACAACCAATCGGCAGATTCCTCCAACTGCCCCATCTTTGTGGCTGATACTGTAAACTCACTCAGTTTTCCATAGACTGCAGTAATGCTTCTAGAATTCACTTGGAACCGCAGCTTTATTGATTCTAGAGCTCCTGAAGTCCCTAGTGCATACCAAGTTTATTCTGGGCGTTGGTAAAGGCTCTGAAATCCAGATCATCCAGTGATTCCCACCATGGCCACACATTAGTCACCGAGGGAACTGTTATTTAAGAAATTTGAAGGGGGCACCTGGGTGGCATAGTTGGTTGAATGTCTGACTCTTGATTTTGGCTCAGGTCATAACCTCAGGGTCATGAAATTGAGCCCCGTGTGGGGCTCTGTGCTAAGCTTGCGGGCTGCTTAAGATTCTTTCTCTTGGGGCACCTGGGTCCGCTCAGTCCGTTGAGCATCTGACTTTGGCTCAGGTCATGATCTCGTGGTTCATGAGTTTGAGCCCTATATCGGGCTTGCTGTCAGCACAGAGCCTGCTTCGGATCCTCTGTCCTCTCTCTGCCCCTCCCCCACATGTGTTTTCTCTCTCTCTCTCTCTCTCTCTCTCTCTCTCTCTCTGTCTCTATCTCTATCTCTATCTCTGTCTCTTTCTCTCAAATATAAATATTAAAAAAAAAGATTCTTTCTCTCCCCCTCTACTGCTCACACACTCTCTCTCAAAAACAATTAAAAAATTAAAAATATTTTTAAAAAACCCAAAAACTAATGACCACGCCCCACCCCCAAAGATTCTGTTAGTCTGAAATTGAGGTCCTGGGCAGGGTTTGAGTTCTTAAAGCCCCTCAGGTGATTGTGGTACATAGACAGTAGAGAAACCCTAGTATTCCAGAGTAAGACAAAGTATTCCAAAGGTGTTTTTAAATAAAAGACCCCATGTATTGACACAAATAGACCAGGGTCTCCCTGTTTGTATCTGATTCAGCCATGAATCAGATATATTGACTGTTGAGTTTAGTAATCTTTCATTATACCTCAGGTCTGTGGTGAAATTTTTTTTAAAGGTTTCTTTTTCTTTTTTAATTTTTTATTTGAGTGTGGGAGAGAGCACGAGTCACGGAGAGGGACGGAGGGAGGAAGGGGGAGAGAGAGAGAGAGAGAGAGAGAGAGAGAGAGAGAGAATCTTAAGCAGGCTCCACGCTGAGCGTGGATCCCACGGCCCTGGGATCATGACCTGAGCCAAAATCAAAAGTCAGATACTTAACTGACTGAGCCACCCACGTGCCCCATGAAATTTTAATATATTTTAATAAAATTAAATAGGGTTTCTCACAAGTATGTGTTTCATAACATTAACTTCACTTGCAGTACCTGACTGATCCAGCCCTGCTGGCACAATACCCAGCAGCTGTCAGCTACTGTGCCTGGCCCCTGCCATCTGCTGGGCACTGCGCTAGATAAGACAGCACCCTGCCCTTAAACCATCAGTTACAGGGTTGCAGAGGAAGATAGTAGAGATTCAAAAAACTAACAACACACGCTAAGAGAGAGCTTGATCTGGGCTAGCAGACAGGAATCTGTTAAGAGAATGGCAGGAACAAGGCTGGAAGTTTTCATCTTATGGCTAAATTCAGGCCAAATTTTAAAATGCCTTAAATTTTCAACTCAATAAAGGCATTTGGCAGAAACCATAGTATTTGGGGGGGGGGGGGGGGGAAGAAGTTAGAATCTGTTAGAATCTGTATTAAGCACTTTGCCTGGCAAAAGCATTTTGTTAAAGAACATATCCGGTCCCTGCTTTCAGGAGGTAAGATCCTGAAATTTTAGAAGCATACCCTAAGATGCTGATTTTTGTCTCAAAAGAGGCTCCACAGGGTCTGTACCCTCTTCCACCACAGTCAATACTGTGAATATGTCCATACTCAAGAGTATGTCACCTAACCGCTTGGTTTTCTTTCTGTTTGTTACTTTATACAATGGCATGATATTTCCCCCTTGAACTAGAGCGTATCATTCAGTGCTCTCCAGAGAGACCAAACCAATAGAATATATATATGGGATATATGGGTGTGTGGGGGGTGGAGGGGGTTGGGGAAAGATTTATTTTGAAGAATTGGCTCATGAAATTGTGGGGACTGGCCAATCTGAAATTTGTCAGGCAGGCCAGCAGGCTAGAAATTCAGGCAGGGTTTCTGTGTTACACTCTTGACGCAGAATTCCTTCAATTGATTGGATGAGGCCTCCTAGTATTACCAAGGGTAATCTTTATTTCAAGGCAGCTGATTGTAAATGTTAATCACCTTCACAACAACATCTAGACTAGTGTTTTGCACACCGTAGCTGGGCACTGTGGCCTAGCCAGTTGACACAAAAGATTAGCCATCACTTAGCATGAAGGCTTATCAATCAGCTTTTGCTAAACAAGTAAAGTAAGTCAAGACAAATCATTGCATTAAAAAAAAAAATCTGTCATCCAGGTGAGAGTTGAGTACGTATTACTGTTAATGAAGAAAGCAGAGAAGCACAGATCTGAAAAGGGAGTGTTTCCCTCCCAGCAGTGCATCTTAAACAAAGGTGTCATGGCTAAGTGAGTCCAGAATAGTAGGGAGGAAAGAAGTCTAAGAAGGGATGGTGTGCTCCTTGCAAGTTGTCTGAGGCTTGTTCTGTGTTGCAAATGCAGTATCTTCTTTGGAACTTAAAGGCACAGAGCCTAACCTTGGGGAATCTCAATGTCTGATCATTAAGGTGCAGAGAGGAATTTCAGTTAATGACTAGGTGTGGGGCGCTGTCTGTCCTTACATGGTTCCAGTGTCAGCAGAGCTGATTGCAGTTGATTGTGAGTTAAGACAACTCTGAAAACTTCCCATCTTTTTGTTCCCAAAACATTCATTTTGTTTGTCAGGGGGGAAACTTAATCCTTGTATTAAAAAAAAATTTTTTTTAAGTTTTTTTATTTATTTTTTGAGAAGAGAGAGAGAATCCCAAGCAGGCTCTGCACAGCCAGTGCAGAGCCCGATGCAGGGCTCGAACTCACGAACCCGTGAGATCATGACCTGAGCCAAAACCAAGAGCCAGCCGTCTAACTGACCGAGCCCCCCAGGTGCTCCTGTGTTAAAGATGTTGTTAAATGGCACTTGTTGATTGTGGGAGAGACATGTGGGAGAGAGAATGCACATACAGAGGATACTGGGGAGAATCACTGAGGAAGGGCCTGGCTCAGGGAAACTGGCTTTTTGTGGTTTCCAAGACCTACTGCAGCAGGGCAGGGAGGGGGAGCCTCTTCTGACTATGCACTGCAGGATTTATATTGCCTACAGAGGGAGTATTAAGTTTGGACACTTCCCAAATAATCATTTAAGGAAACTGGACTATAAGAGGTTGAAGGGCAGTCCTCACAGTCCATTTCAAGTCTGCCAAGTTACTTACCATAAGTCACTTAAAGTTAGAAAGCTGTCAAATTATTATTAAATGTTGATGATTTGCATGGGATGTCTGTTTGAAATGAAAATTAAATCCTAACTTTACACTTGCACATCTTAAGGAGAGCCATTTCCCTCTGGTATATTCTCGAAAAGTGTAGATTTTAAGACTCTTTGAGAAATCTAGGTAAGTCAGTCCTGCTCCAGAAATAGAAAGTTCTTCCATGATGTAAGTTTAGATAGTCACTCTCTTTTAAATTCACTCATAGCTCTCATTTCATTTTGAAGCCTAGACTATAAACATGATGCCTCTTTCCCCCCAACATTTGCTTTTATTGTCACTATAATTTGCTAGGTCTTTCACTTAACTTTTTCTGTTTCCTTTTGTCACTGTCAGACATACATTCTCATTTGATGTTTGGTAGAGCCTTCGGATAGCTCTCATGTCCACCCCTCAAGGCGTGGCTCTGTGGGGGTGGCGTGCAGCTTACGCCCGGCACGTTCCAGGAGCATTGGGAGGTTGTTTGCCCTGGGACCACCGGTAGTAACACACCTGGACTTGTGGAAGGCTAGGATAGGCTGACTCTTCATTTGAAGTTTGTCTTATCAAAAACTTCCTTTTTTTTTTTTTTTTAAATAAGTTTCTTCTTGCTAACCTATGTTAGAGTTAGAACAGTGGTTCTCAACCAGGAATGATTTTGCTCCCCAGGAGACATTTGGTATTGTCTGGAGTCATTTTGGTGGTTACAATGGTGGGTATGGGTGCTACTGACCCCTAGTGAGCAGAGGCCAGGGATGCTGGGAAACATCCTGTGGTTCACAGGACAGCCCTCTAACATAAAATAATTATCTGAGGGCTCCTGGGTGGCTCAGTCGGTTGAGCAGCCAAGTCTTGATCTCAGTTCAAGTCATGATCCCAAGGTCATGGGATTAAGCCCTGCCTGCATCAGGCTCCATACTGAGTGTGGAGCCCGCTTAGGATTCTCCTTCTCTCCCTCTGCCCTTCTCCCCTGCTCGCTCGCTCTCTCTCTCTCTCTCTCTCTCTCTCTCTCTCTCTCAAATAAAAAATTAAAAAAAAAAAAAAAAAAAGAATTCTCTGGCCCAAAATGTTGAATAATGATGTCGGGAAGCCCTGGGTTAGAAGAATTAAAACAAGCCAGATCCTTAACTAAGGCAGAGGAAGTTGGCTTACGTTGTGTATAATTTCATTCAGCTGGAAAGAATTCTAATGATCTTCTAATGGAGTTTTTATTTTTGAAACGTAACGCTTACAGGGAAACCTAATACATAAAACAGAGAAGGGTGGTGCCTCTCAGTTGGTGGACAATGAGTGTGGCAGTTTGGGATTACTCATGCACGGGGGACTCAGAAGAACACGCAGGACCTCAAGGAACAGAACCTGAAAAATACTGATCCAGTCTAACCTCCTTATTTCATAGATGAAGAAACACAGGGCCCCAAGAAGTAAAATAACATGGCTGAGATCTCTTCGTAAGTCCCTGGCCGAGAGTCCAGTTCTAGGACTGGCCCCCAGTCCTTCATTCGTTTTACTCCATACTAAGAGCACGGAGGGGAAAGAGGATTTCTCCCCATGGCTTTGCTGTATTATTTTTCACAGATACCAGGGGGCTGAGAGCTATGTCTAAATAATCATTTGATGGGAACTCTGTGGGGGGATAATCATCTTTTTAGTACTTGTTTTCCTTGTAGCCGCCTAATCTAGCCTTCTCTTTTGCTGTTGACATTTACTGATTTTCTACTTTAGCATCATAGACGATAGGAGTTTAGCAATCTGGTCATTTTACAGACTCCATCTAGAGAGGTGACATTGACTTGCTTAGTGTCTCCTAGCAAGTTCATGGCTAGCAGAACTGAGTAGAATCTAGAGCCCCGGAAACCATTATGGTCATCTTCCCACCACACCATGGCGCCACCGCTCCATGCCTCCAGCCACATCTACGTACAGGAAAGATGCTCGTGTCCCCTCTTGCAAGAGTACACCCAGTTTTCTGTGTGTGAGTTTGTGAGAGATCTCCAAACTTGTGAAGGATTATAAGATAAAATATGTGAATCATTTCTTGAGAACAGTTTTCTTTAACTGCTGTCCCCTGTTGGCCCCATGACAATTTTTCCTTTGCTCTTTTCCACTTTTCTTTTCTGCCTTAAATCTCTGGTGTAGTTGTTTCGTATGCTAATTCAAAGAAAAGCAGTAAGGAAAATACTAGTTTTATCTTCTATTTGTTTAGAGCTTGATACTTTTAATATAAAGTTTTAAAATTTTCATTGAAGTGGAACACACATATAATAAGTGCACAAAGCTTAAATATGCAACCTGATGAATTCTTACATATTCACATATATGGGTACCCACCACTCAGATCAAAATATAGAACATTTACATTACCCCAGAAGCCTCTTTGTACCCTTCACATTCAGAAATCCCTGGTCCCCGGGGTAACCACTATTCTGACACCTGTCACTTGAGCATAGCTTTGCCTGTCCTTAACCTTTATGATTCATCCATGATGTTAGAGTGGTTCATCCTTTGTTATAGCTATGCTCCCTTTTACGGTTATACCATCGTTTATTTATCCATCCCCCTCATGGTGGGCATTTGATTGTTTCCAGACTTTGGCACTTATGAATAAAAATGCTATGGCTCTTGTACATACACGTCATTTGGTGGACATATATCAGGTACGCTCCTAGGAACTGAACATAAAAGCTACATATGACAAGGTAGGTTTGCATACTTTTTTTCCATCTGAGGCCCACCACAACCCATGAGATAGAGCGAGCACTAGTATTCCCTTTTGGTTTTGGGGGGAAATGAATTATAGAAAGGTCAAGCGGCTTGCCCATGAGGCTGAGGTTAGCTAGGGTTACGGTTATGTTCTCCCACAGCGGGTTGCCAGATTTCTCTGCTGTGCAGTATGGCCTTTGTAGCACGATGTAAGATACACAGGGTATAAACTCACATGTATGTCCTTTTAGACAAAGTACATGCGAACAGACCTGTTCTTCCTGATGCTTTTATACATCTGGATTATGGGTGGACTGGATAGTATTGGAGTCAGCCTGCTAGAAGCCATGTGAGTTTAATTCAGGACTGGTCAGGGTCTGAGCACAAGCTGATGATTAGTTGTTAGTCTTATGGAGGGGTTAGACTGGTTGTTTCCATACAGAGGTTACTGACTCCGTTTCCCTGCTGTGGCCAGGATTGTATTTAGGTGTGCTTGCAAAGCAACAGTTTGTCCATTTCACAAAGCTCTTCAAGTCAGGACACTCTTTCTTGGTAACCCCAAGTGAATCCTGGTGGTTTGAGGAAGGAGGAGTGTGTCACACAGTATCCTTTCTATTTATTCTCAACCTGGCAGCATTGCAGAGGGAAAGAACACGCGAGAAGATGAGAGTTGGCTCCTGCCCCTTCCTGCTGCGTTCAGAGAATCTGTTGCTTTTATTGAGAAAGCAGGCCAGTCATCGAGTTCTCTGCTATATCTCCAGCTTCCTGTCACACTGCACAGCCTGCAAATTGCTTGCAGTTAAAAACTCTGATGAAGAGGAGTGATATGTGTAAGGGATCAGCCTTGCCTGGGGCTTTGGGGAGATGATGGCAGCCGGCTTTTAGCCATAATTCGCTTGCGCAGAAGTATGAAGCGGATCTGTCAGGAGAATCACTTGCAGGTGCTTAGCACGTGCTGGAAATGAGAGTTTGCTTGCTGGTGCTCCTCTCTTCCTAGGAGGTCGGCCTGGTCTCAGCGATGGGCCGTTTGTGTTTAATTGTATGCACTGCAGTCGTACTGTGCTGACAGCCCTGCCTTCATCTATCTGGTAACTGCACCATAAAAAGGGGGTGTGCAGGTGAGGAGGGATGGAGTTTGGAGCTCTTAGAGGCGATGTGCCAGAAAATGTTAGGGGTTTTCTAGACTGGCAAGTACCTACCACATATCCGGTCCCTCAGGGTGATAAAGGGTATGGTGGACTGTGGAACTGCTGGGCCCTGGGAGCGTGTCTGTGTCCGGCAGGTGCTGCTGATGTGTGGCCCCCCCCCAGAGGTTTCTGGAAAAACACAGCTCTGCTCTTAACCCTCTTCACCCAAACTGGGCAAGTCTTTTAGCCATGCATTCCTAATGTAAGAACTATCATGCAGCTAAGTGGTAATGCATAGGAGAGGCAAGGAACAAAGTAAAAACCATTTTTAATGATGGTAATTAGAATCATAATCTAAGGTATCTAGGATATCCTAGACCTCTTAGAATCTAGGATAGAGCAGAGTTTAATCTTTAGACATACACCATATGCAGATACACGTGTGGTGGTCATTTATCTGTACTTGGCCCTCAGGTATCTTAATAATCAACCAGAATAAATAAAAAAGAATTAATGGTACAGAAGCTCCATTATAGTTCTACTTCAGACTGTATCCCCCTTTGCTAGCATTTCCCATCTCTTATACCATTGATGCTCAGCACTGAACATGGTCCAGTTTCAGGTCAACAAAGGGCCATGGAAAGATCCATGAGTGTCCTGAGAAGGAATAAATTCCTGAGTCTCTCAGTCAAAACTGAAGTTAATGAGTGGTGAGTGGTTTTGACTGAGGAAAAAAAGTCCAGGACAGAGGCTGAGTCAAAAGCAAACTGTCATGGCCATGGCCATGGTGCCAGTTCTGCAGATACAGTGTCCACCGATGCTGTCTTATGACCCGTGTGTGTGAGTTTCTGCACTCGAGGGATGGCAGGACGTGCAGCACTGGCTTCCTGACACTTGCTGCACATAGCCTAATATTTCAGAGTGACTTTGGCCTTATGCTCCATGCACACTGGCCCTGAGGAGTGCAGGCGGGAGAGGGAGGCCCCACCTTTAAAAACGCTCCTCTGGGTTTGGCTCTGCGGCCATTTCAGGGACTTAGGGTACCAGGAGATGGAGCACCCTCTGGGGTTAGATAAGTGGATGACAAACCCCAGCTCTCAGACCCAGTTACTGCCTGCCTGGAAGAGAGGAGACCCCACTGCTCTCTCCTAGAGGGACGGGGAGAGAGCAGGAGTGTTCAGATGATTTTCAAGGGCACCCAGCACTCTTTTAAAATCTGAATTTCATCCCTAGATCCTTGCAGACTTCGATTCAGGGCGCTTGCTTTTCTGTGCATCTGCCTTTCAGAAGCTCCAGGTCTAGAATACTAATGCTGAACAGAAGCATGCATTAGAAGCTTTCTCCTCCACCTTTGTTTTTCAGATGTTTTCTAACCAATTGAAGGATTTCCAGGAAAGGAATTGCACAGCCTCCCAAGCTCACCCATTTTTGTGTTTCACATCATTTACAGGAAGTCCTTCCTTTTGTCCTCCATAGAGTTGAGGAATGAGATTCTAATTGTTGAGTTCACACACTTGATTCTTATGCTCCTTTCAAAAGAGACCAAAACGTAACCGTTCCGGGAGTTTAGTTCTTTTCCTTATTTTAGAGAGAGACAGAGGGACAGCACAAACAGGGGAGAGGGGCGGAGAGAGAGAGAGTGAGAGAGAGAGAGAGAGGGACAGAGAGAATCTTAAGCAGGCTCCAAGCTCAGCTCATAGCTTGATCCCATGACCCTGGGATCATGACCTGAGCTGAAATCAAGAGTTGGACACTTAACCGACTGGCCCGAGGAGCCCCAGGTTTGGTTCTTTTCTTACCTCTAATGAGCACAAAAGTCCCCTGGGGAAGCAGAAATGGAAATGTCCGCAATGCCTGACACGGGGCCCTCTGGTGGGGTCACTGCCTTGGCAAACCATGTCGTTTTCTCCCTCTTCACAAGAACTTTCTCTTGGTGACTAATTAACGTGAGCTATTCAACTTAAAAATTGGTGCTCTTGTCCAGGGCCAAATGAAGGAGTATGCATCAAGATGATGCTGCTTTGAGGCCACTGCAGTGAGACTTTGCTAAGCAAGCCTTCTTAGGTCTGCCTGTGACACCACCAGCAGACTGTCCCCTCCATCCAAAGAGGCAAAAATGTCATTTTGGTGTCATGCCTGGCTTTGTATTCACAGTTTCTGGCCCCTAGAGAAAATCCAAATGAAGACGCAGCAGCCATATTTGCAGAAGGTGGTGACGTGGATGATTTAGTAAGTGCTTTTCATCTCTTCCAGGTGTTCTCCAGATCGGACTGGTCCGAATGTAAATACAGCCACAGTGCTGCCTATCATAGGCCTGTTTCTTATTTGAGTTTTAATTGCTGACACACCAGAAGCTCCCTACACTATTATTTATTGCCGTTATAAATTTAATCAGATAGGTAATTTCATAAGGAAATTCCCGTGCTCTCTGGTTTCACTTATATTGTTCATTCAGTTTAATCCTTTCTCGTGAAGGACTGAAAAAGAGCTGGTGAGGCCATTCCTTTAGTAGCAAAATGTCATAATTTACTGAAATTGCTCTCAACCAAAATAAGCAATACAGCATGCAATTTGTGTGGGTTGACAAATAAAAACAGCCTTTTAAAAGCCTAATTCTTGAATATTGTCAATTAACTTAATGTAAACAAAATCAGCTGAGAGGCATTTGGGGGATTTCTGGACCTCCTCACGCCTTGTCTGGTTGCCTGGGAGGCTGTGTAGGTCTTGCCTTTGTATCCATCCTTCATGTGGGGAAACTTCCCACCTTTTAGCCTCACACGACAGCTAATTCCAGTACAAACTTTCAGTCTGTTTGTGGAGAAGTCTTCAGTGTTGTGACCACTTACTGGGTCTTTAACTCCTGAAACAGCACTGAGTTAGTACATGCATGCCACCAGTGAAGAGAGCCATTGTCGTTAAACTCCCTCTCACCAGGGAAGCAGCGGTCCGTGGTTGGCCTGGCTCCTTTCTAAAAGTGTTCTTCTCATTCACAGCTGGACTTGATATAGGTCGTGGCTGTGTGGGGAATCTGCGAGAATTGTCACCGCTCTCACGCTGGGAGTTCTGTCCAGAGGAGGCCATTCAAGGGAACTGGAAGCTCTGGGGATGGTCTCTGTAGGTTCTGCGGAAGAGAATCTCCTAATTCTCTGGAATGAGTAGATACAACTATAAGGGGTCATTTAGAGCCTATACATGTTTATAAAGAATCGTTGTTTTCTGATCAGTGTATTATTTCCTTTGTGGTCTTTATGATCTCGGTATATTTATGCATGTGCTTTGAAGTTTTTGGAAAACCAATTTCTTCCTGACCTGGTATATTGGTAAGGATCGCAGGCCTCGTGGAGCTTCACCTCGTGTCATTGGTGACCTTCTGAGTCCTGTCCTGGAGGTGCAGCCCACTGTCCGACCCCCCAACAGCTTATGCTGGTCATAGAGTGGCATTAGTTCCTTACTGGCAGAAAGGTGGGTTTGGGAAGTCGTGGCTAAGGGCTGACTCTTTGTGTTTTTATTTAAGCCTTTCATCCCCACATTACGTCAGCTGTATGTGTAGGTGGTTTTCCTTGAGCAGGGTGGGAGGGGGGCACAGCTTCCCTGCTCACGAAGCTACGGTGGTGATCTCATGAAGAAATGCTCTTCTGGTCCAGCCTCTGACAGATCCGCCAACCCTGAAACAAAACAATGGGGAAATTCACCCCCTGTAATTAGGATTTTATCGTTTTATTACTGCCCACCTACAGGTCTCACAGAGACAAAGTGTGTGTTCAAACACTTCCTTAATTTCCCATTCTTTTCCAGTCTCCTTTCCTCTCTCTCTGGGTGACGTTTCCTTTCCCTAAACGAGAAAATAGCAAAACCCTTACTTTTCCAGACCTCATTCCTTTCCTGAGTTCTAACTCCTCCTCCCTTGGTGTCACAAACCTTGTGACGCCCAGTCTCCCCATACCCTCAGCACTCCGTAAACAGTCACTGTTTCATTTCATTCTGCAAAGGTGGTATTGAAGGCATAAATGACTCGCCCCTCCCGTGGTTTGCCACTCACTGTGAATTATCTGCAGAAGAATTTTTCAGTGCCAAGCGGGGAATTAGAGACCCTCTGTGCATTGCTTGAAGACGGATCTCCCAGCCAGCTGAGGTGAGAGAGTAGTGGTTTCCTCTAGGCCTCTGGGTCATCCCCTCAGTACTCTGCACATCTTGACATCCAGGAACCCATTTGAAGCAAGCCCAGTGAAGGATGCCGTCCGTACCTTCCTGTCTAGTTGGATGGTTGCAGCCCGGGGCACGTCTGTGACTTGGACATAACTGAGACGTGTCATATCCAGAGGGGAAGCTTTGTACTCTCAATTCTACCTTATTCTCATCAGACCCTCCTGGCGGTATGAATCAGTTCAGGTGTCGGGCCTGATAAGAATCCCCCATCTCTGGCAGTTTGGGGAGTTCCTCTTGGAGATAGTCCTTCTGTCAAACCAGGAGAAGTTCGGATCAAGTTAGTCCTTTAGATCTGCTGGTACTTTCTGATCTGTGTTGTACATGGTGGGATTATTTGTGCTTCTCTAACCTCACTTTTACCTAAATTGTCTGAATATGTGAAGAAAGAAAGAAATTAACAGGCTAGGGAGGGAAAGGACTAAATTAGTCACGCGGTTACTAAATCCACCTCCTGTAGGCTAAGAATACATACTGTGTAGACTTGGTCAGAACATACTCTTTTGAGTGAGGGCACGCATGATGTTTTGGATGAACACACCAAGATCCCATTTCCCTGAAACGAGTTTTGCAGGTCTGTAGAACCCCCAGGTTTTCCACCAGCTGTGGCCTGGAAGAGCAGCAAGCAGCGCATCATGGTCTGCGAGCCCGGGCTATAAGCCTCAGATGCCTAACAGTCCCGCGAATGATAGGCGTGTATGCAAATCGGCGGTCAGGGACTATCATCCTTGTCACCTTTGATCTTCAGTGTCACTAACATTTGTTGACTTCTAGAGGGAGGAGTTAAGGTGGCCGGAAAGTAGGGGGACCAGGATTTCCCTTGTCCCTCAAACACAGCTGTATCAAGGTCAGATCCCTTGGAACACCCAGGAAATCAAGCTGCAGAGTGGCAGAAGGATCTCCACGGGTGGAGGGAGACAGCTTGTTGACTTACAGAGGAAGTAAAGGAGGGGGGGCTCCCCTTCACCCCTCGGTCACAACCCAAATGCCCCCTCAAGAGTACATACTGCCCCCCTGTTAAGAACCACCTTTAAATGTTAGAGTTTGATTCTTTGCCAATTAATTTACATATAAAGTTAGACTCTTCGGAAATTATTTAGAAAACCATGTTGGGAATAGGCAGTTTTTTAATCTAGTTCCTGGTGGTTTTAAAAATAAATGCACACATACGTATTTCTGTTTTGAATATGTACAGTGGTAATGACTGTCTTTGTAGCTGATTTGATTCAAGCAACAGATAATCTTTTTGGTCCATGGTCTCAGCGTGGGTAGGGGAAGGACGCTAGACCATTACAGATCCTGAAATCAGGTTCTGCCTCTGCTGCTTGCCGTGTGGCCTTTGTCAGTGTGCGAACCTATTACCTGCCTTCCAGGCTTATTAAGGACAACATGCCTGTGAATGTACTCTGTAAACTACAAAATGCTTTAAAGAAATAAAGCACCGTGGTATTAGGAAAACCCAAAATAGAGGCCATGGGCAGGACCTTTGAATAGGTCTGCTTTCCTGTCTTTGTCTTTTTCTTTTAGAACCCTGAGTATACCAGTGCTAACTTTCATAATTACCTACTGCTATTGGACTTAGGCTTTCTTTCTAGTTATTACATGAAAATTAAGGTCTCTATGTGATCAAGGTAGGGGGTTAGGACCCAGGGAAGTGTTGATGGTTTTGATAAGGTGACCACGCATCCCAGTTTACTTAGGAGTTATTGTCCTGGCATAATGGCTTCCTGATAGGAATTATAAATTATATTGTCCCCCTAGATTTTGACCATACTAAGTTAGTATCAAACCCAACTCATTCCAAGGAATGACCATATCCTGCCTTGCCAAACACCTCTTTCCTGTTAATGCCCTGCTGGAGCTAAACACACAAAGAGCAAACAGCAAAATGGAAACCATCATAAGGAGAGCAGCTTGGGGCTTCAGTTTATAGCCTGCTTCCTACATCTAGATCTTGTCACCAGCTGGCTGTCAAGCCTAGGACAGAGTAAGAGCATCTTGTGGGGACTACTCAGAATAGGCTTTGGTTTTCTTGTCTGTCTGGCATCATAGAGCAGAAGTAGAAATACCTGTGGAGGTTAGTATATGTATAAGCTGTTAAGGGTTTAAATGACCCTGAGTAGACACGGCTCAGTCACCAGTCACATTTGTGAGTCCTCCCTCCCTCCCTCCCTCTAGCAGGCAGGAGAGAATCAGGAGGGGGATAGGGAGGGGGGGCTTCTTCCAGTCTATACTTTGACCTCCATATAGGTCAGTCCACCTAATCAGCAGTTACAATCCCTACCTAGGTATTGTTGGCTTTCTGTGGTCACCTTGGAGAGGAAGGAAACACTCCTTTTCTCCATCTGAACCTAACTCTGGACTAGATTTCCTTCTATTATTTAGAAAGACATAATGGCATTGTGCTTCAGAGTGTCCCTGGATGTTCGATACTCAAGTGCTTATTAATCCTCATGTCAGTAACACTTGACAGCTCTGTGGCCTTAGCAAGTCCCTTAACCTCTGTAAACAACAGAATAGCGAAGTCACCTGTATTTCATCTGTGGGAAGGGTGGCCCAGGAGAAGCCAGGTCAAGACCTGACTGAGATCCTCTCATTCATAGGGGGGATTTATATCTATGGCTTTGCAGGGATGGCTTGAATATTAGGAACACATGCTGCCTGGGGTAGAGACGAGGCAACCCAGGTGCAAGCCCCATTCCCAGCCTTACATGTTACATTTCCCAGGCCCATCCACCTCTGCAGCATCGTAGATGGGTAAGGGCTCTGATAGGCCCTGGAGGATGTGTCTTGTGTCATGTCTTAGCTTGGGTGAGTCTCTGGTTTTCTCTATGCCTTCTTAACCATTTCATGCTGGGAATTATAGTAGCCCTCGCAGGGCCAGGGTGAGGACCCAGGAGCAGATAGTGGGACGGCAGGATGGGGAGAGGCCTGTAGGAGGAAGATGACACCACTGAGGAAGCTTGAGGAACAAGAGATGTGATGGTGGTAGTGTTCTTGCTAACTGCCACCCTTTCTTTTGATGAACGTTATAAGTGAGGGGAGAGTTTTAGAGGCAGAGGTGGGTGAAGAGAAAGATTGCCCACCTAGCAGGGAAGGGGAACTTCAGGGATTAGGAAAACGCAGCTGTGTATAGAGCATTTTATTCTTAGTTCCATCCTGTGTGGGTCTCCCCTCCAAACACTCAGTGAAATACTTCTCACTAATGTGTTTGGAGTTGGTTATTTTAGAGGTTTCACATGTGCTGAGAACTGTGTGCTTCAGGGACGGTAAGGGTGAAACAGGATGACCATGGGGAGTGTAGTCATCTCTGGATTACATTGATTCCTTAAAGTGTAAACCTGAAATCAGTCAAATGTAGCTGACCGTGAACTCAGCTGCTGCTTAGGTAACAACATTACCCCGTGCCTTGATTTTATGGCCCAAATCAAACATCTGTAGCTCCCCTTTCAGAAGCAAGAACAAAGATGAACTCTGTTCTTCAAAGTAACTGTAGATAACAGCTTGGCAAGGAAAGCACGAAAGGGAAGCATGTGTGGCACATCTGTCGTTGCTCACAATTCTAAAGTCGCATTCCAAGCTGTTGGGTTTGACTTGATTTAAATGGGGGAAGTAGGGGCAAGATCATACACCTCATCAAAGATGCATACACACATTCCCTGTGGTCGCGTGGCTTTTGTTCATCTCACAGGATGCTGTGTCTGTTCTGGTGTTAAGACTTTTTACACTGTATGGAAAGATCTCCAGGGATTTTGAAAACAGGAAAGAGATTCCTTTCCCCTCTCTGCTGGTCTGCCTGCTTGGATTAGAAACAGTCTTGCTCAGAAGCAGGGGGAAGGGCACGGTAAATTCCTGGAAAATCTAGACAATCTTAGGGAATATATACATGACTTTGCTCGATCTCAGTCCTAGCAAGAATAATAGGTTGGAAAGTATGTCCCATCTCTTATCAGTTTGCATCCACAGCATTTGGCAGAGGGCGGGGGTAAAAGGGAGTCGTAGGGCATTTCTGATGCCAGGTGGTATAAAGCCCCAGCCTTGCCTGGGAATGTCTGATAGGGGTTGGAAAAAACCAGCAGAAGTTGCCCTGAGAGGGACCTGTCATTTCTGCAGATTTGGCAACACCCAAGAACATCTTTGTCAACCCTGTGTCCCAATGTTTGCCAGATGAGATGAGGAGAACAGAATGTACTCACCTCTCAGGAGAGGAGAGTCTATTTGGAGCAAAAGGCTGAGGCATGAGCAATAATATAGAAATTCTGGCTTTTTTTCTTTTTCTTTGCTATGCTTTTCTTTACTTTCTTTTTCTATACTTCTGGCTTTTTTTCTTTTTCTTTGCTATGCTTTACTTTCTTTTTCTATACTTCTGGCTTTTTTTTTCTTTCTCTTTTTCTTTTTTTTTTTTTTTTTTTTTTTTTTTTTTTACTGCAAGAGGAAAAATAATTCCAAGCCAAGATCTCACAAGTAGGGCTGTGGGGCATGTGTGGTGGGTGAAAGGAGGCCTCAGGCCATTTGGAACACTGCTTGCAGGTTGTCCAAACCCACTGGTGGTGGGCATGGGACTTAGAAACAAGACAAAAAGGGCTAGAGTTCTGGTGTTCTTCAAAGTAGTCTTGGGAGCCGACGCGTTTGGTTTAGTCATCTTGGAGCAAACCATCTGCATTGTTTTGATCATTATTCACAAGGTTTGGCCAGAGGTGACCTCCCACTGTTTTCAGACATCAAATATATTCTTAAAAGTTGGAGGCCACTGCAGGTATCCAAAAGGATGTATCAGAGGCTCAAAGACAATTTGAGAAAAAGTTTTGTCACTAGCAGCATAAATATTTTAGCATAAGCGGCTTGAGTTTTCATTTCAAATGTACCTTGTTGTCAAAGCAGCAGGAGGGTTGCCAGACTCTCCACTTTGGACAAACAAGAGGCAATGGGAACAAGGAGATCTTTGGAGAGCCCAGAAACCTGATGGGTCTTTCTCGCAGTCCGTTTCCTGGGATCTTTTCAAATACAGTATTTCTTCCAATCCAAAATACCAGTAATTATGTTAAGAAAGGGGGAAACAAACACGGTAGCCTTTTTAGTCTGTATCCCGATTTTTACAATACTAAAATATTACACAGTCTTTTCCCCGGAAGTGATGAACTCAAGTACCTGGCCCTCGCTGCCCTCGCCGATGTCGCAATACAGATGTGAACCTCAGGACAGTCCAGAGAGCTTGGGGCTGTAAATGATGGGAATACCAGCTAACACTGGCTTCAACAAAATCAGGCTTTGTTTTCTCGGTGTGCCGAGAAGTCTGGCTCCGACAGCTGTCTGAGATTTGGTGGCTCAGTAACATCAGGGGGAGGCTGCAGTTCTTGACGCCTTTTCCTCCTGTTCCCATACAAAGACTGAAAGGCGGCAAGGGCAGCACCAGCTGTGCCTCTTTATCAGGAAAAACGGGAGTGATGTAGACCACAGTCTTTGGGCAGAAATTTTGAAATCTGTCACGTGTCTAACCCTCAGGGCAGGGAAGGCTGGCGGAACCAGAGGGCATGTTATTCCAGCCAACCCGTAGGAGACCATTCAGGTAGGCGGGGCAGAGAACGGATATCCGGTGTGCCACCCGGAAGTCTCTTCCATGCAGTTCCTTCACTTACTAACTGTAAATCCAGGCTAAGTCTACAAACCTAGACTTCCATTCTGCGGGATGTATGGTAATTGGTGGCTTTGATATTTAAGATCCATTCGTTGAAGTAACACTGTCTGAGGAAGCCAGTGCCGGCTGGTCCCTTTCAGCCTCCCACCCATCCCCCTACATCCTATGTGATCGCCAGAGATTCTTGCAGAAGCCTCTGGATAGAGCTGCAGCGGGTTCTGCTGTCTGCCATGACGCCCGGGCCTCTCGTGGACCTCCATCCTCAGGGCCTGCTTACGAGGCATGTCACGCCTCTCGCAGCCCTTGGCCCTCGTTATGCCAGAACTTGGGTGAGTGCTGTGAGCGTGCGCAGCTGTCCTGCCCGCCCCGACCACTGTTCCCAGGAGGGCACGTGGGAGCTGGAGGGGTACCCAGGAAGGAGTATGGGCACGGAATTTGAATTTTGAAGCCAGGGCTTCATGCATCTGCAGAGTCTGGGCATTTGGTGAGTTCACACCTTTTCTACCCCTCTTTCCTAGAATTTAATTTCCACTGAATGTCATGAATAATTCAGACCTGAGCCCGGAATCAGACAGCCTACATTTCAAAGCTTGCCACTACCATTTCCTGGTCTTACCTTGGCCAGGTTACTCGCCCCTTCCTAGCTCTGGTTTCTGCAACTGTCAGACAGGGTTTGTGTTACTAGCACACATTGCTAGTACGGAGGAGGATGACCCACAAAAATGCTTTGCACATAGTAAGTGCACAGTAAATATTCCCCATTATCAGCTTCTCCAGTTTCCATTCCTCCTCTATACCAGCATCTGTCTGGCTTTAAAATGCCCTGCTCTTCCTCTACGAGTGGACATCCCAGTCCTACATGGATTAGCTCAACATTCGGAGGAACAATTCCATCTCTGTCCTTACCTTACTCTGTGACCCAGGGTGTATCACCCAGCACAGCATCTGTTTTCTCCTACAAACCGGAGAGCTGCCTTTTGAGTGTTGAAGCAGGAAACGAGGAATAGGAAGCTCTCTAATAGAAAAGGCAGCTTGAGTTCTAGATGGGCAGAGACATGTGCACGCGTGTGTGCATGTGTGTGTTGTGCATTTCAAGTCTTAGATCCTCAGCAGGTTGGTCACATTGCAATGTGTCACTTGTCTCCTTTGCTTAAAGATTCCCCTCCCCAACTTCTAGCTCTATGGGCCCTGCATACTCCCAACAGCTTCAGGGTTAGATGCCTTTTATGGGCTACTTTGATTAGTGTCCTAATAAGGATTTAATCACACTCTTAAACTGCCATGGACCCACTGGCAAAGGCAGGCAGGGGAGTGCCTGACATTTATTAATAGTCTAGGCCAAGAAGATACTCAGAGTTTCAGGGCTGAAAGGTATTGTGTGTGTGTGTGTGCGTGCGTGCATGTGCAAGCACACATGCATGAAGGGAGAGGGGCAAAAACAGCTCCTTGACTTCACAGGCACAATATATGTGTGTACACAGACTCACACATACATACTCACACACATACACTCACTACACATGCAGGTACATTCCTGTACCTAATGTATCCACATACTTGCACACATTCCCTTGCTGGGCCACTATATTCGTTCCTGAGAACATCTTTTTATAAGGAGCCAGTCACTGGATTAGGAGACCACCATGCTTCAGTGGAACCTCATCTTAACCACACCAGCAGCAACTCTATTTCCAAATAAGGTCACTTTCTGAGGTACTAGGAGTTGGACTTAACCTCGCTTTTGTGGGAGACCCAAACCAACCCATAACAGCCACTAAGATTGGGTATCATGTTTGCAGGGAGCAAACAGGTAGAGTCACGAGAAAGAGCGGTGTGGTACAGGGAGGAGGTGGATTGAGTTGGACACACAGACACCTGTGAGCAGGCCTTTGGGGAGTATGTTTGTGTGTTTATCAGATACCTAGAACGACACCTGAAATATGGAAGGGGCTGAATCGTTTCAGTCTCTCCTTTCTGTATATTACAAAATGGGGGGGGGGGGGGGTTGAATGAGCTTGGGTGGCTCAGTCAGTTGAATGTCTGACTCTTGGTTCTGGCTCAGGTCGTGATCTTGCAGTTTGTACATTTGAGCCCCGCATCAGGCTCTGCGCAGACAGTGCAGACCTGCTTAGGATTCTCTCTCTCTCTCCCCCTTTCTCTCTGTATCCTCCCCTCACTCGTGCACTCTAAATAGATAAACTTAACAAAGTTCTTTAAAGGTGTGCGTGCATGCACATGTACACACACACACACATGTTAGATGTTCTCGCTCGATGGAGAGGTGGCAAGTATATATCTCGGGTGAGTGGAAAGGGTCAGACTGCGGAATTGTGAAGTGTCTGCAATCGTTATTGAGAATGTGAACGCAAAACAAAGTGCAAAATATTCTACAAATGTTGGCTGTTATTGCTACGTCTGTGTCTTTGTGTCCTTGTATCCATGAATTCTTACACGAGAGAGACCACATGCTCAGCATCTAGTCCCAGCCCTGTCCTTTTATGTTTGCTCTAATGGGCATTATGTGAGACAATGGGATCTTTTATCCAGGACCATGTCTGGCAAGAAGGGTCTCTTGTCTCGATATTCCAGCTACCCTACAAGTAGGTCCACATGCACACTTATTCGCGACCTGTGTCCCAGGTTCCTAGTCCATAAAATTCCATTTAGTGAACATGCATTGGGCACCTGCTATATCCAAAACACCACTGGGCACTCCAGAAGCTCAGAGTGGGAGAGCATACTGCTAGTCCTCCAAGTTCACAAAGAGCCCAAATCCGCAAGGTGGGAAAGGCTCCAAAAGGGACCCAAGAAGAGCTTGAAGGGACTGAAGCCGACATGAATTTCAGTCCTTGGTAAGCAAGGACACTTTCTGGAGTTGGTGGCATTTCAGACAGACCATGAATAGAACAGAATCTAGTAAACAGGGAGGAGCAGGGCAGCATTCAGGCCAAGTTCAGGGAGGTTTGGTCTGGCTGGAGGGTGAGACACATGATGGAAAATGATGGGCAGCTGTGGGCAAACCCTGTTTTTGAAAAGAGAAATGCAGCCAGATGGGCCCTTCAGCAAGGTTATGCTGGCAGGCACGTGCAGCAGGGATGGAGAGGGTGCAGGGGGAGCTGTTGGAAAGTCACTGAAAGACTGGGGAGAGAGTGAGGGTCCGAACCAGCCAGCCCCCAAGGAAGCAGGGAGGACAGTGGCCGAGAGGTGACCCCACCAGCAGCCATTAGGTGGTGGAAGTCCGTCTCTCCCCTCCCTCTAGGTTCCTGAGATTCCTGGGACACCGAGGCCTGGTGTCAAGGGCACGTACCCAACTGCCCCCTTCTGTGCACTTGCCAGGCCGAGTTAGCTTGCCCCCCAGCCTGTTCCCTCTCCTCCTCTCAGCAAGCCACCTGGCTGCTCACTGTTCCACCTTGACACACCCGTCCCTCTCCCTCCTGCCTCAGCCACAACCCTCTCTGACCTTTCCCCGCCTTTCAGGAAAGTGCTCACAACCTGCCACCTCCTGTTTTCTGCGGTCTCCTGCAAAGCTCTGGTCTGTGTCACCTTTGGCCACCTTTACCTGTGGTCTGTGGAGCAGAATAAGCACAGGGCTGGCCCCGCCTTTGTGCACTCTGTCCTGTCTGGGGTCCTGTCCCCTGGGGCCCACACTTGGTGAGAAGTAGGGTAGGAACCACACAGCTGCTCAGTGGGGAGGCTTCAGGTAGGGCTACGCATGCCTGCCCTCCCTGCAGTGGTTTCCAAACTTTGCTCTACATTGGAAACACCCAACAAGCTTTAAGAACTCCCGTGGGGTGAATCCAAATTCAGGAACCAGGCATCATAGTGTATAAAGATCTCCAGCTGATTGCACATGTGGCCAAGTTTGGGCACCATCTCCTGGTGTTTCCCTCCTACTCTTGGCGGTATTTGCCTCTAAACATCTGCCTGAAGGACCCTGGCAGGAAGGTTGTCTCGCTACTCCTTCCTATGTAGCTTGGAGGTCTTTGGCCTTGTGCATCTCAGAGCTGGAGTGCATGAGATAGAGACTCTTTGGCTCTTTCCCTCCTCATCTGTCCCTTTCTCTTCCCTTTCTCCCACCAAATTAAATCCTGGTCAGTGAGGCAAGAGCATTCTCCCCACCGCACAGAATGAAACAAGCCCCTAAAGAAAGCAGAGGGGAGAGTATACGTCGAGTCCCTGCCTTGGGTATGTCTCTTCTGACTTATTCAGAGTCATATAATAAAGGGAGGTTGAGGTTCCCCCCACCAAGCCAACCTCTACTTCAATATTCTCTTCCTCTTCCAGTCCCCCAGGATTGGTTTTCTTTCTTAAGCATTATAACCCTTCCCTCAAATGAAAGCCTAGGCAGAAGCTTCACACATGTGACAGGTAGCGGTGGGGCTGTTCTGGATGAGAAGAGTTGGGGGAGGGGGGCGGGGATGAGTGGTCAGGCAGGGTACCCCAGGTCCATCCACTGGGCAGTCTGGTAGTCTCAATGTAGTGGGGAGATCATTGGATGAGGAGAGGGGCACCTGGGCCTGGGGGTAGCTCCACAAGTCACACAGTCCCTGTTGGCCCCACGTTTCTTATCTGTAAACTCAGAATGGGAGGTGGGTGAGGGAACTCGCCCTCCATACACACACACACACACACACTTGAACCAGAGGAGCTCCCTCTCTGTTTTCTTTACTGTGGATACAGGTAAGATATTGTCTGATCATAGAGCTCCATGACTTTAAAAAGTTCATAAACACTGGACTACCTGAAGGCTTGAAGGATACTTCCTGGTTGATTTCATTCCTTTCTTCCACAAATACTTATGGAGAATTCCTTACCGAGTGCCAGGCACTGTTCTAGGCACATTGGGAAATAAAACTGACAAATCTCAAAGATGGAGCACACCCACCATTCTCAGGGAGCCACTGGGGCTTTGAAACAAAGTAACAGAATTCTCCCCTGTTAAAATTCAACACTTTTGCCACATGAAATTTTCCTGATTGTCACCCCATTTCCATACAATAAGAAGTCACAGGGCCATGTAAAAGATACAGATGCAGAGAGCTAGGGGCTTTTCCTTATAATCTCACAGTGAATCTGTAAGGCAGGCAAAGCTGAAACTCTGAAGCCATCTCCTGGTATAAGTCAAAGTGTCTCACAAGGATAACCCCATCTCCCTGCCCTCCTCTTAGCTATGCTCACTCCTTGTCTCTCAGCCATGTCCTTTTCATGCCATGGTACCAAAAAGCACAAACACCTACAGGAAGCAACTGAGTAGAGAGTTCAAGGGCATTTCTAGGACATCTCCATCTTTGTTCCTGAGAAGTCTCACATGACAGGCCATCCAGAGGAGGAACCCTGCAACCCCCCTTCTTCCTTACAATATTATGGCGAAATGATGCTAACTCCCATTAGGGTAGTGGTGAGGACACAGAGAAACAGAGGGGCCTAATGTGTTTTCTAGAATGAATGTTCACTCCTGGGAGGCTTAAAAGACTCCAAGGGTTCCTCCCTCCATTCATTGGCTCCTTTTCTGAAAGTACACCTATCTCCTCCTAGCTCAAGGCTTTGGTCCTTGTTAAAATGGAGATGCTCCTAATAAAGGTAATAGTTTAACTGTTATCAGCTATTTATACCTTGGTGTGAATGAAAGATCCAAAGTATATTTTGTTTCAGGGATTGTAGAACACTGGGAGCTCAGATGTGGGGGAAGAACTGATAGAGAAACTGACGCAGAATTTTTGTAGACCAAAGGCAACAGGTTGCTCTATGTTGTGAGGATGCAAATTGGTACCTACTATGGCTTCATTCAAGTGAGAAGCCCAAATTGGATCTCATTCTGATATTCTAGGACCTGTGGGCTACACAAAAAAGACAGAAGTTTCGTGTCTCTGCCCCAGAAACAGTGGGGTTCCTTCTTGGAGTCTGAGACTTACCTTGTGTGGATTCTGACATAGAGATAAGCAAACCATTATCACAGGTAGTCGGGGACCAGAGTAGCAGTGTCACTTATGACCAGGAAAGCACCAACACCCCCCCCCTCAACACACACACACAAGTGCAGGCCTTCTGGTGCCATGGGCTGAAGAGCTGTGCTTGGTTCTGAGGCCTTACTTCACAGTAGCTGGCAGAACCGAGAGTGATAAGATCATCCCTGGATGCAGATGGAAAATGGGGAGTTCACTGTCCCTGAGCACAGGGGTCAAGAAAGGAGAAGGTGAAACCCTCTTTCAAACTCCTAACATGCTCTGCTCCTGGGAGGAGAAGAAAAATCCACTTCTCAGGAAACGGTCCCCCTGCCCCACCTGGGGAATTTGAGGATCAGATGCCTCTGCTTAATTAGAGTGGGCTTCTGGGGATGGAGGCTCCACAGGGAACATAAAGCAGAGGAAGGCGATGGGACTGACCCACGAAGACCCTGCTCTCTTTCAGGCATCGGTCAGAAATAAAGGGCTGGAAGACGCTCCAGCTAATTGCTCTCCGGCCCTGAGATGACACCTCCCTCCCCAGTCAAAGTTTTCATTAATCATGCCACCAGATGGGCTGTCATGGGCCCCAGCAGCCAGGGTAATGAACTCATTTATTATCGGGCTCCGTCAGCGGGAGGCCATCCAGGCTTCTGGGAAAAGAAGAGAAGCCCTTGACATCGGAGCCCACGACGCAGTTGGGGGGAAATGTCTGGAAATGCTTTGGTTGCAGACCATCCGCTGGCCCTTAAGAAGGAAGGAAAAGGGTAGCATGGATGGGGATTGTGTCTCCGGCTGGAGCAAAAGGCCTGGGGAGCCTGGTGCTTTAGGTGGCCCGAGAGGTGAGCCTGGTCCTCAGGTACCCCCTCCACCCACCTGACTCATGAAGTTAGCTTGCCGTGGGATAGCCATGGCATGTCTGTGACATAGCAGTTCTCAGAGATCCAGGGTCATGTCCTGTAGACGACTTGCTGGATTTTATGTTCTGGGTTGTCTTACTCATTCTCCCTTGTGCCCATGCTGTGTTATGTGGGGCAAGTGTTTAATGGTATTGAATTAACGGAAGGATGGATTAATGAATACACAAGTATGGAGAGCCCAGCATGGAAGCTACCACTATGGAAGAAAAGCTTCTCTTGAGCCCAATTCAGGTCTGGGATTTGAAGAAGTGCCACATTCAGAGCCTGGATCTTATAGATCCAGCCCATGGCGAGTTTGGGAGATAACAGCGTACCTCGGACAGGACTGAGGTGGACAGAACACACAAGTGTGGCCACGAGGCCAAGGAATGGGCACAGAGTGTCACAGCCAGAAGGAACCGTAGAGGACACCTGGTCTGTCCCCTCCCTGGCTGAGGAGCCTGAGAAGGGTGGAGGGTTTGCCTGACTGAGGTCACTCAGGTAGTCGGTGGCACTGGTGTGCCTGGACCCAGGTCCCCAGGCTTCCTGAACGCTCTCTGCAACCTGCTCACCGGGGTCCAGTTGACCTTGGTCACTTACTACACTTATCCTGCCCTTTGTGTTGGCATTTGTGTTTTGTCTGCCGAGCAGAATCCCTCTTTTCTCCTTCCAGAGTTTGTGTGTGGGAGAACACCCTTGCCCAGCCCCTCCTTCCCTGATGTCCCTGAACTGTGAGGGTGCAGTTAGGCAGGGAGCCAGGCCACTGCCTTGCGCATGTCCGCACATGGGAACAGGCTCGGTCCTTGTCATTTGTGCAAAGGGTCTGGGTGTCTCTGTACTCTGGGGTAGACATCTCACTCTTTGTTAAGCACTACGGGGAGGAAACAGGGACTGTTTTGTTGGGTCTGTTTCCTTGCTGATTATCGTGAATATTTAGTGGTGTGGAAAGGCAATGAAGTGCCTTAGTCCCTGCTATGAAATCAGACTCTCTAAAATAAGTCTTTGGGGCACCTGGGTGGCTAAGTTGGCTAAGCATCTGACTCATGGTTTTGACTCACGTCATGATCTCACAGTTTGGCGGGATCAAGTCCCACATCGGGCTCTCATGCTGACTGTGTGGAGCCTGTTTGGGATTCTCCCTGTCTCTGCCCCTCCCCTGCTTGCATGCTATCTCTCTCTCTCTCTTTCTCTCTCTCTCTCTCTCTCTCTCCCTCTCAAAATAAATAAATAAACTCAAAAATAAATAGCTAGATAGAGAAATAAATAAATAAAAATAAAAGAAGCCTTTCCCGGAGTTGGCGTCTGTGGCAGTGGTGCTAACGGAGAAGACAATAAGGATTTTGCTATGCCTCCTGTGTGGCAGTCAGATGAAATGGTACAGTGGTGTGACCTGCTGGGAAGCTGGTCTGCATTGTCAGAATGCTGGCACCCACCAACCCCAGCTGCACCAGGTACTGATGGAAGCACCTGTACGCTTCAGTATTCCCACATGGGAGGATGAGGCGCAGGGACACCACGTTCACACAGGTAGTGAGGGGTGGAAGCCAGGTTTGGTTCGGGTAGCCTGGCTCCCAACTCTGTGCTCTCAGCCCCTTCACTGCATGGTCTTCTTAGGAAGACAACTCGATGAGGCAGTGCGGCTGTTTCCCCAGCTCCCAGCAAAGGAGAAACGGGCCACTGTGGTTTTTAAGGTCAGCCTCCTCAGCAGTGTGTTCACATACTCAAATTGCATCGCTGGAGAACAGAGCAAATGCTCAGTATTTCGAAGACTGGCAAGAAGCTTGGGTTTCGCAGGTTCTGCAGGGATGGATGCTTGAATCGACCCTGGCACATCGCCTTTGGAGAGGAGAGTGGCTGTGTGTGTGGCTGAAGGGCTAGACCCTGGGACCAGGCAGGTGTTGCAAGGTGCCGGGGTGGGGTGGGGGGGTAAAAGGGTAAAACTGTAAGTCTTAGGAAACACACAACCTGCCCGTGTGTGGTCTGGCTTGCAGGGACATGGATACAGACAGAAGGAGAGGTCTCCAGTCAGAGCGATGGCAAATGTGTGATGATAAATGAAAACTCTAATCTTCTTCAGGGCCAGGGATTGGTGGTGGGAGGGAGTGGTGACGACAGTGGCCAATGATGGCACATGCCCCTTCTGAAAGGGACAGCTGCTACTCAGCGATAGTCATGTGGGAATATGGACTGTCATATTTTTTTCTGAGACAAACTAGAAATCTAGGGTTTTGTGTGAAAAGTTTTTAATGTGATTTTTTAACTGTGGGCTCAAAAGTTTGAAATTTTTAAGTTCACATGCTGCCCCTGAGCTTGGCTTCAAAAATCCACAGTGGAGGATGGTGTCCTGTGGTGTTCGCTTGGGTCAGCTTCAGTGTGAACCAACCACTGGGGGAGGCCCAGCACTCCACCAGGCCCTGCATGGCACACAGGGGTGGCTGTGGAGCCAGGAACATGTTCTTTTAGAACTCCGTAAGTCACAGGGACCAAGAGGACCCCAAAAGGCTGACACTGAATTGCAGCCTATTAGCTTATGATGGCTTTAATCTAAATTGGAGGAATCAAAGGGCATTGACTGTTCTTGGTATCATGAGTGAGAGAGAGCAAGCGATTCATACCACTTTCAATAGTTTTCTTTTATCCCTCACAATGGCTCTGAGAGCTAAAGGCAACCACATGCTGTTAACAGATTCAGATGGGCTAACTGTCCCAAAGGGACACAGTAAATGAAATAGTAAATACATGCCCAAGTACATGGAGTCAGAGGGACCAGGTTCCTTGGCTCAGCACTCAGGAGCCATATGGTTTGGAGCAACTTATAGTTTCTGGGCCTCCATTTCATCATCTCTGTGACGCAGTACCTATGAGCTGTGTTGTAGGATGGAATTATTTAGTGCGTGGGAGGTACTTAGTCCCATGTCTGTCTTCTAACAAGAACCCAATGAATGTTAGCCACAATTCTGTCCAAGTGCAGGTCTTCATTGTCAAAGCCTATGTGGCCATCATCTGAGGTGTGCCACAAGAGTAAGACACCTACTGGATTTCAAGTGTCAGGATGAAAATGAGAACATAAAATATCTCATTAGTACTTTGTATATTGATTACATGTTGAAAGGCTAATACCTTGGCTCTAGTGAGTTAACTAAAACATATCATTAAAATTAATTTTACCTGTTTCCTCTAACTCTTTTCATATGGCTACTAGAAAGTTTAAAATTAGTTATGTGCCAAGGGAAACAAAAGCAAAAAAATGAAAGATTGGGACCTCATCAAGATGAAAAGCTTTGCACAGCAAAGGAAACAATCAACAGAACTAAAAGGCAACTGACGGAATGGGAAAAGATATTTGCAAATGCCATATCAGATAAAGGGTTAGTATCAAAAATCTATGAAGAATTTATCAAACTCAATGCCCAAAAAATAAATTATCCAATGAAGAAATGGGCAGAAGACATGAATAGAGACTTTTCCAAAGAAGACATCCAGATGGCCAACAGACGCATGAAAAGATGCTCAACCTTACTCATCATCAGGGAAATACACATCAAAACTGCAATGAGATACCACGTCACACCTGTCAGAATGGCTAAAATTAACAACTCAGGAAAAAAAACAGATGTTGGTGAGGGTGTGGAGGAAGGATAACACTTGTGCACTGTTGGTGGGAATGCAAACTGGTGCAGCCACTCTAGAAAACAGTGTGGAGATTCCTCAAAAAATTAAAAGTAGAACTACCCCACGACCCAACAATTGCACTACTAGATATTTATCTAAAGGATACAAAAATGTTGATTTGAAGGGGCACATGCACCCCAATGTTAATAGCAGCACTATCAACAATAGCCAAATTATGGAAAGAACTCAAATGTCCATCAACTGATGAATAGATAAAGAAGATGTGGTATGTATATTCAAAGGAGTATTACTCGGCAATCAAAGAGAATGAAATCTTGCCATTTGCATCAATGTGGATGGAACTAGAGTGTATTATGCTAGGTGAAATAGGTTAGAGAAAGACAAATATATGATCTCACTCATCTGTAGAATTTAAGGAACAAAACAGATGAACATAATGGGAAGGAAAGGAAAAATAAGATGAAAACAGAAAGGGAAGCAGACCACAAGAGAATCTTAAATACAGAGAACAAACTGAGGGTTGCTGAGAGGGAGTGGGTGGGAGAATGGACTAAATGGGTGATGGGCATTAAAGAGGGCACTTGCTGGGATGAGCACTAGGTGTTATATGGAAGTGATGAATCACTGGGTTCTACTCCTGAAACCAATGCTACATGGTATGTTAACTAACCTGAATTTAAATACATAAATTTTTTAAAAATAGAATAAAATTACATATATGACTCACATTAAATTTCTGCTGCATAGCATCAGTCTGGAGCCTAGAAAAATGTCTGACTCAGAGTAGGCCCTCAAGAAACGTGTGTCAAATGGATGAATGAACAAATGATTTCTGCAGATTTCTCAGCTGTCATTCATCATTAGGCCCTCCCATTCCCACACCCCATGCAACAGGCAACAAGGTGCCAAGGAATGGAGGGCCTTGAGAAGAACACACACCCAGTAAATGGCAGAGCAGAGTGTGGAACCAGAATGGGCATTTAAACACTACCTTTTTGGCTAGTGAACCCCTGGGTCTTTTTAAGCATGTCTTCATAAAGGCAAGTGGAAATTCTCAGGATGAGGCAGAATAAGTGGTTACATGGATACTATCAAAAAAATGAGCTCTCAGAAGACCATGCCATCCCTTCCTCTGAATCCGTGACCACAAATTAAGGTCAGGCCTACCCCAGCCATTCACCCCTCTAAGAAGCACTGAGCTTACAGGCCTTGAAGACAGAAATCAACAGTACTCTCACTTGGGGCATTTTGTCATGTCTTTAAGTAAAAAGGCCTTAGGGTGTCCTTGTAATAGTGATAATGGTACTGAAAAAGCCAAAAGAGTTGGCAGTAGCTCCTCGGAAGTCTCTGAAATCGTTAATATTATTGATCCAGAGAGGCTGCCAGTTGGCATCTGCTGGATTGTTTCTTTGTAATACACACACACACATACTCACCACACATAATGCACCACCACTGCCACCACTCCCACCATCACCACCACCACCACCACCACCATCACCACCAAAGTGCAGAGTCAGGGCCCAGGGAGCCATGTGCTAGTCAGTAAAAGATTTTTAACAATACACTGAGAGTCAATTAAATTCAAATGTGAAGTGGTTCTATGATGTCATAAATACTTGCAGAGAGAAAGGCCGAGAAAGGCAAGTGGCAGAGCCAAATTAGGACCAGGGTATACAAGAATGATGGAAATTAATGAAAAATGTAAGGCAGGATTTTTTTTTCAGTGTAACTCAGTTTCTGAAATGACCATGAGTCTCTCTGTCCTATTTCTTCTTAAGATCTCAGAGCTCTTCACCAGTCACATGCATTGTACTCAAGCCCTGGAAGGGCATGTGGGTGACCAGAAGCTGGTCTTTCCATTGAGTAGACAGGGTCAATGCTGGCCTGAGAACTCAGAGCACAGCTAGAGGAGAACTAGAAACCAGGCCTTGTGAAGTCACAGACACCAACACCACTGAATCACAGGTCTCTATGCCCACTCTTCTCCAGACTCTTGGAGATGCTAAAGGAGGGTAGGCGCTTCTTTCTCACTCTTGAGGATGTGAGAGTTGGTGAAAATGATAGAACAGAAACACCTCATATGCAAGGGAACTCAGACCAAAGCAAGTCAACAACTAACCACAACTGGACAGAAGGCAGAAAGTAACAGGGACAGCTGGAAACGTGGCTTCTAGCAGGAAGTATACCCGGGTTTTCAAGGTGGGAGAGGATGTTTTTTTGACTGTTGTTTGACTAGAAAGAAGATGGAGCCTTTTCATTTGGGGGGAGGCACTTGAGGCCTAGAGACCCCACGTCCCAGCTGATTGTCCTTACCAGGACCAAACAGAGCACCTGGATGGGGAATGTCTTTGAAGTTGCTTTTTAGACTTAGTTTTATGCAAAATGGTAACAGAGGTTGGAAAGATGGAGGTAGATTGGAGTAGAAATCATCCTTTTGCTCATGGCTGTTATTGGGGGCCTTGTCATCTTGCTTACTCAGTGATGTTTTTAAAAACAAACAAACATGGGGCGCCTGGGTGGCTCAGTCGGTTGAGCGTCCGACTTCGGCTCAGGTCGTGATCTCACGGTCCATGAGTTCGAGCCCCATGTCGGACTCTGTGCTGACAGCTCAGAGCCTGGAGCCTGTTTCAGATTCTGTGTGTGTGTGTCTCTCTCTCTCTGACCCTCCCCCCATTCATGCTCTGTCTCTCTCTGTCTCAAAAATAAATAAACGTTAAAAAAAATTAAAAATAAACAAACAAACAAACTGAATCCACTGTTCTCAGGGCCCCCATCACCATGTTTTCCCGGAGCCAGGAGGTGGGGGGTGGGGTGATCAGCTGTGGAAGCTGGATTTGGCCTGCTCCCTGAAAACGTCTACCTGCTGAGAGCTCCAGTTGTCTCCCTGCCATCATGATGAACGTGACACAGACAGCAAAAGTGGGGCAAGTGGAAGAATGGATGGAAATAAATGCACTGAAGCAACCTGTGAGAAGCCAGCAAACAAGACTACATCAGCAGCGAAAGTCAATGAGGCGAACGCCATCTGGCCCTGAAAATGAATGGAGCGAAGAAGGATGGACTCGCCTCCTGGGGGATTCATGCTTCAGCAGGGAGGGGAGTCGCATGCCCACCTGCCTAGACTAGCCTGGGGCGGAGGGCAAGTGTTCACGCGTTTCCACAGAGCAGGACGCTAGGGAGAGACTTTTTCTCCATGATTATATATCAAGGCGTATTTTCACCTAATAGAGACCGTTCAGTGGGAAGGAATTAGAGTAGCTGCTCCATTTCCATCTCCACACAGAGCAGAATTCAGGGATTTGAAGACAGTGGAGCTGTCCGTGAAAGAGGGACAGCTGGCTTGCACCTGACAGCTTATGTTCACTCATTGGTTCCTACATTCACCCACCCTTCCATTCATTCATCCCTCTTTTCCTCTCCTTTTCCACCCGTCCTTGGTACATCACTTAGTACGTCACGCCCGACCGCCAGGGCCTCCTCTCTGCGCCCTCCTGCAAGTGGCGGCCAGAGCCTCTTCGCAAGCCCCAGTCTGCTCTGATACCCCCTGATCTTCCGTGACTCCCCATTGCTCACATGAGGCACCCCCATGAGGGAACTGCTGCCACCCAGCCGACCTCACCTCCTGCTACCTCTCCCTCCCCACACCCCAGCTGACGCTGCATTCATGCCCAACTGGCACAGACCACTGATGAGCCGCACTGTTTCATCCTTTGGTGTCTTTGCTTGTGCAGATCCATCATCCTGGAGCATTTTCCTTTTTGTCTTCTCCCACATTTCCTCACTCTATGCCTGCTGACACTTAAATATAAAGAAAATGTGTCAGTCATGTGTCCTGTGGCAGGGAGCATGACTGAAATGCCCCCTGCAGTCGACCTCCTGGGTCTGCTACCACATTCATGCCAAGGCCATGATTCCTATGAGCTGCTCCCAGCCAATGGCTGGGCATGGTGGGTCACCAAAGCAGCCCCATCCAACGAGATATGAGATTCCTCCAGTGGTCTGGCCAAACCTTTCTTGGAACTACCCAGAAGGAGACTCTACTCTTTCCTCCTTTTTCCACGGGTGCTAAGCCTGCACCGTGGTCTGAGGGCTCTTCCTCAGACCTTCCTCTGCTCCCTGCACCAATGAATCCTGTGACTCTCTAACCCTCTTTTTGCATGGACCTGAACTAACGTACCAAGTTAGTATCTCCTCTCTTCTTGAAGACTTTCCTAACCTCACTCAGGTAGTATTGAGCCTTCTCTCCCTCACACCCTCCTCTCCATTTTGTACACACTTTTCGTGGTTGCACCGATAACTCTTCACTATAATTATTTCTTACGTGGCTGTCTTCTCCTCCCAGACCGGGACTCCAGGAGGCCAATGGGTTCACTGTCTTATTTGTCTTGTTAACATCACTGCCTAGTACAATGCCTGTTACGTTCAGAGGCACCATAAAGGTCTATGAAATGAATAAATGATTGATCTATCTATTCAATGATCCCATTGTCTATTGATCCCATTGTCCCAATGATCCCATTGTCTATTCAATGAACCCATTGTCCTACAGCACGCAGAAGCTGCTGAGGGTAGAGAGATTAATGCATCACAATCCCTGCCTTTAAGGCACTCTCAGGGTGGCTGATGGGATTAGCATTCAGATCACTGTTTTCTAAGCAAGAATGGAGTAGCTGCTCACAGAATGGTACACACAAAATGAAATAAGAACCCAGAGGATGCCATGGTTGATTCTCATGGGTGGGAAAGGAAAGCAGAGGCAGCAGGAGAGGCTTCCTACAGAAAGCAGCATTCGGCCTGGGCCATGTGCGATCTGTAGGAATCATGCCCAAAGAGTATGAGAGGAAGGGCCTTCCAGGCCAGAGAGACTGTATAGATCAAGGGCACAGAAGGCTGCTGTGATGAGGGCTATTTTGTTAATTATGAAAATTTTATAATTTTATTATGAAAATGTTCAACTACATACAAAATGAACATGCCTCATTTGTTGTGTCTCCCCTTCTTGGTGGTGGTGCTGCTGGAGAACTCTTTGTTTATTTGATGTTTGTTGGTTTTCTCTGCCTCATTCCCTAGGGTCTCCATCTGCCTCAGACCCCAGGAAGCAGCCCTTACCTGGTTTGTTTCCAGTTTCTCCACATTGTCAGTCTCCTTGACTGACTTTCCCAAGTCACATCTGGCAGGCTCTGAGGCCAGGACTGGCACCTGGGAGGCTTTAGGCATTTGGCTGGACAGGTGGGAGCCTTCTGTGACGATCCCCAGCTGACATGTCTCCAGGGCAGAGGACTGGCTGGCTCCTGTTAACAGAGCCCAGTGGCTCCCAAGGGCTGGAACCTGGAGTGGGCATGAAAAAGGGGCTCTGGCATCATACATTCTGTCCGCCATCATGTGCTATTAGAGGGCATAGTTTGGCTGCTTCTTGAAAACTCTTGGCTGGGGAGGATTTGGAAGGTGGGAATAGAGAAGTAGGAGAGAGAAAGGGAAAGAACCAACCACCAACAGCCTGGATGATGCTGGTTCCACTGGCCAGCTTTGTCTGCGGCTTCGTTTGGGCACACATGGCTAGGCCGGCAGGAGGCCACTCTCCAAGTCGCCTGGCTAGATGCACTCAGTGCCTCTCAGCCAGGCAGGCTCTTCTCACGCGTGTGTGCTGGCAGTAAGGGCTCAAGACCTCTGGGAGCTGCAGAGGCCTCTCCAGGAAACCTCTGGTCTGGAGGCCCATGGCCAAAGTGAGGTTGGGGGAGGCCACTCCTGAACTCAGCTTGAGATCCTCCTTCCTTCCCTTGGCCTCCATTGGATCAATAAATAAACTCTCAATTGCAAATTTCCTTGCTCTCAGACTTTCCTTATCATAGAACCATAGAAACACAGAAACTTGGAAGCCCCAGGGACTCCTCTACCCCACACCCCTGCAGGGGCAGCCCCTCCTCCAAAGCAAAGTTCTCAGGAAAGACAAGCAAGAATTTCCTCCAATGACAAGGCACCTGTTTTCTAGAAGCTTCCAATCTTTGTTTTCAGTGGTTACTTGAAATTTCACAATGTGTACCATAAGTTAAAAAATTACACAAGTATTACATGAACTCATCCCTATTATAAAAATGGGAACAACACAAATGGAGGGAAAGTTTGCTCTTCACGTTCCCCAGCCTCATCCTCTCCCACAAACAAATGACTCTAATCAGTTTGGTGGCATCCCTTCCATACTCTTTTGGAATATGGCATTTTTAAATTGAAATAAGGGTGATGTTCTTTTTTTGGTTCATCTACACATATGTGATTGTTGTATCTGTCGCCTTGCAGATTATATTTTCTGGTTAACAACATGGCTTTGGACTCTGTCCCTGTCAGTCCTTCAAGGTCTATGACATTCTCTCTGATGCAGCTGGAGTATCTCACATTCCATCACTCCCATATTGATAGACATTTAGTTTTTTTTCTGATTTGTTTCATTATTACAATGATATAACTCTGATCCTCATTTCCCAAGCTCCTTGAGAAGGCAACATCTGCTACTCCCTAGGAGAATTCCAAAGAAATAGAATCCCTGGGTTGAAGGGTATGTGCATTTAAAATTCAATAGAATACTACCAAATGGCCCTCCAAGGCAGCACACTAATTTATCTGCTTATCCACAGGGTAGGACAGATCACTTTCCCAGCTTCTCCTGCAGCTAAGAGTAACTATATGATACATTTCTGTCCAGTACACACACACACACACACACACACACACACACACACGCACACGCACACGCACACGCACACGCATACACGCACTTACAGAAGCATCCGGGGGTAGAAACATGGTTCTGTGAAAGCTTTTGCTTTCCTGATGTGAAGAAAGGATGTGACCAGGGCCACCCCTTCTCCTTTCTTTATTGCTTTGAGCTATAGTCACCCACTTGAGACTGTGAGGTTACAGCCATGGGTGACAAATAAACATGCTAATGATGCCAGAGCAGAAAGAGCCTGGGTCACTTGTGGCATCACTGAGCAGCTGGACTGATGCCAGCAGCCACCTACTCTGGACATCTCATTACAGGAGAGAAATAAACCTCTAATTGTTTTAAGCTCCTGCTATTGGGTATCTGTTATTTATAGTTGAATGAAAACTGAAATGAGACACAGTGTTGGTGACAGTACTCATTTTTGCTTTGATTTAACCTTGCTTCTTATACATTATATTAATGGTACGACTTTCCTATTACTCTGTTGAACAATAAAATGATGATAGCAATAATTTTTTCACTGCCAATTTTATATGCATTATCCCTGATATTACAAAGACCCTGAGAGACAAATTATGTCTATTTTTTAAATGGAGAAACAAGAGACCAGAAAAGCTAAGTTACTTGCCCATGAGGCAAGGGATTCTGACCTGGGTCTGGTTGCTTCTGTGGGTCCCCACTCATAAAGTCCAGAAGCAGGGTGTTCTTATTCCAGTAAGAGCAGTAGCAGTAAGGAGGCACATATGGGAGGGCCATGGCATCTACATGGTCAATGACAAGGATAATGGGATACCCCTTGGCTTTGGCCAGTGGGTCAAGATCTTGTTGCCAGCTTTGCCTCCTACCTTCTGCTATAAATCCTGGTACCCTGGCTCTGTCCTGCAGCCTCATACTGGGTCCTTCCCATTTCTAAGCCCTTATGTCAGAGTTCTGATTAAGGACTGCTTGCTTTTCTTTTTAGGTCCTTTCACTGTCTCCCCCAAAACAATCTTAACAGAATTTTTTAAAGATACTGTTTAAGAGAACACTTTCTGCAAGCATGTCTGTGCATATTATCTTCTTATTTAATCATCGCATAACCTTGAACAGATTCATAAAGATAATTAGGGGAGAATAATAGGAGCAAATGCTGTCATAATGCAAACTTGGATCGCTAATCAAAAGGAAAGGGAGGCAACCCATTCTTGTTCCTTTGGCCCCTCAATCAATGTGCCATGGATTTAACCCAAACTTTGTCATGGGTTATATGGAAATCTTTGTATTCATGGTGGATTTTTTTTTTTTTTTTGCTTGCAAGTGACATAAATGCAGCTTAGACTAATATAAACAAAAATCAAGTTTATCGGCAAATGTCCTAGGAAATCTAGTCAAAGAGCAGGCGCAGTCATGGATCCAGGGGTCAGGATGTTTTCTGTCCTTCTCTTTGTATTGTATGTCTCTGCTTGACCTTTCTCTGAAGATTAAGTGCTTTCCCTGTGACAGAAAGTGGGGTCTTTTCATTTTTCCAGGCTCCCAGGTTCCTAACAATCATGGTGGAGGGAAATGATATCTCCCACTAGCTCTGATAGAAAAATCCCAAAGACTTGGATTGGCTTTGAGCACATGCCCATTTCTGAACCAATCCCCATGGTTAGAGAAATAAGATACTTCGGTCATCCAAGCCTGAGTCACAGTCTCACTGCTATGGCCGGAGAGGTATTAGGGGTTCAGCTCTACTAAAACAGCATGGTAATGTGGAAAGGAGGTTTCTGGGTACAGGATGAACAAAAGAAACAGGTGTCCACCAAAATGATTTGAGGAGTGATAGGCGACATGGGTTAATGCCTCAGCCTTGAGACTTTTGAGGGAGGGACTAGGCCTTCCAATAATGCCACCATGATTCACTAGGCTGGTGTAGGCTCTCAGCATGCCCAGCAAAGTGGCAACTCCAGAATTTCTACATCCCTTTTTCAGAAAGATACAGTAGCCTGTGTTGGAGGGTGCAGAGGGTCCCATTCTCAACAAATCACCCCTTGGAATGGCCACTGGCTGGAACAGGGAGGTGATATACCAAATCCAGCCTCTACACAAAAAGGTTGCTCAAACCAAGTGACGTACCAGAGCTCAGAGGGCCTGATAGAGACCTTCCTCTTCTGTTCATCTCCACCTCTTACTTGGGTGTCAGTCCTCCTGAGGAAATCCAAAGGGTGGCTCAGTCAACAGGCCTTGACTCTGTGTTACTTTTTAGAGAATGCGTTTGTCATACACTCTGTATTTGTCTTTCTGCATATGTGTCTTTGTGTCAAATGCACAGACATGGCTATGATCCACTTGGCTAAAAGAATGCAACACAACCCTTCACCTGCTCAGTGAGAATTGAAATTCCACCACTTACAGAATTATTCCTCTTGCTTAAAAACAATCTCCTCTCAAGGGCGCCTGGGTGGCTCAGTTGGTTAAGAATTCGACTCTTGATCTTGGCTCAGGTCATGATCTCACAGTTCATGAAGTCGGGCTCAATACTGACAGTGTGGAGCCTGCTTAGGATTCTCTCTCCCTCTTTCTCTGCCCCTCCTGTGCACTCTCTCTCTCTCTCTCTCTCTCTCTCTCTCTCTCTCTCTCAGGAATAAATAAGTAAACTTTAAAAAATTATCTCCTCTTAAAAATGCTAATTCCCCAGGAAATGGAACGTTGTTAATTTACTTATTTACAGTTAGTAAGAGTAAGCTTGTCAGGTGCTCTTTCATGAGGAAAGCTTTTGATGAGAAATTCTGAGTTAGAGCTAGTAACTAGGTAGTGAGATCCTTAAATATAGTTGTATCTGATTGATATTTGAGATGTCCACCTAGTACGAACCTTCCATATAGCAAGTTCTCGCTACAGGTTTTTTCTATGACTCATCTTCAAGTTACCTTCAAATTCCCAGTAAAGCTGGGAATATACACAACTAAAAGTGGTAATATCTTGGGTGGGAGGAAGAACCAAGGAGGGGTAATCATGTCCGATATTTGGGCTTAACCTAGGGTTTCAGTGAAGAAGTCTAGGATGGAATAGAAACTCCGAATTCAGGAGATTCTGGAAATTGGAATAGGAGGCCACGGGAACAAATTTTATGATCCAAGTTACTAAAAATCCTGATGAGGGCATCAACCTTCCAATAGGTTGGGGCATGGAGTCCTTTGAGCTGGCATTAGCTGACTTTGGGGGGCACGTGACACGGATGGCATCTGGGCTACACCCAGCTGGCATAGAGCTCATTCATTTTCCTTCAATGCCACTCAAATCAGGATAAACCTTTTAATTTTTTTTTAATGTTTATTTATTTTTGAGAGACAGAGAGTGAGCAGGGGAGAAGCAGAGAGAGAAGGAGACATAGACTCCAAAGCAGGCTCCAGGCTCTGATCTGTCAGCACAGGGCCCAATGCAGGGCTTGAACTCACGAACCGTGAGATCATGACCTGAGCCAAAGTCAGACGCTCACCCGACTGAGCCACCCAGGCACCCCGACCTTTTAAATTTGTTTAAGTTTATTTACTTTTGAAAGAGAGAGAAATACAGAGACAGAGTGTGAGCAGGGGAGGGGTAGACACCGAATCTAAAGCAGGCTCCAAGGTCTGAGCTGTCAGCACAAAGCCTGATGCGGGGCTCGAACTCACGAACCACGAGATCATGACCTGAGCTGAAGTCGGATGCTTAACCGACTGAGCCACCCAGGCACCCCCAGATAAACCTTTTAAATGCATTTCCTGAGAGGCAGTATAATGTGGTGATTAGCAGCCCAAAGCACGGCACCAGACTGCTGAGGTATAAATTCCAGTGTGGCTGTGTATGGCTACATGACCTTGGGCAATGCACTGAACTTCTCTGTGCCTCAGTTTTCTTACCTGAAAAATGGGTGTAATAGCAGTTCTCAATGTGTAGGGTGGTTTTGAGGAATTAAATTAGTTAATATACATAAAAGGTTGAAAATGAATCTTGACATATGGAAAGTACTACATGTTTAGCTCCTTTTCCTATTTCCCCAAAGTGATGGGGGGAAAAGGACAGTATTATCATAAGCAGAACCCAAGTATCTGCTCCCTTATTTAACAGATCCAGAAGCAGATGATTCCCTCTGCATCAGAGAGGACCCCCCCGCCCCGAGGAGCATGAACACCCTGGGGGTGCCATGCTGCTAACTGTCCCAGGTCCCATGCCTTTCCTTGCCAGCAGGGCCTCATGTGGACACAGCACCAGACTTGGACCAGCACACTGATGGAGCTGTATTTTCAGGACTTTCCCCTCTCAAATGAAGACGTCATGAGCACAGGGTGGACGTGCTTTTCTTTCCTTCCAGAAACTCCCTGACCATGGCTCCTCCTCTTCCCTGATTATCTACTGATACTTTGGGACAAAATTGAGTGTGATGGGGAGGTGTTTTGGTACTTAATTACAGGTCACCTATTTCAAGAGAAGGGCCTGTCCCAGTGACCAGTGGCCAGGGGCAGGGAGAGTACTGAGGGCTGCAGTTCTCATTGGGTTGGGGCTTGGACAGGAAGAAAGCCCTCACCCCGGGGACTCTTATTCCCATGGTGGGCTGGGTGAGGAGTAGATAGGAGATACTGAGGAAGAAGGGGCCACATGAAGAAGGACCTGTGGTTCACTGTGGTACCACCAGTGCTTAGCTAACCAGCTGGCCACCAATCCAGTGCAGCCCACACTCTGGACCCACATTACTTAGAGTCATCTTGGAGTGTCATCCAATTTCCACGGCTCCCCAAGCACTTCCCAGTTCCCACGTGCCATTATGCCAATAAGGGTAGATGGAGATGGGGCGAGGGGAGGTTTTAGGACCATTGTATCACTGCTATAATAGCATCGGACCCTAAGAGGTAAAATCACCCTTGATTGCTTCTTACTAGGGAATAGGGTAATTGAGAAAAGGTGACAAGGAATAATGCAAAATGTGTTTCTCCCCTGCCTCCTAGGCTTCTCACATCCACAATATAATGAATTCTGCTTATAAAGCACATCATTACTCTTAGGAATTGGTTATTGTTGTAGGCAAGCCATGCCCCTACCCTCTGCTAGGAGTCCTTGGATCCAGTGGGCAAAACATCAAAATAGCAGCAAATTATCTCCTAGAGGCTAAAAAATTCTGTGATTTTCTGTGCTCTAAGATAGTGACAGATTTGATTTTTGACAGACAGGGACAAGGCCTCATAATTGTGGGGCCCTTCTAAATTTTGTGACTATGATTAGAGCCCCCAATCTGTCACTTTGCACCACTCATTTGGAACCAGAACCAAAAGCCTAGTCCCCAGATAGGATAATTTTTTACTTTTTTTTTTTTCTTTCCTAGAAAGAGAGTACTCTGTGATCTTTTTTTGACTCTTTGTCCATAAAACTGTGGTTGAATTATGTCCATTGTCCTTTCAGAATTTCCCAGCATCCAGATATGGCCAACTTTCTATTACACAGGCTTCCATGCAGCCAGGATATTATCTGGACAACATCAAATATCGATTGTTACTTACACTCAGGTTTATCAGGTTTTGTTTGGTTGGTTGGCTTTTGGTAGGGAACAGAAATAGTTTATATTTATTTATGCCCAGTTTCCCCAACCTCCAAATTTTTTTTATATACCTCCACCATGATGACCTCCCTGCACTGGGCTGAACCAGATTTCCCTTAAATTGGTGGCAGCTGTCCTGCAGGAGTAGCATAAAGTGGATTGCCTGGGACTGGATTCTGTCTAATCATGGCCTAGTTACTTAACCTCATTGCCTCCGTGTCCACATCTGTAAAATGAAGATAATAATGGCATCTACTTTGTCAGTTGCTGGAGTACTAGGCATGTTGATACATACACAGCAGTTAATTTGGTGCCTGTCACATACTGAGAACATTAGGCATTAGCTAGTATCTTGTCCCATGCATGGGGCCATACTTGCAGATGATATGCAAGTGAATTCTCTGAAATCTAGACATTTGTCTCGTGGTATGGAGGATGGTTCGCACATTGGAAAGGGGACAATGGTCACTGGTTATCAGGGTGCACTTCTCCTCACTCCCCAAGGATGCATATGAAAAATAAAAGCCCAATTCGTTCATTTTTGTACCCATAAGTACAGGCACAGGGAATTCCAAGGCACAGGGAATTTACCACCCCATTGGGTAGAGAAGTCAGAAGTTGAGATTTCTTTTCTGCTCTGTGACTGACCTTACCATGTAAGCTGACGGAGTAGGAGGCTGGTCTCCTGCACACCAAAGACACTCCCATACTCTTTCAAGAGTGTTTTACCCATTCGGAATATTTATTAAACACCTACTGTGTGCCAGGTACTACTGTAGGTCCTGGATGTGAGGCAGTAAACAAGACAGACAAGGTTTTTGCTCTTTTGAGGCTTGTATCGTCAAGACCCAACAAACTCCAGAATGCTATTAGAACTTCAGTCATCACCTCTTATTCAGTACAGCAGATTCTGAATGACCCCGAATGACCATAAGATTCTGAAGTGTCCTGTGAATCACCCAAAGAGGATGATATGACAGCCACCATAGTTTTGATTATATGCCTATTTTGTTGCATTCAAGTATTTTTGGGAAATAATCTAACACATCTACATTTTCCATAAATACTGAATTAAACTGAATGGCCCATTCCTAGAACCCGTAGAAAAATAGACACCTTTACTTGTACCATTTTGTCAGTTTTCACTTGTTTTCTTTTAAATTTTGTAAATTTTTTTTTTTATTTTTGAGAGAGAGTGAGACAGAGTGTGAGTGGGGGAGGGGCAGAGAGAGAAGACACAGAATCGGAAGCAGGCTCCAGGCTCCGAGCTGTCAGCCCAGAGCCCGACATGGGGCTCGAACTCACGAACTGTGAGATCATGGCCTGAGCCAAAGTCAGACACTTAACTGACTGAGCCACCCAGGCGCCCTGGTTTCACTTGTTTTGTATGTTTTCCTTGTATGTGGGCTTTGGCCTCTCACCAATTATTATTTCCTTTCTGAGCTGCTGGACTGTAAGCTCCACCAGGGGAGGAACCTTCCTAAGCCTGTGCATTTCCCACTGAGGAAGGACATTGCCTGGCCTGTTGCTGACCTGAGTCAGAAGGGCCTGGGAAAATTGAAGGGAGGAAGGGTCTTATCTGCTACCTGGTGATATATGCAAGCCCTCTCTCAGAGCCCTGCCCCGGGAGCTTTTTTTCTGATGTTCGACAGAAAACTTTCATGGGAATGAGGTCCTAACACATTCCTTGGCCTGTGTTTCTCTCAGCTTCTCTGAAATGACCCGATGGGGTAAAATTTCTCCACATTTCTTCCAGCACTAATGATCTGTGCTTCTAGGAGTCCTGGGCAGAAATTTAAAGAGAGTTTGTGAGTTGTTCCTCTTTTTAATCTTGACGGAATCCATCTTGTAGGAAGCCAGGAAGAAGATACTAGGGATGGAACAGACAAAAAAGAGAGAGAGAGAGAGAGAGAAGGGAAGGCAAGATTCTGCCACAGAGGGAGAGCTGGGCAGAAGAAGGGAAAACTCACATATAGAAAAGGACACTAATGATAGGGAAAGAAATTTTATTTTCAAGCTTTTAAGAGAATAATACAAACAACAGAGAGTTTTAAAAAAACCCTAAAAACTAGTTTAAAAAAGTACTTGACAGTGTCCCTTTAATACCCATGGATGGCGCGGCCATTGTGCATTGACAGTGAGAAACTGTGCAGGTGACCACCGCAGTGGCCTTGCTGGCAAGGCCCCAGGAACCAGCAGTCTGGACGGGAGGGACAGTGCTCCCTGACAGGGTCCCTGGGCCCTGCCTCGCTGCATGGGAGGGACCGGGGAGTATGTAGCACTGAGGGATTACACCCTCGGGTGAGGGTCCCAAGTTGCAAGGAATACTTAGATTGGTCTCCACTCCACTCCTTGGGACACATCCAGCCAATTTCTTCCCATCTGCTACAACAGCTATCCTGGGGGGCCCCTGGGTGGGAGGTGCTCTGCCCTAGGGGGCCCTGGGTCTCTGCATGCGCCAAAGCAGGAGAAGGCATGACATTGAGCATGTCCTGGCCATGGGCAGGGTTGGGTAGTTGGGAAAGTCGCTCCTGGATTGACAGCTTTGAAGGCTGAAGCCACAGCAGCAGGACTGTGCTTGAGATACCCACAGGAAATCTGTACTTTTCTCTAGTTGTGTGTGTGTGTGTGTTTCTTGTAAACATCTTTGAGCCAAACCACCAGAAAATAAAGTAACAAGGGCACAAAAAGACACCCATCTCCAAACCTAAACCCTCTTTGAGCCCATCTGAAACTGGGAGTTCCCGGTTTGGAAGGAAGCCGAAATCTCCCTCCCTCTGGGGGCTCACACCAACATCTCCCTCCCTGCACCTTGCCCCAGAGCCCCTAAAGCCATCTGAGTTAGGAATCCTGCCCACCCAGATGAGCCCAGGAGCCACAAATGCCATCTGTCATCCTTGCCAGCCCACACCCATCCCTCTCCCTCCCCACCACTGCCCCAAAAACAGCCCAGGGAGAAACAAACAAACTCAAGGGGAAAACAAGGCAGGCTACAGTGCTTTTCCTTTGCACACTCTTTGCCCCTTTGCATTTTTTCTCCCACCACTTGCGCACACAGGGACGCCACCGCCGCCACCTCACCGTCGCCCTTCCCAAGCCTCCTTTTCTCCCAGGTGCCCTCACCCGAGGGCAGTAATCCCAGGTGGATGGGCACATCTGGGATTTTTGTCCTTGTGTTTTGTTACGTTCAAGCTGTATTGCGCTTCCTTGTTGAGTTTGTACTGGTTCTTCTTGCTCTTGTTGGAGGATGGGGGTTGACCGATTAGAATCACGAAAAGCGCCCTGGACACCCGACTCACTCACTCCAGCTCTGACCCTGCCTCCAGGGCCCCCACGAGGCCCACCACCTTCTGCCTGCCCTCTGCTCCAGCCCCTGGGATGCCACTTTGCCTCCCCACACCTGCTCCCCAGACTGTGGCCTGCCAGGCCTTGGCCCCTTCCTGGCCCAGCCTCCCCATCTCTGTGCATGGTCACGGCCTCCTTTCCAGGTCTCTCCCCTCACACTGTTGTGACCCTCATGACAAGCTCCCGGCTCCCGCCCTGGGGGCCCCGCTGTTCATGAGGTCGTAAGTGACTCAAGATGTGCAGGATGGTGTAAGCACAGTGGTGATCGGACAGAGGGCCTGAGGGGTGGCTGGCCGCCCTGGCAGGGCCTTCCTCAGGGCCGGGGGCACCCACAGCCTCCTCTTCGGAGGAGGGGACATCGGCCTGGGTGGATGAGGAGGTCCGGGGGTTTGTCCTGCCTCCTGACTTTTGATCTTCCAGGTCTTTCGTCCTGTCATAGTTCAGCACTTTCCACTGCTGGTTGACAGCCTGCCACCGTTTAAAGATGCGGTACACAGAGGGTCCCTCGTGCACGATGAGACCTGGAGGGGCAGGGAGGGAGAGAGAAAAGGACAAGAGAGAGACAGGACGTCACTGCTGGAAAAATGGTCTCCCTATGCTTACACACAGATGTACACATTGGGGCAAGCTGGATTTGTATCGGTTTGATTTGTTCTTTTCAAACCTCCCTTTCAGATCTGAGCCCCTGTATGCCTAGGCTTCACGAGTCTTCAGAAATAGAAGGTGGAAGGCTACCACACAAGTTCAGGAAATGGTCCAGTGCCTACATGCAACGCGTTTGCCCACCTCTCCTCCACCCCTCCCACTTCTTGGCTTGACAAAACCCCAAATCATCATCTGTTGAGGCATAATATAAATATATTTTCCTCCCTCTACCATGTAGCCATGGCACCAGGCATTGAGCAGATGTTGAATGAACCGTGTGCTTTCAAAGGCACCATGAAAGATACCAAGGGTCATTCCATACCTGCTAGATGATGTCTGGAATTACATTGGTTAACTCTTCGCTATTTAACAAATAGTCGAATTCTCTTGAAACACACCCCTGGAAGGAGAGCTTTGATACAGTTCTACTGGCCAGAAGCAGTGTAGAGTCAGAAAGAAGCCATACCAGACAACCGGAAGATAAATATTATGTGCCAAGCACTAGGTGTAGTGCAGTGAGCAGGACAGGCAGAGTCCTGCCCTCCAAGAGCTTATATTCTAGCAGAGAGACAATAGCAGGCACACAACCAAACTGATAAGACTATTTCAGGTGATGGCAAATGCTATGAGGAAGATGAAATAGGGTTAAATAGCCACTGGCTGCAGATACTGAGGGTCCTGCTTTATCGAAAGGATGGTGAATAAGGAGGTGGTATTTACATTGAGACATAAATGATGAGAAGAGGGGGACCATGCAAAGATCTGGAGAGAGAGCATGTTGGTGGTAGGAACTGCTAGTGCAAAGGCCAGGAGGTGGGAATGGAATGCACGTGCATCAGAAAGAAGGTCAACGTGGCCAGGGTGCAGTGATGAGCGGGAAGTACAAGGAGATAAGGGGGCACAGAGGGGCACAATATGATGAGGCCTTATAAGCCATGGCAAGGGATTTCTGTTTTGTCCTGAGTATAATGGGAAGCCATTGAAGGGTTTTAAGGGAGGGGTGAGGAGTGATGTGATCTAGTTTACCCTGCAGAAAGTTCATTCTGGCTCCTATGAAACAATAAACTGATGAGTGAGAACAGTAGGAGCAGGCGACCAAGCAGGAAGTGATGTAGTGATTCAAGCAGGAACGGATGGTGGTCTCTACCAGGGTTATAGCAGTAGGTTGCATGAAAAATTGTGTGGTCAGGACGTATGTAGAGGCAGAGCTCACAGGCTTGCTGACAGATAAGTTGTGAGTCAAGTGAAAAATCTGGACAGCCCAGGAGCTTTTGGCCAACAATACACTAGTGGTGTGCCGTTTACTGAGATGTGGATAGCATGAGGGCAGGGGGGGGGAGGATTTATGTGGTGGTGGCCATGACTATATTAGTTTCCTACTGTTGTTGTAACAAATGACCACACACTCAGTGGCTTAAAACACACAAGTGTTCTCTTATAGTTCTGGAGACAGAAGTCTATAGTGAACGTATCAGAGGGCTGGTTCTTTCTGGTGGCTTTGAGAGGAGAATCCATCTTCTTGCCTTTAAGCTTCTAGAAGACACCTGCATTCCCTGTCTCTTTCCTACATCACACCACCTCTTTGTTCCAATGTCACATCTCCTACCCTTCTGTCATTGTCTCTTTCTGCATCTCTCTTATAAGAACCTCGTGATTACAAGTCCACCCAGATGACCCAGAATACCCTCCTCATTTCAAGAGTCTTAAATTAGTCATGTCTGCAAGTCCCTTTTGCCATAAAAGGTAACATTAACAGGCTCCAAGGATTAGGACCTGGATCTTTGGGGGGTCATTATTCAGCCTACCACAGTGATTAATAGTTATATTTTGATTATGGTAAATTTAAGATGTCTGTTAGAAATGTCACTGGAAGGGCCAGGTATACAGTTGAACATATGAGTCTGAAAGTTAGAGAGAGGTCTGGCCTGGAGGTAGAAGTCATCAGTGTAGAGGTAGAATCTGAAGTCTCAGGAATGGCCCAGGAAGGCAGACAGATTAGAAAAGAGAGACAATGACAGATTCCTGGGCCTTTTGATATATAGAATTTTGGCGGAGGTAGAGCCAGCAAAGGAGGTCCTGAATGAGCAATAAATGGCATAGAAGCAAGACTAGCAAGTGTAAAGACCCAGAAATCTAGAGAAGGACACATTTCAATAAAAAAGAGTGTGCTAACTCTTAAATTCCGTTGAGAAAACAGCTCATGTGGAATGAGGGGTGACCACTGCCTTGGTGGGCACAGGTGGAAGGAGGTTGATAGAAAATCAAGTAGTTCTCATCCAAGTGTCTTTTTCTTCTATGATTCATCAGTTAAGATGGAAGGGATACAGGAGGAAGTGTTGAAGATTATTGGGGAGAAGAAAAAGGGGGAAATGATTATCTTAGAAAAGTGGGAGACTGAATTTACAAAGCAGATATGGTAGAATTGTCTGACAGTGCTCAGCAACCATTTGAGGTTTGTGGCCACAAATTTAAGGTGAGTTGTATAGTTTTTCTCCATAACTTCAACTGCTGGCTAGGTGCACCTATGGAGTAAGAAAGTTGGGTTTCATTAGTGTAGACTTTTTCTGTGAAAGAAAGACAAGTAAGAGAAGACATAAGATTTACGGATGTTGGCAAGGGAGGGATTATTAAACTGACCCATGGAGTCTGAGCTGGAGAGGAGGAAAGGGATACACAAAAGTGATAAAGAATAATGAAAAAAGGAAAAATGGAAAGTAATAGGGTCAATGCCAAGAGTTCTCTTTGAAGTTATAGAATTGCTAGAGTCAGTGAGCTACAAGGATAGGGGTGTGGAGTGATGGGCAGAGCGGGATGTTTAAATCCAGATTTTGGAAGTGGTATTGTTCTTGGTGATGATGAGGTCTAGGGAATGTCCACTTGAGCAGAGGCTGAGGTGGGCTAGAGGAAAAGGCTTGTGGAGTAAAGAGATAACCAAAGAGTTGGACAGGTTATCTGTATCAGCCATCCTCAATGCTATTAGGACAAATGTCCCCTTTTTATAATAGGTATAGTTTAATATTCCCTTTCCTATCCTGAAGTGAAATTCATAAGGTAATATAAGCTACTATGATTTCTTTTTTAAAAATAAATTAATATAATGCACTGACAAATAATGTAAAAAAGAACAAAGGAGAGGTCATTTAGACCAGACAATATAAGTTTCAGCATAAATTCTAGGGCAAAACTACATTAGAAAACAAACAAAAACCTCAAACATTTCTGAAATGCCCCCCTAGGCCTCCACTGAGAGGCACTGATCATAGAGATGCTGAAGACAAGAATAGTGGGAGGGAGTGCATGAACCAGCTGCACCCAGGAATGGGAGGAGTGAGTAGGCAGCCAACAGCCAACAGCATCAACAAGGGGAAAGGGACAATCAAATATGATGATATGCACTTCAAAGGGGCTGGGGCTTCTGAAGGATAAAGGAAGAGAGGTGGTTTGGAAGGGGTGATGGAGAACAAGAAGGATGCGGACCTCACCTCCACTCCCCGTATAATACAGCATATGGGAAAAAAAGCAGCTACCACTTGAGAAAGCAAGACACAGTGTCCTCAGAAGAAGCTGTTTCCATGAAAGGAACACTCAGAGAAGTTGCTGGTGACAGGCCATGACATCCAGAGGAAGGGCTGGGAAGATGAAGCCAGCTAAGGGATGGGCAGAATAGGAAAGTGATGATTGTCCATATTGTGAGAGTGGTGCAGGAAGCTGGGCCCTGTGATGGGGAGTGAGATGACTCGGGATTCACCCTGCAGCAACAGTCAGTGTAGGGATGGCTGCTGGCCTGGCCTCTGGAGGGAAGAGCTGACTCACAGGAGCAAACAGTGATGAGTCACTCCAGCATCCTCAATGTCAAGCAAAGAGACCAGATGGAAACCTCTCAGTGCTCCTCCAACCTTGAACACACTGTGATTCTAGGAGACAAGATAGCCACCCACCACCGCTCCTTCTTCCAGTATGACAATAGTTCCTGAGATTGCACTCTGGCCACATGTTTTCAAAAGTTTGTTGGAGAGACCATCTCCCTGTGACCCAGTTGTTCCTAATCTTTTGGGTTACATGCCCCTTTGAGGATCTGATGAAGGCTAAGGACCATCTCCCTGGAACACAAACCAGACATAAGAATTTAGGATTCATATATCTTCTGAAGACCATCTATGGATCCCTATTTGTGGCCTGATTCTAGACAAGGGACCTCCTCTCTGCCCCTTGTCTCATCACTCTCTCCTAGTGTACCGACCCTCATCACTTCCTTCAACCTTGTGAATATGAGTCCTGTGGCACTGCTTCATTCATATGTTGATTAGTTCCACAAGCTCTTTTCCCTGTGCGGTAAGCCCCTCGAGGACTGAGTCCAGGAATGGTTGAGGCCTGGGCAGTCAACACAGTAACAGGAGTTTAATGAAGCCTTGGTGATGATGGAGGAGATAGGGGCCTCAGGGAGAGAGAAGCAGAATCTTTTGAAGCCCCAAACTAACTCTTTCCAATAAGAGCCATACACTTGATTCTTAATTAGCTTCTTGATCACACAATTTTACCCTGATTGAAGAGGGTGGCTTAAATTTTTGGTCTGAATGATGCCTTCTAATTATCTAACTGTCTAGTGATCAGGAAGTAATTAAACCACTTTAATGGATAGGAGGCTGAAGGGGAGAAAGTGCACCTGTTTTTGTAGATAATGCTTGTTTGGCAAAAGTGGGAAAAGCACAAACTACCTTATTTGCATCCACTCCCCTTAGTTCTTCCTCTGCTTCCCACTCTACAAATTATTGATTCCTTGGCTTGTGGAATAAAAAAAAAAAAAAAAAATGGAGGAAGATGGGTAGGGCTCATCTAATTGGGACAGGTGAAAATAGGCAAGTTGAAGAGTTGGGAGAGAAGGAAGATGAGTTGGAAATGGCAGTGGATGGAGAGAGAGGATGAAATTAGAATAGGAGGGAAAGAAGTTATTGGTGAAGGGAGGCAGAGAAATAGAAGAGGATGGAACATTATAATGCATGGCAATACCAGCAACTCAGTAAGTTTTGATTCACTGGGTGCTTCTCTCAAATTGTTTTCTTTTTTTTTTTTTTAAGTTTATTTATTTATTTAGAGAGAGAGCTTAGGTGGGGCAGAGAGAGAGGGAGAGTGAGAATCCCAAGCAGGCTCCGAGTTGTCAGTGCAGGGTCCGACGTGGGGCTTGATCTCACAAACTGTGAGATCATGACCTGAGCCGAAATCAAGAGTCAGATGCTTAACCAATTGAGCCACTTAGGCGCCCCTCTGGGGTTGTTTTCTATTTAATTTAATAGTTACCTTGTAACCACCCACAAGGTGCCCCACCCTGGGCTGTATTGTTGGGACATCCAGTCCTAGAAGAATTGCCACCTTCATCCCCTAATGTCTCTCCACCTTTGGGGGCAACTCTTCCTCATAGAGCTGGAGGATCCTTAAGTGTCAGAACCCTTTGCTTGTCATATCTCTCCCCTGAGCCTCCAGCTGAAGCGGCCCTTTGGTTAGCCCATGAGGAGCGAAGGAAGGTGGCCATTGTGAGTGGGTGGTCCTGTCTGCTTGGCTCCCTCTGCCCCTAAGTCGCTGATGACACAGCTTTGTCAGGGAGTCCTCAATCCTTGGTTGGGATTGGCCTCCCAATCATGGCCTGCTGAATTTTGGCCATTGGCTCTTGCTGTATCCCAAGCAGTGAGATACAATTTAATTCTATTTAGGTGGTATTTCCTGAGTACCTACTATGTGCTTCTTTGAACACCTGTGATAGGACAAAAAAACTTGTTCTTATTATATACGGAGGTTACAGGCCAAGGTTAACTGAGAAGCCTGCAGAGAAGCCTCTGGCCCCTCAGCAATGCCAAAATCCCTTCTTCCCACCCCCTATTTCCTGTTACTATCCTGATCTAAGTGGCAAAAAAGTTGCAGACAATTCTACAACAGTGCTTCTCAAACTTTAGCATGCATCAAAATCAGCCAGGGACCTTGTTAGAACCCAGATTTCTGGGCTCTGGCCCAAGAGTCTGAATCAGTAGGTCTTGGTTGAGGCCTACGAATTTGCATTTCTAAGATGCTCTTGAGTGACACTGATCCTGCCTGTGTGTAGAGCACACTTGAGTAACACTGCCTAGAACATGATCCTTGTCGTGGCCTACTGCCTCATGGAAGGCTCGAGATTTTGATCAAATAAAGAGCTGTGGGTAATTTTTAAAAAATCTCTGGCTCCCGATGCAGTAGACATGAAGATGTGAGGCAACTAAAGAAATGGATGCTTCTTCTTCTGGACCCAAAGAACTTTGGGTCCCATGTTTTAGAGGCAACTTGCCAGTGAACGTGCATCGGACATGCAGAGTATCTACCACTTTCTAGCCTTGTGGATTTAGGTAAGTCACTTCCTCTTCTGAGCCTCAGTATTTCTGTCAGTAAACTGGGACTGATACCACCTTTCTTATAGGGTTGTTATGAGATTAGATGAGGTAATGAGTCATATGTGCTGATGCCTGGCACTGTGCCTGGCCACATGATATTGAGTATTGGGGGGTGGGGTGGGGATGCAGATGACAAAAGAGGAAAAACTCACTCATATCTTTTCCTCCTTCGCCAACCCTGTTCCCACGCACAAGCACCTGTTCTTCGTCTCCTAATTGTCCTTCCCAATCCTCAGTCTGAGTCATTGTTTATAGATGAACAAGATGCTGGAGCCAAAAGGAGCTCTGGAGGCCAGCTGATCCTGCAGATGTGGTGACAAGCCTCCACTCCTGCCTCCTCTCCCCCTGCCAGGAGCCTTCAGCAGTGCCAGTGGGGGAATGCTCCCCGCCTGCAGGGCTGTCCACTGTCACACAGCTGCGGGGCAGGACTTACACGGAAGGCCATCACTGCCAAACTCCTCTTCCGGACATTACCCCTCAAGAGCCCAGCTCTGTCAGAATCTGCACTAAAGAACCTGTCGGGCAAGTGTGGGAAAGATCAGTCTAACCAGCTAGGGTTTGTTTTTTTTTGTTTTGTTTTGTTTTGTTTTGTTTTGTTTTGTTTGCAGGGGAGTGGGGTGGTTAGGAAGTGGCGTTGTGAGGTGACATTGGCAGCACCTCCACCTCCCCAGTATTCATGGTGACAGCTTTGTGCTTCTCAGAAGTGTAACCAGAATGTTCTTCTGGGAGTCTCCCTATGGATGATGAGATGTGGATCCAGGGGCCTCATTTGGGTAGGCTCCCCTTGACTCAAATGCTTTGGGTCCTGGTTTGGCCTACTCTTTCAGCAATAAAGACCCAAAGGACAGAAGATACTGAAAGCCTTCGATGAGGGTGAAGCAAAATCACCTTCCCCTTCCGTTTCCACCCCGTTGATGCCTTGTCAGTGTCCAGGGAGAGGCTGTCCCCTTAGCAGTGACTTCTGTTACAATTCCCTTCCTAGCAGGGTCCTTGCTGGACTGGTTGAGCTTGGTCACGCCATACAGAATGTGTCTAAACCCATCACGGCCAGAACCTCGCTGGTCCCTCTGCCCGCCCAGGGCATTGCAGAGAACTGTGAGAAGACCTCAGCTAGAAAATCATGAAGAGCACTGATGCTCCTTGAAAGGAATGTGCTTAACTCGGTAAGACTGGGCAGGGAAGAGAGATGTCCTCGGAGCCCCAAATATCCCTGCATTGGTATATGTGAGGGGTCCATGCCTGCAACTGTGTGTGTGAAGCTGATTCCCAAGATACTGTAGCTTTTGCCTATGAGACTTCTCTACGAAGCTCAGGGCTCTCACTATCTGGACTGAAACTGCCAGAATTGCATTGCTCAGTCACTCTAGGTGATGGTGATGAAGGTCGCAGTGACGATGCCGATGATGGCAATGGTGACAATAGCAAGTACTTATGGAATGCTTGCTATGTTCTGTCACTCCAGCAGGGCTTTGCAAAAAATGCAAATAAATAAATAAATAGGCTTTGCAAATCTAGTGTACCTCTCACAGAAAGCCCATAACATAGGTGGTATTATCTGCACTTGACAGAAGAGGAAACTGAGCTTGGAGAGGCTTAGCATCCTGCCCACAGACACACAGCTTGTCCATGTTGGGGGAACGTACACTCAGGTTCATCTGAAACAGAACAGTGCGGTGTGCCTGGGCTGGTGCTGCCTCCATGCTGCAGGTCATGTGCTCCCCCAGAGACAGCAGTTATGGAGATCTTTTTTTATAATAATCTGTAGGTATGAGTATACAATTTCTACTTGAATTTCTAATAAGCTGTCTTCTGTACTTTGTGTTTTGATGTATATGTGTTACATTGTTATAATAGAGTAGTTAAGGATATGGGCTTTGAAATCAGATGAAACCAGGTTCTACTTGTATGGCCTTGGGTGATTTACCTCTTAGTCTCAATTTTTCTTATCAGGAAAATGGGCATTTTAATAGTAACTACATCATAAGGCTATAGGGAATAAATAAGATAATGCATGTAAAGTACTTTTTAGTGTTTGGTACATAATGAAGAATAAATTTTGGTTCTTATTTTATAAGCATTATTACGAAGTAAGTTTCACACGGCTTCATCTCAAAGGAGTTATGTTAAAGTTACAAAAGTAGTTTATTTAAGCAAATATGCCCAAATTCTAAAAAGTGTTGTCTTTTAAAATCCTGGGATTTTAGGGGCGCTTGGGTGGCTCAGTCCATTGAGCGTCTGACTTTGGCTCAGGTCATGATCTCACGGTTCATGAGTTCAAACCTCACATTGGGCTTGCTGCTCACAGCATGGAGCCTGCTCTGTATTCTCTCTCTCTCTCTCTCTCTCTCTCTCTCTCTCTCTCTCTCTCAAAAATAATAATTAAACATTAAAAAATGTTAAAATAAAATAAAATAAAATAAAATAGAATAAAATAAAATAGAATAAAATAGAATCCTGGGATTTTAATTTTTGTTTTACAACTTTTTTTAGTAGAGTCACACCGAATGTGGGGCTTGAACTCATACTCATGACCCTGAGATCAAGAGTCACAGGCTCTACCGACTGAGCCAGCCAGGTGCACCTAAAATCCTGGCATTTTAAAAGATTACCCTGGCAAACTGGGACACTCTCTCTTAGGCTATCCTAGTTCAGAGCATTTCTGGAAATTTCTCAATGACATAGCCTGTGACAGACATGACTAACTGTTCACCAAAAACCCACTCTTCTCTTTCTCAGAGAGCCACCACTGAGAAGGAATTACATTTTTAGCACTTTGCATCCACGGGGAGCCAGGTGACCAGCATTTCATGTGAACATGAATCAGGCCAAGGTTAAAGAATGGGTATGAGGGGGAAAGTGTGTGTGTGCCTTATCTGTGTTCACTTTTATTTTCTATTAGCTGGAGATAAAAGACTCAAGAGCCTAGGGGACTGTGGCCACAAAATGGAAGAAGCCTATGTCCCTGAATCTGTGTGAAGGAGAATCTCCCACTGATCAGGAGCTTCCTACTGCATTAAATCACTGAAATTATATACACTTATTATATGTGTAATTTGCTGGGGTTACACTAACTAAGATACCTTCAGCGCCAGGGTGGGGGCCATAAGAGAAAAGCAGATTTTGGCTCAGTGGCATATTTCATGTCACCCCTAAAATCTATAATTGGCTCAAGCAGCTACCTGATTTACCAGATTGGGGCTTTTTCTAGCCATAGACCCACTGTCAATGGACAGACACGCCATTGCCTGCAGACATGGCTGCAGGCATTTAAGACAGTTCCCAAGAGGTGTTCCTAAAATATTTTGAGCGCTGTCAGCACACTGCAATAAATGAATTGCCTCCCCAGGGGTCTCCTTTGAGGGGGACAGTGCTCACTTAGCGTGTCTGCTTCTAAATTCATCATCTTCATTTTCGGAGCATCTAACAGCTCAGCGGTGGAGAGAGGTAGCCTTGCATAGGATGCCCTGGGTGGGGAGAGGCAGAGAGTGGGTAGACTAGGAGCTAACAGTTAATCTGGAAAGTTGGAGAAGCCACATGCATTTAATGGAACACGGATTGAAACATCATCTTGCCCATTTATGTGGCTGGCACTTATCAGTTGTTTGGTCTGGCCAAACATTATTGGGAATCCCCCCCCCCCAAAGCCACAGTTGTCAACCTCTGAGAATTATGACATCGTCTCACAATGGCAGAGACTTCAGAATCCTAGAATGTCAGATCTAGAAGGACTTGCAAGTTATCCGACTCAACCCTCTCATTTTATAAATGAGTTAACCGAGCTATAAAAAAAAAAACATGAAGTAACTTACCCAAGGTCATCAAGGTTGTTAGTGGCTAATCTAGTCTTCAGACCTAAATTTCCTATTTCCCAGTCTCTCTAGGGCACCAGGCTGCCTTCTCCATATTTTCAGTTTCCTAATCAGGGAATTAAAAGGTTTGACAGATGGGGTCATTTCTAGCCTGAGGGAAGGAAGACAGGAAGGAATCTTTGTACCATGTATGTGTTTTTAGTTAATGTGATTTAAAATTAAGTTTGAAAAATAATGTTTATCTTCTCCTGCTGCTCCCCACCTTTGCCCACTTCCTATAAATCAGAATTTGAGTTCCTTTATCTCAGAGGGCAGGCACCAGTTATCTCTAAATTATAGGAAAAGACCTCAAGGAACAGCACACAGAGGAAGCTTTAACAAAAGATATCCTATAATTTTGTTAATTACCATAGTCCACTGTTTTAAAGGTTTGGAACAATCTCAGAAATGTTGTTTTCCTTCCTTTCCTTGACCACATCCTACTTACAAGTAAAAAAAAAAAAAAAAAAACCATGATAAGCGTGAGGTCCGCATTTTTGCAGATTTGACTTTTGGGTGGTCAATCTCTTGAGTCTGTAGAGTGAAAAAAAATGTTTTTGGTGCCAAAGACCTTAATTAATTTGCTCTTGTTAAATCCTAATAACTTGACCTACTGGAGCAGAGACTGGCCCATTTGTTTGCTGCGAGATTCTGTCAAGCTTCTCTGCTGGGGCAGACAGCGTCATTAGAGATGACGGAAGAGGAGGCAGGTGTCATGAAGACATTCAATGTAATCAGATCTTCTCATTGAGAGGACACGGGTGAGGAAACCAAAAACCTTCCAGAAGAGGCACTGCTCCAAATAACAGCAGACTCTCAATTATATGAGGACATGAGGTCTGGCTCTCTAGGCTGTGACGGGCTTCTGGTTTTAACAGTACCAGCAAACCTTTACAGAGTGAGGAATAAACCTTTATTCCTAGGGGAATCTACCTGACCAAGTACTACCCAGCCAGGTCACTGATTTTTATGAACTCCTGCTCCTTTATGTATGCCATCTTTTCAACACTCTCAACAACCCTTGGAGGGTGGTATTACTATCCCATTTCTCAGATGAGAAAAGGAAAGCAGAGAGTGGTTATGCAAATCGCTTGAGGTCCCAAGGTTAGTAAGAAACTGAGCAATATGTTGCCTGACCATTATGCAGCATGCTCCCACCGCTCCTTCCAGAAACTTGCCACTCTGGGTTTTACGACTCATTCCCTCCTGTTTTCCTCATTCTCTGTCTTCATCCATCTTTTAAGTGTTTAATACTCCCCAGGTCTCCATCCTTAGCCACCCACTCTTTGAAAGCTCCTCCTAAGTTATCTTGTCAAAACCCACCGCTTTACCCACCTTCTTGTTGACCCCCAAACCCATGCTCAAGTTTTATTATCCAACTACCTATAGAAATCTTTCTTTACCTCTGCCCTTCTCTTTAGTCACCAATCCTCATCAGAACTGGTCCAGCGCCCTCAAATCCTTCCTCTATGAACAAGAGGCCATAAAAGGCCCTTTCCTTCTTTCTACCCCTGCAAGGAGACTCTTTCCTGGCATAGCCTTCTCTTTGCAGCCCAAAATGCACTCCATGTGTCTTGCTTCTCTTCTACTGCAAACTCTTCACCTAGGAATTACCTCTTACCGCCTAGGTTTTAGGCTCACAGTGGTCCTTTTGTTTGGTGCTTTTGCCAGAGATACACCTTTCGTTCACCTTGGCTTCACCCAATTGCCAGCCCCACTCTCATGCTCAGCTATGGCATCCAGTCTCCACTCAAACCAGAGCCCTGGGGTTTCTGCTTGCTTCAAAGTTCATACAGCCCTATCTCATCCACATCCTTAGTGCTTCCCAAAGTCATCCCATACACTTCTTCCCCACTGCACTTTTTCACATTTCTTTTCTTTTTGTTCAGACTATGACAAGCATTTTCCAACTGGCCCCTTCCTGCCTCTCTAGTCTGTCCAGCTCTTGGCCATCCTCCCCATAGTTGCCAAAGTTATCTCTTTAAAACACACATACATCTGACCATTACTTCTTTCCTATATAAAAGATTGAAAAGAAAGATTTCTTTTTTTTTTTTTTAATTTTTTTTTCTCAACGTTTTTATTTTTTATTTTTGGGACAGAGAGAGACAGAGCATGAACGGGGGAGGGGCAGAGAGAGAGGGAGACACAGAATCGGAAACAGGCTCCAGGCTCCGAGCCATCAGCCCAGAGCCCGACGCGGGGCTTGAACTCACGGACCGCGAGATCGTGACCTGGCTGAAGTCGGATGCTTAACCGACTGCGCCACCCAGGCGCCCCGAAAAGAAAGATTTCTTATCAATGCCGTTCTATCACCAACAGGGTAAAGTCTGAACTCCTTAGCACATGATTCCTGACACTGTGGGATTTGGCTCCACCAACCTCCATATCCTTATGGTCCATCACCCACCTTCCTACTCTGGCTCTTGACACTGAGCCATCCATACAAGCATGCTCCAAGTTTCCCAAGTGTACCTGGTTCTCTCAAGTCTCTGTGCTTCTACACATGCTAGTCCCTCTGCCTAGAATGTTCTTTCCCACTCTTCTGGACACACTTCGACCTATCTTTCAAAACTAGCTGAAGGATAGGGTTCCTTCCTTCGTAAAGCTTTCCTGGACTCCTCCAAGAGAGAGGTAATTGCTCTCTGTTTTGTTCCCCCTTTCTCTACATCTTATCCCGGCTCCCACTGTGCTATGATTTATTTGTAGAGTATGAGCTCCTTGAGGGCAAAGATTCTTGTCTCATTCATTATTTTATTAAATTTCCCTAGTTTCAGGAACAAAACCAGACAGCCAGGAGATGCTACTGAATGAACAGATATGACCCTTCTGAGCCCCTTCTACTTAGTCATCTTCTGTGTTCACTTATCTCTGTGTCCCAGCTCTTATTATTGACATAAATGATTAACTTGTCTACTACCCCAGTGAAATGTAAGATCCTTGAGAGCAAGTGACTCTCTTATTGGGAGTGCCCTTTCAATAAATATTTTTTCATCAATGAATGGATTCCCTAAGTTCATGTTGACCAGGGGATTTAGCTTCCCCTGCCCCAATTCCCTTCACCAGAGGACAGATAAACCACCCAAATTTCATCTCAACTTCTTAAGCCACTCTCTCAGTTGGTATCAGAATAGCACTGATCAAAAGGGAAGTGTAACAATGGCTAACTCCCAAGACCCTGAATACAGGACAGGAGCAGCTAGGGCTCACTAAATTTCTTATTGCTCAGCTATTACCCTATGGGTGAAGGTATTACTGGACCAATTTCCCCTCAAGCTGCCTCCCCATCTGAGCTCTGCATTTGCAATTCCACAGAGCAATCAGAGATAAAAAATAGGCAGTAGAAGTCACCCTGGAATTGGAGCCCAAGGTTCTTGGTCCAATTCTCAGCTCTGCTATTTGTTTAGCTATGTGTCCTGGAGCACAATTACTTTAAAGCTTTTCTCGCTTATTAAATATGGATCATAATACTTACCCTGCTTATCTTTTAGGGTTATTGTGCCCTTTCTCAGTTCTTCTCTGCCTTTTAGGGATTTGGTGCTTTGCTCTGTCCACAGCAACTTAGTTTTGGTTTTTCACAGTGGCATGGATTGGTCTAGGAAGTTAGGACTCTAAGCCAAGAGATGTTTAATCTGTAGGGGTGGTTTGCATCCAAGAATGTACAACCTTTTCATATAACTAAGTCTAGAGCTATTGTCCACAACCCTGGGTCCATGCTGCATCCAACAGAGAATGCAGACCTTCCTGGCACCCATTTCAGGCAAAATCCTTTGGTGAAAACCAAAGACTTTTCCCTGGAGGCCAACCAGGTGGACATAGGCATGGATGGGGCTGATGTGGCTTCGTGGCAACAAGATGACCATGTCCCAGACTCTGCATCTTCTTAGCTTCATGGCAGAGATTATCTGCTGAGCTGGTGTTGGTGACCAATGGGGTGTCTGTTTGTGTCCTTCCCACCCTTAGGAGTTTTACCTCAGAGTGCTGCTCTGATAACAAAAGTAAATCTATTTTTAAGTATTAATTAAAGCTATATATTTTATGTTTACTCAGATTCTTTACTATCTGAGGCCATTTAACAGTCTTACAGAATAGAAAATTTTTTCTTGGTGTCTGAAAACTAGCGAAAGTCCAAAGACTCATCTTAACAGATGGTCTTATTCCTTTCTTACTCAGCCTTTTGAGCTAACACATGGATAGACTCATTTTCCTTCTTCTGATGATAGATTTTTATCAGGGACTGGGTTGCTCCATCCATCCAAGGAGCTTGGGTCTATGGATATGGATACTTTTATGTGACATCTTTTTTCAGCCAACATTTCTTGAGAACACTCACATTTCCCATTATCACTTCTACCTACTTTCCAGTAAGGAATCATCTCTTCCTCTGCCCACTCTTTCAGATCATTTTCTTCCACTTTCTTAGGACTTTTGGAAGGGAAACTTCCCCTTTCCCATGGGAATAAGTAAGTGACCAAGTTTTGAAACAGATGACCACCTTAATAGTAATATAGGTGCCACCCTGTAGCTCTCTTATCCATGCTGTCCATTTTTGTGCAGTAAGAAGATCACATATGTCTCATTCTGGCTCACCTAGCCAGGTCTCTGTTCCCTTTTCCAGCTCCTCTTCCTCTCATTGGTTCAGTGAAACAGGTTTGTGTGGCCAGGAGTCCAGATTCATGGATAGAGATAGGAGGTGGTAGGACAGAGGTGATGGCATACTTCCTCCTTCTCTCAAAACAAACTAGACCCCGGGTTGGCATTCTGTCTTGATTGCCCTGGAAGTCTGATAAGGTTAGTGTCAGCTGTGTTACAACATTCCTTGGGTTGGAAGTAACCCCTGACTGGTGGGTGCTTCACTGTGAATATCTGGTGGGAGTCTGTAGCTTTAGGCTTCCCAGAGTACAGTGACACTTGTAACTGTGCATGACTCTTGTGGGGAAACTATGTCAAGGTGGACCCCGCACCCCTCGTTGTGCGTCTCCTCTCCTTCTTTCTAAGCTATTATGTTGGGGCTGAGAGACTAGCCCTACACTAGGATATGGAATGCAGCAAGGACCCACCTGCAGAGAGGGTAAGCTGGACCTGCCTTGTGGAGGCTGTGGTTCCTGTCCTAAATTCCTCTAAGTGAGTCTAGTGCTAGCTGTGCTGTCTGGTAGTTCTGTGAGTCTAAATGCCTAGTTGAGGCTAAAAATAAATATACCCCTAGAGACACTGCAGGCTCCACCTGATTGCCTCTTTCAGAAAGTCCCTAAAAGGCTGATACTTTACAACCACTTATGCAGTACTGGGTGCTTTCCCTCAACTGGCCAGAACACTACAGAAGAGAAGTGGCCAGTACCTGAACTTCACCCTTAAAACCACCATCATCACCACTGATTATCATCACCATCATCAAAATCACCATCATTTCAACCACCACAAGAATTTGTGCATTTCAACTACTATCCATTACCTTCCACTCTCTTGTTTAGGTCACATATTACTCTCTTTCTGATTTTGTCTCCTAGCATTTTCTTCTATGGACAACCTATCTTAGAAAAAAAATGCTGAACTGAGAGTCCTCCTCTGCTGCCTGAGTCAGCCTAAGACAAATCCTTCAGTATAAGTTTCACCATCTGAAAAATGGAAAAAAAGTTACTGGCCCTGGGAAAATGCACTCAAATGGAATTAGCTCCTGTTATAATCAACAAAATGATAGAACAGTCTAAACTCTTTAAAGGTGAGCTAGTCTAAATATAAATATATCTGACCACTTTTGGACAGCACCAAAAGCAATTACAGTTCCTATGCATCCCCCTCTTGTCCGATGGCTGTCTCCAAGCAGTCACTGGCTTGTCAGAGCAGAATGGATAGATCATGGTGTGGCTTTGCACTCTGGGAAATTATATTCCTAAAAGCTTAGAACGAATGAAAGCAATATTAAAACTCTCAATATTTAGCTTGTTGTGCTGCTTCCAGAAATCGGGTGACTGATGTATGTATGTACATAAGAGAGAGAATTTCAGAGATAGAAGTGGGCTGGGGGGAGGCAGATGGAGAGGAGCCAAGAAAGAGACAGAGGACATGACGGTTCTGTGGAGGCCTACTCAGTGGGAGACACTATGACAGGAGAAACCAGAGTGCCAGGAAGGCCCAAGCAGGAAGGGGTGCTGGGTGCTGGGTGGCTCAGAGCCACAAGGAGCAGGACTGTTTGTGATGGCTCTTCCTACACCTGGGTCCAGGTGCACTCAAAGTCGGAGGTGGCATCTGCAGATGTCCCATAAGAGATACTGAAGACTCCTGCTGTCTGATGCAAGAGGATAATGGAAAGAGCACTGGACCACTCATCAAGAGATCTTGCTTCAAATCACAGCTGAGCAATCTTGAGCATATCACTTCCCTTCTCTGGGCCCCACTTCTCTCAACTTCAAAGCAGGAGTTGTACAGGTTGATCACATGTTCTCTTCTATGTTCACGTCTCTTGGTCTTCAAGTCTGTGGTCCCCTGAATGGCAGGTGGTATCTATGCTCCTCTTTGACTCCCATGCTCTCTCCAGGGGAGGAGCAGTATGCTTCCATGGCCCACCCCCAACCCCCCACCTCTGATCTTGGGTTCACTGATGACTTGCATTGGACCATGGGTTGTGGGCAGAAGACACAGTGTGCCAGTCCTCTTGTGCTTCTGCACCTGCCTAGAAGAGCACACTCAACAGTCCCTACCTCTCCAGCCTGGGCCCCAGCATGAAGAGACACTCAGAGCAGGCTGGAACCCAATGCACAGTCAGAAGCTAAGCCGCGCCAAGCCCAGCTGAGCCACAGGCACCATGCAGACCCATGAATGGGAAATCAATGCTTGTTGTTGTGAGGCACTGCAATTCTGGAGTTGCTTGTTACCATAGCCAAAGCTGACTAATACACCACGTGTTGGGCAAGCATGTCTCACAGAAGCTCACATCAGGGACCAGTCAAAAGCCTGCCTGAAGGAGAATGAAGGGCAGCTGGAGAAGCTCCTACAGGCTCTCCACTGCTGCCCCCCTCATGCCAGAGCCATACACCTCCATATGGAGACACCCCTGGCTTCTGGCAGCAACAACCCACGCCTCAGCAGGGTGGGAAGGGATTTCGGTGGAGGGGGAACTAAATTAAAATGCTCAAAGTCAAATTCCTCCTTATTCACAGTCCTCTCTCTTCCACAGTCCTCCAAAACTGGGCAGTCTGTTTCTTTCACTGTCTAGGTGCCATAAAAGGCCGCCTTAAAAAAGGCTCTGGAACTTAGGGTTGATGTATTGGTTTAGTGAGCAGGGAGAGGCAGCAAAAAGCTTAGACAAGTATCCAAGCACCAGCATCACTAGTCTCTGGCTGCTGTAATCAGCATGCAAGTCTCCAGGCCTCTCTGATTCCTAATTTAAAGAACTCCAAAGAAATCCACATAGCATCCTCCTAGCCAAATCCTAGCTAATAGATGTTTTCTTGCCAAACAGAGCAGGGTAGCATAATTGATATAATATACAAAGTAAAGCACAGAGAAGACCACTGTGGAACTTAAGTGCTGTCAGCATCATGGCCTAGGGGACAACCTGAGAGTTCCAAGTAGGATGTATGACTAGGGCTTAACCATGCTTCATGTCATTCAGAGAAAACCAGGACCTCAGTCATTTGAATGAAGACTCCATAGTTGAAAACCGTAAGCATTTTGGGGGGAAAACAGAAAGACTCAGCCCTCCACCAACCAACCTAACATACTAGAAGAGGAAGGAACATAGATTTGGGGATGGTGTGAAGGAACAGGCAGGAATTAGAGTGGTGGGTTTCCAACTTTTTTCTGAAACATCGAAGACTTTAAAACAAAGTCTTACCTAGAAGGGAAACATATGTAAATGGATAAAAGTGTAAAAACTAAGGGTGAAGCAAGGGTGAAGATTCAGAGCCTCTCTGTGTTGCATTCCACTGCCCACTCCCAAAACTGGTTTCCTTGGAGCTGTGAGTGGAACACCAGGACTACATACAGTTTGAAAAACACTAGACTAGAGAAATCTTGGGTATTGTGATAGGCTCATGGAAAGCTGAGAAGGGGGGCAAGGGGCAGGTACCATCATGGCTGTTTCTGGGCATTTTTCTGTGAAGAGGATGGAATTAAATGTATAATCGTCCCTTGTTATGGCTTGGCAGCCATGGAGTACGCAACAGAGAAGAGGGCTTGCACATCCTGTCTGAGGCAGATAGTCTGACCAACTGACCTCTCTCAAGTCTTCTTAGAGGCGAGCCTCCTTATCCTTATCTTCAACTAGGCAAGAACAGATTTGCTCAGGAAAGATTTAGACCTTCCTTCTCTGGCCTACTTCCTCCCCCAACCCACCTACCCCTCAAGTCTAAGATGTTGGCTCCTCCTGAGCTTGCAAGTCTCAAGCCTGGTGCTTTGGCCTTTAAGAGGGAGGGATCCTGAGAGATTGGTCTAACTCACCACCACGTGGCTCTCCACTTCCCATAGAGACAAGCCCCAGACCCACCTATGCACACCACGTCCATGAATCCGTACATCCCATAGCAGATCTGGAAGAGGAGGTCTTGGCGCTGCCATTTTGCCGAGGGACTGAAGGTCGACCAGATGAGCCAAGAGATACTGGCAATGAGGAAGAGGGAACCCAAGATGGCGGCTGCAATCTGCACCTTCTCAATGACTGTCAGAGAGATGGCCTGCCACTGCAAAGAAGAGAAGGGCGGGTTAGCTGTTGCTGGGACACCCTTACTCCATTTCCATTCCACCCCCATGCTTCTTGCTTCTGCTGCCTCGACCTCTCACCTCTGGTTCAAGATTTAATACAGGGCTTTTTAATTTGTAACACAATGGCTATTTTTACAAGTTTCTGAGTTTTATACTGCACTTTTAATATGGAGGAAACCTATAGCACACCAAATGATCAGAAATTATTGTAGGGAGTGAGTTCTGGGCAGCCATCACAGAGAAGGAAGGCCTATGTAACTGATTATGATACAGACAGAGAAATGGGAAGCAGAAAGTAAAAATGCAAAGCCAGTGTGGGTGGTATTCTAGGGCCCAGAATATTCTTTCCGGAGCAACATTGTTTATTTTCACACTAATAGGTGCTTTTCACACTAATAGGACACAGGCCTTTCTTTTGCTTATTTTCTACAACAACACCTGGCGTGTCATTTAATATAAGTGCTAGGGATTACCAATTTAACAGACAAGCCGAAGACATGGGATGTGGGGGAGAGATAAGAAAAAACAGTATAATTTACTGACTATATATAAACACTGAGATTTCATTTTTTTAACAGAAAAAGCACCATGCTAATAGCAGTATTGATGGATGGATTGAAAACTGGGGTGTGGGTGGGCTTCAACTCTGAAATTCTGTGATTCTATGGCTGGCCTAGGTAGCACAGTCGTAAGTGGACCTGGAGTTGGATTTTAGTTTGGGATTTATTCATGCTCTCACTCAACAAATATGCACTCTGCTAGGTGCTGGAGATAAAGCAGTAAGCAAAAACACGTAAGATTTCCACCCTCGTGGAATTTAAAGTCTAGAGAACACAGATGATCAAATAAATTTATTTACAGCTGCAATTTATCAGGCATAAGAGAAGAAGGTACACGGAACTGTGAGAGCCTTTGATGGGGGATTTGACTTGTCAGAAGAAGCAATGCTTGAGTTGGTGGGAGTTTAGGCAAAGGGAGGAGGGAAGAGTGCTCTAGGCACAGGAGAAGGCATGTGCAAAGGTCCTGTGGCAGAAAAAGCATAGTGAACATGAAAACCTGGAAGAAGGCCAGAGTGGGTGGAACAGAGAAAGCAAAAGGGAGTGTGGGGTGAGACAGCTGGGAAAATAAGAGAAGATCATGTGGAATCTTGAAGAATATGCACAGAATTTTGGCTTTGTCCTAAGAGTAAACATGCTGCTATTGAACACTTTTAACCAGGGAAGTGACAGGATCAGATGTGGGAAGGTAGAGGGCGGGACAGTCTTCTGATTGTAAGGATTTGTGTAAAGCCCTGCAGAGGACACCCCCAGCCGGCTTTTCAGCCCGAACGCCCCAGGAAAAGCAGACAACCTTCCATCAGCCAGTAGTGAGTCCTCGCTATGCATTAAACGGCCTGGATGGAAGCACTGATTCTGGCTCAGGAGGACTGACCAGTGGCCCCGAAGGAATTGTAGCCATTGGAATACATTTCACTTGCTAGTCTAGATGTAGGACATCAGCCTTTACATTTAATTGTGCAGATAGCATTCCATTACAGGTAATTGGGCCTTTAAATTTTCCACTGCTTCCCCTAGCCTAGGGTTACACAAAACAAGGGAGTTTTCCAGAAGATGGCCTGATCCTACAGACTCCTCTCAAACCCTCTACCACAAATGTTTTTTCCAGTGCCTGCCTCTCTGTGAAGAGGGTCCTTAACTGGGCTTTTTGTTTTGACCACTGGGTCATCATCAACCTTCACTTTCTCCTGCTCCAGACTTTAAAACCCCCCAAATGTAGTGGCGGAGAAAGGTCCCCTTAATCCCAAGAGTCACCCTAACCCCTGATCCCCCAAGCTGGCTGTGGAACGTAAGCAGGGCCCCTGACTACTGTTTGAAACATGATGCACAAGGAACAGGGTGGGGTGCTGTGGCTGGGCTCTTCTGTCTGTCCCATGTGAGCCCCCACGAGAGGTGTGGGGAACAGAGCAGCAAAGAGCGAGCAGAGAACAAGAGAGCTCTGAACTCTCGAAGGGAAAGTTGGTGAGGGGAGAAGGGTTCCAAACGAGGTTCTGATCATGGGATCAGGAGACCCTCCCCGTCCTGGCCTCCTGTGCCACAGCACCAGTGAACGGAAGAGCCTGAGGACTGGATGTTTCCTTTCGCACCAGGAAGGGTCCCTGAGCTTCTGGCAGAGCTCTGCCCCAGCCTGTGCAGTGTGGCCTCACAGAAGTCAGTAAGTCATGAGGACTGTCAGTTTCCCCTTTCATAAAAAATGGAAATAATTGGTCCTGCCCATGTCCTAGAGTATTGTGAGGGCTGAGTGAAATAGCTCTTCAATCAGAGCTTTGAACGGGACGAGCTGCCATCATCTCCGCTCTTCGTTATGTTTCAGCAAAAACACAGGGATGCACGTCAAGGTGGGGGACTCCTAAACGCACCCAGCCAACTCTTCGCCTGCACACTGGAGGTGAGAGGAGCCAGACCCCTGTATGCAAGCCTGCCCCATCAGGGCAACCCTGGGTAAATTGTGCCTCCACTGTTTCATCTGTAAATTGGGAATAACAATGCCCACTGCACTGGGTTGGTTTCAGTTTTAAATGAGATAATATGTGTGAACACTTAGTGTGACTGCCCCCCCTCCCGCCCCACAAGCACTAACTAAACATTTATTAATGCAACTGCAGTTCAGGTGGCTCCCTCAGTTAAGCACCGACCCTTGATCTTGGCTCAGGTCTCGGTCTCATGGTTCATGAGATCAAGCCTCGTGTCAGGCTCTATGCTGAGAGTGTGGAGCCTGCTTGGGATTCTCTCTCTCTCTGTCTCTCTCCCTCTCTGCCCCTTCCCTGCTTATGCTCTGTCTCTCTCTAAATAAATAAATAAACTTTAAAAAAATGTTTAAAATTTTAAAAATATATAACTGCAGTTCAGTTGTAGCAGAGAGGGCCTGGGGACCACCCTAAAAATCCTTTCTCAGTGCTGCTTCTGCCACAAACAGAATCTTGCAGAGTATCTCTGGGATAATGTGCCATCACAACCACTGTCTCTCACAACTTTGGATGGGGCATGGACCGTGAGGTGCGTACCCCGAGACCTGGGAGAAATCTCCCCACTCTGACCGCAGAGGTATCCTGCCTGCTCCGTCCTGTCCTGCAGGTGGCTCAGCTGGGCTGTGGGAGCAGAAGTCAGCCCCACTGTGGCTGTCTCACTCCTGGCTGGATCCGAGAAGCCCAGGGACACAAGCGGGACAATCTGGGCCACAGCCACACAACACCGCCGCTAGGCCAAACTATTTCCTCTTTCTGGTGCAATCTGGGAAAGTGCAGTGGCATTTACTGAGCACACACCATGTATTTCCAGGAGCAACAGAATCCAAGGGAGTCAGTCCCCAGTTTTCAGAAACTCACAGTTAAAGACATATTAGTAACTTAAATTAATACATCAGTATCGTCAATGCTGCCATTTGCTCACCATACTTAAAAAGATTAGAATAACCTTTTCTTTCTTTCTTTTTTCTTCCCAGGAAAAAATTATCCCTAAATGGTTTTTCATTCTATGAGTCAAGCTCCCATGCCTGTTTATGAGCCAAGGGGACACTTTGGGGTAGTCCCGTGGATCTGGACTCTGACCCTTTTCTAAGGCTTGAGTGAGCTGAGAAGGAAGAAGAGAGTTAATACACCCCAGAGGGCATGGAATCAGCAGTCTCATGACACTGCTATTTTAAGACACTTCAAGATTTGAAATGAATGATTAAAGATGGAACCAGCACAGCGAGAGGCATCTCTTATTCTGACCCCTCCATATACCATCAGGATGGCTGAGGTGCCTGGGAGTCTTAGGGCCTCCTTCCAGAAACGATGCCCCCTGCTGGCCCACATGCATGCAGTAGCTCACACGCACGCACGCGCACGCACGCACGCACGCACGCACACACGCACGCACGCACACACACTCATTCCTGACAGTGCCTCATGTACGACTACATTGTGTTTAAAATAAAACGCGCCAGACGGTGCAGCTCCAGGTTGCTGGCTCACCCTCCCTGCAAAGACCCCACCCCCACAGTCACCCCGAACCACCGCCCTCCTGGGCTCGCAGAATCGACTCTGCCCCCTCCCCCAGAGAAAGGAGAAAGGAAACAGCTAGGTCGGGCCCCTGAAGCTCCCTTCCTCACTGGCATGCTGGCTGATTGTGTGGCAGCTTCATTGGCTGACCATGCACATGTAGAGGCATTTCCAGAAGCAAAGTGCTCTCTGTGCGTGTGGGTGCGCCTCGCAGGGACCGCTGTTGGGTTTGGAGGATTTTCGAGGCAGGGCAGGGCCCGCCAGCAGCTCCGGACAGGGCAGGCGGATGGGAGACAACAGGGTGCGGGTGCGGCCCGGTCCGAATCCCTGCGGCGGGCCCCACCCGGCCTGGCCCTCTCTGCCCCTCAGGGTCGCCCCTTCCCAGTCCTCCCTTTTCCTTCTGCCTTCCATTCTGTTTCTCGCCACCTCCCTCTCCTGTCTCTTCTCCATTTCCCCCTGTCCCTTGTCACTAGGAGTGTGGTGGTCCGTGGACCAGCGGCATCAGCATCACCCCTGGGTTGTTAGACATGCAGAATCTCGGGCTCCGCCCCAGACTCCTGAGTCACAGTCTGCTTTTTGTTTTTTTTTTTTA
>NW_024412395.1:93699157-93803257 GCF_014898765.1 Herpailurus yagouaroundi
CCCCACTTAGCTTTCCCTCAGTCTTCCTCCTCACACCCCTCACCCTCTGCCCTTTTTCCATTCTGCTATCACCTGACCTCTGGTCTGTCCCTCTTTCCTTTCTTTTCCTCCCTGCCTCCCCTCCGTCATTTCTTTCTTCCCTTTCCCCTTCCAGCCAGCCAGCCATCCATCCATCCAGCCTGCCGTCTCTCCCTCCTTCGCTCCCTCCCTTGGCTCACTGATCCTGTGCACCATCTCACGCCCGCACTTCTTTCTTTCTAAGTCTTTCCTTTCCCTTTGCCCCATCCCTTTCCCTTCTTACTGAGGCCGAGGAGAAAACACGAGTTCTCTCATCCCCTCTGCCCACAGGCCACTGCCGTCTTGCCCACGCGGCCCGGCTCGTTCCTTTTCTCCAGACTGGCCCGGACTCTAAGGGGAGACCATCCTCGCTCCCGGTCATACCTGCAGAGGATTCTTTGTGCTTATGGCGATGACATGATACTTGTAGTAGCACAGCTCACAGCTCCAGCAGCCCCGCTCGCTGATCCACTTGATGAGGCAGGGCTGGTGCGTGCACTTGACCGAGCCATCACAGCGGCATGGGCTCAGCAGCTCCCCCTGCAGGGAGAGAGGCAGAGGGCGGTGAGGTCCCCGCCTGGCGTGTGGAGCGACGGGTGGGGCCACCCAGGGATGGCAGACCACACCACTGAAGCCAGGTCACGGGCTTTGTCGGGAAGCACCAGAGGTCCATGGGGGACAGGGGAGCCAGGCAGCCTCAGTGACTTCAACTAACAGTTCAGAGCCTCAGCACCCATTGGGTGCCGCCCAAGGCCTAGGGTGCCTGTAAAAATGAGCGGGTCGGTGTCTATGGAAGCCCCTTGCTGTCCAAAGAGGGTGCCAGCCTGGCGGACTTCTCTGTGAAGGGGGTCTCAAGCTCTAATGCCCTCAGAGCCAGGCAGACCATGCAAGTGACACAGGCAGCCAGCTGGTAGGGACACGGGCCAATCTAAGGTCCAGACCCCAAGTTAAAGAAAGGGAAAGCCACTGTCAGCGCCAGCCCATTCTGCACGTGGGAATCTAGGGAGCGATTTTTATGTAAAGTCTCCCAATAGTGAGATGTCCACAACAAAGGCAAGTCTTCTAGACATATCGTGAGCGTCATTTTGCCCGAGTTTGGAGCTCTGGTCTGAAGCCTTTGCACTCCCCCGCAGACCAGCACGTGGAGACTCAGGTCCCTCTGTGAAGCCTCCCTCCCCGGGTCCCTGAGTGACTAAACCTTGGCAGGTGGGGGCAGGCCTGAATCCCAAGGACCTAAGAGGTGTGTATCCATCCCTCCAGGCATGTCCTTTGGGCCTGGCTGGGAGTGGCCACCACGAAGCCTAGTCTAGGGTAGGCCTGGAAGCAGAGAGGCAGAGGACCTGGCCCAGCGAGATGGTGGCAGGATCTGAAGACCCTTGTGAGTAGACTGCAGAGATGGGCTTAGCCTCCAGAACACCCTGTGACGACATGTCAGTGACCGTGACTGAAGCTGGCGTGTATCTGCTTCCTGCCAGGCCCGACGTGGTGGCCCCAAAGTGCCTCTGTGAGCCTCCCTGACTCTTTTTCCCTCTCTCTCCCCTCCCCGTTCCCTCCTTCCCCGTCTGGCTTGTCTTTCTCCCTCCCAGCTCAGAGTCCATGGTTTCTACTTGCTAAATCCCACCACCCCCAAGTCATTTACTTTCTTAAGGACTTGACAGTTGGGCCACCCCCCTTCCCCAGCCTGTGCCTTCTTCTGAGCTACCCCAGGTACTCTTTCTCCTTACTCCCTATGCCTTCCCTTCCCATTCCAACTCGTTTATTGTGGACCCAGCCCTTCCACCTCACTCCTATCAAAGGACCCAGAATATGTCCCTGTGCCCCACACTGGTGTGTTTGCGATTTGGCCACGTAAGCCACGTCCCTGCTAACTTGGAGATCCCACCATTCAGGAAACCACATCTTGTTCCCCATTTTGAACAAGCAAGCACAGGAGCACCTGACCTGTAAGACAGACATTTAACCCATGGTCTTTGCTGTTGACTGTAGAACCAGCTGTTCCCTCCAAAGATGCACAGAATCATCTTTCCCTTCCAATTCAACCCCTATCACTCAAAGACCACACCTTGGCCTGGATGAGGTCTACAATGTTCTTTTGTACCTGGTCTACCTGTCACACTGCTTCTCTATCTTCATGATAGTTCCAATACCACCTCCTACAGGGAGTCACCCCTGACTTTTCCAGGTTGAGCTCAGTTCTTTGATCTCTGAGTGCCTTGTGCGAGCACCTTGGGCAGATCCCTGTTAGAGCACTGAGTACCTCCTTATAAGGATCTGTGCGTATGCCTGTCTACTTGTCAGAGAAGCCCTGGAAGGCAGGGATGAGGGGTTGTTCACTCCTTTCCCCCAATGCCTAGCCCTCCTCCCCAAAGGCCCTCAACAACATTTGTGTTTGAGTAAATGAAAAAGTTAATCAAGTGTCTGTTCAGGTTCCCTGCACTGTCCCGAGGAATAGGGATGAGACTGCCCAGTCCAGGAGAATAGGGACCATGTCCACTTGTGGACCTCTGGACCCCAGCACCTTGCCCAGTGCCCAGCACTCATTGTATGTATGCGCCATGAATGAACTTGGTGGTAGAGACTCTCAAAGTGCCTGGTCCCCATACAACCCTTCCTGGTTTCCCACGCTGCTCCTCCAGTATTGACGGGCCCCCTTCACTGTGGCTCCCGCCCTTCCCATCCCCTCTGTTGCAGCACTTCCCCATTTGTCTCTAGGTTACTACACCGTGATCCCTTACAGGGACAATATCTTTTCCATCTTTGCATCCTTAACACCTAATATAGTGCCTGAAACAGACTCTCCATCCAATATTGGTGGCAAAATGCATTCATATCTGTTTGATGAACAAGTTTTGCTCCCCTCGAACATGGCCAGCTCTGGCTCCAGGTGGGCAGCTGTGGTGCCTGGGAGAGTAGAAAAGGCAGGAGACGGCCACACTGCTGGACGCTCACCACACCCTTCCAGGTCCAAGAGCCCTTGGTAGTGAGTTGTTGCTGTGTGGCTCTCAGAAAGAAGCAGGAGAGAGAGAGTGGGGAGAGGTGTTGGGGGAGGGGCAAAAGCCCTCATCATTCATGGCAGCATTTCCCAGGCTCATTAATTCTAACAGGATGAGCTGGGTTTGATTAATCGGGTTGTTAAGCAGCCACGTCAAATTGCCAGTGGAGTAAGAGACATGACTTCCGGTCCCTGGCAACGTTGCCAAGTGGCAGAGAAGTCTACACTCCTTGCTTCCAAGCAGCAGCCAGGAGACAGGGCAGGAAGAGTTGCTGGCCAGGCACAACTGGTCACAAGACCTGGACTCTCCATTGAGGCTGTAGATGTGCAACCACCAGGGCACAGGAGTCTCAGCGCCTCAATATACTTATCTGGGGAAAGGGAGAGCATGACCTGGCCTGGCTGGCCCCAGCACCTGGTTAATAGGCCAAAGGTGTGCTGTTTGCCCAGGGGCTCCTGGTCCCCCACGCTTTCCCTGGGAACCGGACAACCCCGAAAGGCAGACTACGAACTTGCTTCAGGTGCTACAAAGATTAGAAAGTAAGGACACCAAAACTGTTAGAAAGGTTTAACTTGATAAAGGAAGCAATCTAGGATTTTAGCAAAAATAATGATGATGATGATAATAATAATAACAATAATAATAAATAATAATAACAATAACAATAATAATAATAAATCTGGAAAGATGTTATTTTAACCTTAGCATTTACGTAAGTTTTGTATGTGATGATTTAGTATATTTTTATGTACATTTGGGAGAAGGGCCATAATCTTTGTCATGTTTAAGGCTTCTAAGAGGCCGCTTTACCACCTTTGACTGGTCAGGCCTATGCTTCTTCAAGAGCAGAAGAGATGGAAATGAGCCGTAGCCAGACGAACTCAAGTTAGCCTTAAGATGATCTGTGCAGGAAACTCTGTTAAAAGCTGAAGTGTTGGAGCAGGAAGTGGTAAATGCCTCTGAGTGTAAGAACGACCCCTATTGAAGAGAAGGGTTAAATGACCAGCTCAGAGTCACTCAGCCAGCCGGTGGCATGGCCAGAATCTAATGCCAGGTCTTTGTGACACCAGCCTCCAAGCTTCTCAGCACCCCGCTCTGTTCATCCCTCCTGTGGACTCTGTCCCCACTGTCCCTCCCACACCTGTGCCCACGGTGTCTTCTCTGTCTCTCCTCCAGCCTCCTTGCCCAGCTGGTACCCCTCTGCCAAGTCTCTCCAGACTGCTAGCTACAGACCTGTCTCCTCTCCCCATGCTGCCACCCACAGTTGAGTGGTTCTTCTCTGTGTCTTCCAGGATTGGAGCTGTTCCTGTGTGCCCCATAGAACTCAGCACATTACAGGTGCACAGTAAGGGGCATTTGCTGAATGGATGGGCACCAGGTGTAGAAGAGGATGAGCCCCTCTGGTCCAGCTCCTGAGACACCAGCCCTCGGGCTGGGGGGATTATTATGATCTTGTCTGCAGAGCTCAGCAAACTCCACGGATCAAAGGGCCCTAAACACTCCTTGATGTTCTACTTGAAGCTTTGGGGCCCAGGGAATGACTAAGGCAAGACAAATCAGGTCTTCTCGAAAATCCTGGCCCCAAGGGACATGGTGTCGGGGAGGCATGAAGAGCATGTTTTTCAGAGATTGGCTCCTTAGGTTTTGAATGCCTCTTCACACTTACCAGCTGTGCATACTTGGGCAGGCTGCTCAACCTCTCTGAGGCTTCTTTATCTTTCTGTTGCAAGCAACTCTTAACTCCTCCAAGGGTGGCATGATGTCATGCCCACAAAGTGCTAGATACAGTGCCTGGCACAAGTAAGTCCTCTTGTGCAAGTATTGCAATTCTAACTCGTGTTTCCATGAGGACTTTAATTTCATAGTTTTTTTTCTACTATAGCTCTATTCTGTTCTCGTACTAGCAAATAAGGAAGGAGCCATGCCTTAGGTAAAGGGTCCGTCGACCCCCTGTGGGAGGGTGAGATTAAAGAACTCTCTAAGACAGTCTGCCCTTGTGAGATGGATGAGGGATCAGAATATAGATCCTGCCGAATTCCAGTCCAGGACTGTCCTCTGTGTTACCACGGGGATGCTGAGAGCATTTGGGGGGGCTCTCCTTCCCTGGGGATGTTGCACAGAAGAGCACGACCCTCCTGGATGGGTTAAGTGGGGTCATGCGCGAGGCAAGAGGCAGGACGGGTTGATCTGCGGCCTTTGGCTGTGGCTGAGCTGGTGGGCGGGGAGGAGAACTGGGTGGATTCTCCTCACTGCCAATGACAAGCAAGCTGCAGGTGTGAGACTCCAGTCGTTTCTCCATTCACAGATTTCTTTCTGTTTATTTTCAGCTTTCTTCCATTCTTTCTCCTCTCCATCTGAAAGGACTTGCTTCTGGAGTCCTTAGGTTACCTGGTTGCCATGACAGTGGCAGGTAAGCCAAGACTTCCCATTCCACCCACACAGGCACCAGGCATCCCTGCCACAGAAAGACACAAATACAGTCTAGTGACGCCAAGACAGCCCCAGCCCTGCTGCAATGTGCAGCTCCAGAAGATCAGAAAAAAGGAGACAACAGAAGCCCTAGCCTTGGGGTGCAGTTTAGGTACATCATCCATTACCGACACTAATGTGGTGGTTAAGAGGTCGGACTCTAATCCTGGGAAGTCTCAGGTATATCCAGGCTCTTACAATCTGTGTGACCCTGGGAAAGTTGCTTAACCTCTCTGGGCCTCCTTCAGTCATTCCTGTATTCATCAAGCATTCATCTAGTGTGTTCCAGGTTCTGTTCTAGGTGACAAGGATACGATGGCAAGTAGAACTAACCAAATTCTCTAGTAGACAGAGAAAGACAATAAAAAATATAAACAAATGAACTATAAGTACCTAAGATGCTGTCATGGGCTGTGGAGAAAAATGAGCAGGGAAAAGGAAAATAGAAGAGTAGGGAGTAGGAAGGTTGGTATTCTAAATAGGGTGGCTGACAGGCTTCACCAAACAGGGACATTTGAGTGAAGACTTGGGGAAGGTCAAGAGGCACACCATGCAGATACCTGGGAGCTGAACATTTCAGGCAGCGGGAACATCCTGTGCAAAGGCCCCGAGGCAGAAGCATGCCTGGCATGTTTTGGGGACACCAAAGAGACTGGTGTGTCTGGGGTAGAGTGAATGAGGGGAAGGGGAGTAGGAGATGAGGTCGGAGATATAAGGGGGAGGAAGGATGAGAGACAAATCAGGAGACAGCCACTTTAAAAACTTGGCACGCACTATGAATGAGAAAAGAGAGTTTTGAGGAGAGGAGAGTGATATGATCTGACCATGTTTGCCAGGATCACTCTGGCTGCTGTACTGGAAACAGACCAGACAGAAGTAAGGGCCAAGTAGAAAGACAAGGCTGTTGCAGTAATCCAGGCGGGTGAGGATGCTGTTTGGGACCCGTATGGAAGCAGTGGGAGTTCTGAGAAGCAGTCAGCTTCTAGATCTGTTTTGAAGACACTGATAATAAGATTTGCCGATGGCCTGGATGGGTGGATGAAAGGAGAGAACTCGAGGATGACGCTCATTCTGACCTGAGCCATGAGGTGGATGGGGAGTTGCTTTCATTTGAGATGGGAAAGACTCAGGGAAGGACAGGTTTTGGAGGGCAGATTGGGAGCTCAGTTTTGGACGTGTCGATGTTGAGATGCCTATCACATAGGCACCAAACAGAGACCCTTCCCAGCCAGACCGGCCAGCTTCTCGTTTCCCGTCTCAGTGTTGCCAAGGCCAGACCTTGGCTCCTGGAGACTAACAGTGTGTCAACCCTGGCACAAAGAAATAAGGAGTTGTTGCAAGGTAATTTGATTTTAAAAAGAAAGAACTCTATTACTAAGTAGGAAAAAAAAAAAAGATTTAAGGCCTTAATGAGCTATAGTTATCCACAGTAAATCCAATTAGCCACATAATTATTTCTAGTTCTGCTCTCATACCAAGCATCTTAATTTCACAAACACACAAAACACACGCGTAGAATCTCCCTCCCTCTTCGTGGAAAAATCTCCAGCCTCGCTGCTCATCAGTTCAGAAAAAAAGATTACAGAAAGACACAAGGAACACCAACACACAGACCCAAACCCAACCCTCCAAACCATGGGCTTTCATTTTCATGATAATTATTTTATTCCTGCAATGCTTTTCCCCTTATAATTTAACCGGTATAAGACAAATGTACCTATTTCCTCTAACTGCCTCTAAATTTACTCAACTGGTACTAGAAAGAAGAACTTAACCTCACAATAATTGAATTTAAATAACATCTAATTCCATACAGTCAAACACAGCCTGCATAATAAATAAACGAGGCTATATGAGGGGCTGGAGGAAAGAAAGAAGGTCATGTCTTATGCGTATATTCATAATCATATCTGTATTTCTAATGACCTAAATGGGCAATATCCTGTCCGTTTGTCTTTCTGTGTAACTCATCATGGTCCTTGCCATCGTTACCAAAGAGCTCAAATTAAAGGCTGTTCTGCCCTCAGTCCTTTGCCTGACTCAATAGAAAAATGTAATTTCGACAAACCTCCGCTGGCCAGAATCGGGCGGTGTGCGTACGGCAGAGAGCTGGGCTTGTTTCCAGGGCTCCAGGCTGCCAGGGTGAAAGTGCAGAAATTCCAGGTCACAACGTCCTCTTTCTTTCCCTCAAAGGTGGCCAAAGCAGGGGCACAAGTCAATGGCACGTTAATAAGGGGCGAATACTGAACTGCCCCCTGGGGTCGGCCCTCCACACTCCCTGTACATTGGCAGAGGGATGCCCGGTTCCAGTTGTGCAAAACCTTTGTATTCTTTGAAGGGGTGGTGGTGCAATTCTGCAAAAATTAAATTTCAGCCACTGTAATGAGCACATCACTCGGTGTGTAGAGGGGATACAGCAGATGTTACAAGTGTAAATGAACGATGATGATGTGCCACCCTTGATGAACGTTTCAAACAACACAACCCTAGGCACTCAGAACCTTCTCTGTGGCTGACTCCTACAAAGCAGAACAGCTGGGTCTCTCCTGGGTGCCCACACCAGCGCTGCCAACCTCTGGCTGGTGAGCTTGGCTTTACGCCATCTAGGCCTTGAGTCCTTGGTTCCCAGAATTCAGCATACGTAAGAACCACTTGGAAGCTTGTTACGAGGCTACCCAGGCTTTGCTCCAGAGATTCTGATTCCATGTGGACACACTTTTCCTCTCTTTGAAGCAAGGTTGGCTGAGACTCATTTTGCAAAGCCCTGGACCAGATACTTTTCAGCAAACCTTCTGTCTCCTACATCACTCTAAGACTCTTATGCATGCAAAGATAAAAACAAATACCAATAGCTAACACATATTGAATGCTTACTATGTACTGAGCCCTGTGTGCCAGCTTTGACTGCTGAGTTCAAATCCTGGTTCTTCCACTCAGTGGTGAAGGGCACCGAGATTACTTACCCACACTGAGCCACAGGCCCATCATGCCCATCTGTACGGTTTTAGAAACGCTGCCACTGCTATGGCTGACTCTTACTAGCTCACACTCACTGAGCATGCGTTGGGGGCGGCTGTTGTTCTAAGCACTTGCCACGCGTGAGCCGGTATAGCATGGCTACTAGGGCCAGTGGATGCAGACTGGCTGGTTTGAATCCTTGCTCTATCATTTATTACCTGTGTGACTGTGGTTAAGTCTGCTCAGAGGTAAAGTGGGACCAAAGATGCTTCCCCTGCCTCCCCAGGGTCTCCCGGAGATTCAACGAAATAATACACAACGACAAGTACTTAGAACCCAGCTGGCACATAGTGGGTGCTCGTGGTAGATCATTCCTCATTGTCTCTCATGTACCCATCAGGTCTTACGGAGTGTCTCCACATCCTAACGAAAGGGGGCAGGCAGGGGGTATGCTCTCTCGCTCTGTGGCCGAGGGGTCTCTGCTGTTGGTACCTCACCAAGGACTTCACTTGACCACCTTGTAGACGAGGCTCCTCGGTCGGAAACCAGTGACCACTTAAGCTGCCTGGGAGCCTGGATAATGAGTGTCAGGTAATAACAGTGTGTGGAAGGCCAGGGGCCTCCAGGTGCTGCTAACTACCCTGGTATTTCAGGGGAGGGAAGAACGAACCAGATACCCCAGCTCCTGTTCACCTGCTGGCCTCGGCCTCTCCTGGGAGCCCTCCCCGCGCTTTCTCCCTCACATGCTTGTTCTCCTTCCTCCCATGACGGGGTAAACGACAAGGCATTAAGCTGTGAGTGTTTGCAGCCATCACTCCGCTCTCCCCTTGCCCTTTCAGGCAAGGCTGTGAAAACGTGTCCCCAGGGCCGACCGACGACTTGGTGATGCCCTTATGAGGGGCAGTGAAAGCAGAGCAGGGAGGCTAATCTGTGTCACAAGGAGTTTAGCGAGAGAAGAGAAGTACGAGAGGGAAAAGAGATTTTTGCCCTATAATATGCCCTGCCTGCTTTACAAAGAGTAAACACCGACGTGCTTTTCAGTTCTTTCTCGGCATGGGACTTCCATTTCTTCTTCGTGACAAGCTTCGTTCAGATTGTCCTCCGTTCAGAGGGCAAAGCCTGAAGCCCAGAGAGGGCGGGGGCCTTCCCCAGGGTGGTATGGAGGGGTGCTCTCCCACCGTGGGCTCAGGGCTTCCTCCCCTGCCGGACTGACGCCTCTCACAGGGCCATTCCCATTCCAGACTCTGCCGCAAGCTCAGCCCGGTTCTTTTCACACCTCTCAAGGAAGCATACTATTCCTGAAGTCTTGGCTCTGCTTCCCTGTCAGGAATAAGCTCGCTAAGTAGAATTGGAATTACTATGGCGTGTGAATAGACTCCGGTCTGTTGACTCCAAGCTTCTGTTAAGCTGCTCCGAGCAGCTTCTGTCATGTTGGCAATTTTACTTTTTGTTTGAGAGAATTCTATATTCCTTACTTCTGGGGCTGGGAAGGAGGTGGTCTTCAAAGGCCCTTCTCTTTATCCCCCAAGCCTCTGGTCAGAGGGCCTGCCCCCAACCCTGAAGTATGGAGTGGTCCTGTATAGAGATTATGCCGGGAAAGGGGGGTCCCAGAGGTTCCCATGTTCACCAGTGCCCTCCAGTTTTCCCTTTTGGATGCATATACGAGAAACACCATAGAACAAGTCCAAAGTTCATAGAACAGCCCAGGCTTCTGTGCTCAAGGGAGAGGGTGTGGGTATTTATGGACTGGCAGTGTTTGCCTCCAGAAGACTGAGACTATAGCCCACAGTCTCCTTCTTTAAGGAGCCGTTCAGGGGCCTTGACTGAGCATTGGCTCTGGGCCCTCGTGCAGAGACCACAAGATGGTGCCTGCCCAGGACACACACACACACACACACACACACACACACACACACTGGGACGTGTTTTCTCAAACCCATCTGGATTCTCAGCTTTTGCCATGGTTTTTAGGCCTGTGCTCCGTTTAATCAGTGGCTGGTAAGCATGATATCACTTCCTTTCATTTGCCTTTAACCTTTTTCAGATGGCGAGGTGGTCAGGCAGACAATCAAGACTTTTCTGGGACTTTAGTCATCTTCTGGGATTTGGTGAGCCTCATCCACACTGCTCCTCCCCTTAGATGTCGTGATTGTGCAAAAGCACATTCGTCTCCCCCCCCCCCCGGCAGCCATCCATCAGCACAAAGTTTTAGCTTTACATCCGTTCTCATGTCATGCATCATTTCAGCCACTTTCTTCTGGTTCTTCACCAACTGCTTGGGTTTTTAAGGTAAGTTTTCCTACTACATCTCAGACAGCCAAGGATCCTCATGTCCAAAGGCTGGGACAGACAAAATCACATAAAAACATGGAGACATTTGTTATATATCAAAATTTTCCTTATAACTATGCCCCCCACACAGACACATAACTTCCCCCACATCAGAAACATAATATCCAGTCTATTTTTAACTTGTATCTTTCCATTCACACTATGTCATGAAAAGCTTCTCATGGTGAGGGCGCCTGGATGGTTCAATCAGTTAAGCATCCAACTGTTGATCTCAGCTCAGGTCTTGATCTCAGGGTTGTGAGTTCGAGCCCTGTGTTGGGCTCCACACTCAGGGTGGAGCCTACTTAAAAAAAAAAAAAAAAAAAAAAGGAAAATTTTCTCATGGTGACCCATGATTTCATGGTTCATATCCATGATTATTTCCTTAAAAGACAGTCCTGGAATGGAATTCCTAATTCAAAGGGCATTAGCATTTGTAAGGCTGTTGGTGCACATTACCAAATTGTCATCTTCTGCAAGATGACCCGTTTTCCATCCCTATCATTACCGTGTGTCATTACCTCCTGTTATTGCCTCATATTCAAGACCTTGTCCTTTCTCCACATTCTCATGGGCATCTGTCAGTAATACCACAGCTGTGACCCTGAGAAAAAAGGCTCAGAAAACACAGGCGGTCTATTCCTTTCTACCTTTGTTTCCACTGTGGGGGATGAGCAGGAGGTGACCACAGGATTGGGGCAGAATTAAGTCCAGAATTTTCAGCAAGATAACTGAGGCAATCTTGGGGGAGAGTCTCAGCCATAAAGGAGAAACAGGGAGTACGTAGCCCACTGGAAGCTGCAGAATCTTACCCTGGGTGCTGGGGGCAAGGGGGGGATTTTTTTCTCCAAGGACCTGATATATGATGACAGGAATGACTCAGTGTTTTTATCAAGAGCCAGGACAGCTCAGTCTCTGGGATGGTGACCTACAAAGCTAAGACACCTGGGGCTAACGGGTTCCACATTTAAGACCCCTCACTTGGATAACTGCCCTCTAAGACAGCTAGGTATGGATACGTACACTCACTGCATGCAGCAATACTCATATGTGACTGGGCGACTTTGCTGTTAAAGGTATCATCTAGCCTTGTTGTCCCTGATACAATTTCAGTCTTTTCCTATATTTTCATGATGAATGGACAATGCTTTAAGATCAAACAACTTCTAGCCCTGCTGTTTGCTAGCCGTGTCAGTTAGTTTTAGCTGCTAACTATGCTCCTGCATATGCACCCCAAAATTAATGGCATAAAATTACGACCACTTACTATTTTTCACAAGTCTACAAGTTGGCTGAGTCGTACTGCTCTGGTTTGGCTGGGCTTGGCTGGGCTTGGCCGGGCTCGTCCATGCATATGTGAGTTGGCTAGAGGCTGCTGATCAGGGATGAGCCCCCCTCTGCTCATATGTCTCTTATCATCCAATAGGACTGCCTGGGCTTGTTCACATAATGCCGGAAGAGTTCCTGCCAGTAAGAGAGGGTAGGCCCAGTTGTGCAAGCTCTTTTCAAGCCTTTGCTTATATCAAGTTTGCTAATGTCCTATTGGCCAAGTCATGTGGCCTACTCCAGACTCAATGTGAGGAGGCATTACCAAAAGGAAGGGACTATAGCGAAGCATAAAGATCTAAGGCCATTAGTACAATCAATCTATCACATTAGCTCTATGACCTTGGACAATTTCCTTAACTTCTCTGAATCTTGCTTCCGTCATCTGTAAAAATGCAGAGCTTCGTAGGATTCCTTGCTATAATATATGTACAATGTCTGTAAATGCAGTAAACACTCCATATGTGTTAATTTCCTTCTCTTCTCCTTTTCTGTCGTTTGGACTTTTCTATTTTTTCCCTTAAATGCATTATTTCTATGCATTACCTTCTTCATTTAAAGCTTCCACATAATAACACTAAACATTATGCCTATGGCTTCTGTTGAATCCCCAACTCCTAGCCTGTGGCTAACACAGTGTGTAGGCCCTCAATTCATTCCAATGAGCTGGAATTTGGATAGTAAGGGAATCTAGGGGTTTCTCCTCCCTGTGTTCCGCGACTGCCCAGTTGAGAGATGACATCTTGGCTTTCTGATCCAGCTCCAATATCAAGAATGAAAAAGAAAGGGTTAACACAGTTGCATTAACTGATGACTCAGAATAGAGGCAACAAGATGGGGAATCTCCATTTCCTAATTTATAGGTGGCCTTGGGGGTAGGATAAGTATCCTGGCCTCTCCTTAGCTAATCAGGCTCCAGAAGAGACATTAATTGCAGCCCGTCCAACCTGCTGGGGAGACCCAAGGCTGCCAGCTCCCTTGCTGGGAATGGAATAGAATTTTAATTGGCTGTGAAAGCATCATGGCAGGAGGTGCATGAAAGAGTTGATCCACTCCCCCAAAGCAGGTGACAGAAGCTCTAGGGGAAAGGCCCTGAAGAGGTGCATGGCAGCAAAGACCAGCCACATTCAGGGCTCATCCCAGTGGCCACACCACTGGTCCAGTTCCAGGGCTGGATTCCAGCCAGGGTCAAGGACTCACACATTATGCTTGGTGTGTGTGGTCAGCACAGGAGCACTAAACCTGTAAACCTGCTCAGCTCTGTCAGCACCCCACCCTGGACTTTCATGACAGAAGCACTACATACTGTCACTTGCATGGCCAAGAAAGTCAGCATCCTCTGCCTCAGAGAATTCTCCAAATATAAGCTCCATCCCCCAGTGTGTGTGTGGGTGGGTGGGTGTGTGCGCGCACGCGGGTATATCCATTTGTCCATTCGTATAGTTGGAATTGGTGGCACAGCATTCCTGTACTGTTGTTTCACAGCAATGTTAAATTTTTTTCACTCAAGTAAATTAATGTGATAAGGTTTGGGAAAGATGTGTCCTTGTGGCAACATGTGTATTTTCTGCCAACGCATTTCCTGGCACACGTAGAACATGGGATCATGTGTAGGTCAGTGGATGTACCTATGAAAACGAGTGGAAATAAACATGTTCATGTAAGCATACAGTGATGCATGTTGTTGTGGTTTTCAGAGACTCCTGGGCAAGTTATTTAACCTCCTCGTGGCTTAGCTTCATTATCAATAAAATGAGGGCAATAGTAGTACTTATCTAATAAAACTGTTGGAAAGAATAAGATGTAAAGAGCTTAAAATAATGGAGAGACTCAATGAATGTGTTTTCAGGATTACGTCTAGTGAAGGGGAGAGTCGGGGAGCTCACCGTGCTCTGTTGACCTAGTGGTATAATGAACCTGCAGGCAAAAAAGTAAAGCAGAAAACCAAAAAATATACAAGCAAAATCAGCACTTTCAGAAAGCCATTTTGTAAGATGAGAGCTTAATAAAAATTCAGAATTTTCAAGGAAACTACTTCATTAATCTTTAAAACTTAAGGCAATAAAACATCATTTATAACTACTGAACAGTTTTATTTTTATTGTGTATTTAGATTTTTATTATCAAGTTTTTATTAAAGATTTATCAAAAATTCAGTTAAGATAGAAGATATGCATTGAAGGACACCATTAAAAATGGAATTTTATGGGGCACCTGGGTGGCTCAGTAGGTTAGGCATCCAATTCTTGATTTCAGCTCAGGTCATAATTTCATAGTTCATGAGATCCGTGTTGGGCTCTGCACTGATAGTGTGGAATCTGCTTGAGATTTTCTCTTTCCCTCTCTCTCGGTCCCTCCTTTGCTCATGCTCTCCCTCTCTCAAGATAAATAAATAAACATTTTTTTAATGGAATTTTATAATTTGTAGAGATAGGAAGACAAGCTTCTAAAACCAAAGCCTAAACCAAAACCTCATTTCCGTTTCCACTCTCACTGCACTCCTCCCATTCATGCCTCTTGTCTCCTTAATGGGGAACAAGACACCTTTCTGGTTTAAGCTCAGAATACAGAAATGAAAATAGCCAGGATAAAAGAAATGACTGATAGAGAGCATCTTCTTTGAAATGGTGAGGACTTCATCTCCCCAAAAAAGCAGATGGAAGTTCTTGACCTTTAGGACAAAGAACCCAAGGAAGGTCACATCAATTCATGCCCTTGAAGACAGAATAGCCCTCTCATACTGGAAACAGCTCTTTCCCCTCCAAACCTGGTCCCTAGATCACAGCTGGGTATACAAGCTCCTGTGCCTTATTCCAATTGTACCATCAATGTTGGGGTAGGACAGCCATTTAAAGAAGTAATTGGTTGCACAAATCAGCTCACCCCTTCCGAGGATGATCTTTCTCACATTTCCTGCATCTGTAATAGATTAACAGCGTCAGTGGAGGCAGACCTTGTTTTTCCACTGTTCAAGGGACTGAACAACATGGCTGGGCCACGTGATTAGGGGTGAGGCTGCAGGTGTCAAAGTTTGCCTCAGAGAGTACAGCTGCCCACAGGGGATGCATCCCTGATGGTGTAAGGGATGACTGAGCTCTGGGAGTAGATTAGATGAAAGCTTGGCTTTGAGTCCTGGCCACTCCTCTTACCCCTTGGGTGTGTCTGTTTCTTTTTTCTTTTTCTAGGCCTCTCTCTTTTCTTTATTGAAATGGGGATGTGGGTTAAACAATCCCTCCCAGTTTCTGATAGTTTCTGACTTTTTAAGATTCTATAATTTATACAAAGGCTCTATAGATGCAAAACATGAGATTCCAGGAGTTGCTTGAAGGTGAACTAGGCTGAAAGCATAGCAGCAGGAGCTCTTTGTGACTGAGGTGAGCACACTGCATGGGCAGAGGAGAAGGTCATTTGGAGTGGCACCATCAACCACTGGAATACCCCTCCCTGCCCATCCCAGAGCCCTGGAGCAGGGGATCCAGAGAGAGTGACTTAGGGTTGTGCATCCATGGTACAGCCGAGGGAGAAGCATGTAGCCGTGGGAGTCCTCAGGGTCCTAGAGACAGCTGTTCCCTATTGCTTGCCCCAAATTATTTTCATTATTTATTTTGAGAGAAAGAGAACATGAGCAGGGGAGGGTCAGAGAGAGAGGGAGAGAGAGAATCCCAAGCAGACTCCACACCATCAGTGCAGAGTCCTACTTGGGGCTCAAACTCCTGAACTGTGAGATCATGACCAGAGCCAAAACCAAGAATCAGGCGCTCAAATGACAGGTGCCTCACCCCAAATTATTTTTAAAGAGCATATGACTCACTTCCTTATGCCCCCATGTCACCTAACAAGCTTTTTATCTTTTGTTTGGCTGCTCAGCTATATGAGATCCTAGAATGAGCTCCTTGGACATAGGCACATAATCATTCTAGGTATTGAAAAGCAGTGTCTTCCACTATAAACATAAATCAGTTTTCTGGTCTCTATCTTGGTTTCTCACATGTTTTCTTGGCCCACATAGGTCTTTTCAAAATATGACCAGATACTGACCAAATCTTTTACCCTGACCAGAATAAAAGGTCATTAAATCAAGGTTCCAGACTTCCCTCAGCACAACCTTGCGGGGAAGTTGGGGACAAAACTCCTCTTTAAGTTGTTGTTCATTCCCATCCATTCCTCCTGCTCCCTGCACCCCCATCCAGCAAAGGAGATGAATTACTCCTGACAGGTATATGATGTAAAGTCATACTGTCTATTTATGTTTTTATTCTGTTGTCTGGTCTTTGCTCTTTAAATTCCCATAAGTCAAGTCTGTCTTAAACCCTAGGACAGTGTGAAAAACATTCACAGACCCCATGGAAACCAATCAACTCAGCATGCAAGCATCCCTGTGTTATTCTTAATGATTCACCAGCTTCTCAGTGACAGGGAGCTCACTACCTTAAAGGCTACCCATTGTATTTTTAAATAGTTCCAACCAGTGAATGCTTGCTGGAGAAATGATAAATACTCAATTGCAAGCTGCAGGAAGACAGGGCTTTGTGCAAGCCATGGTGAAGAGGCATTGCAAAAGATTGGACAATGATATGTGATGGACATGATATATGGCATGTGTGTCTGGATTAGTGTGTGGAGAAGAAAAGGAGATAGGCAGGTATAAGTTCAAGGTTGTGTACTATGTGTGTGAACGTTCAGGTGGTCATGGTACATGGCCTGAGTGCCCTTTGCCATCACCTCTGCAACAATTTCCCCCATCCTGTGTCCTACTTCCCTCATCTGGAATAAATACTTATCTCTACTCACCCAGAGCATCACCTTTTTTGTCTGGGCTCTAATCCTCAGACAAAATGCCAGAGGCAAGAAGAATGCAAGAGAGGCAGAGAAGAGGAGGGGAACATGAGTCAAAAGAGCCAATGTGGGGTACTTAGGAGTTGCCAAAAGACTCAACAAGAAAAGTAGCGGAATGGATGGGCAGGGCGCTCATGGCCCCAGCGAAGCTGGCAGATATCCACATGTAAATACTCAGACTCTATGGCAAAGAGCTCCAGTTCCATGAATTTTTGGCTTCCCGCCTCTCATCCCAGAGTTATCGTAGGCCCATGAGGGAACTGAATAACCTGTGCCAGGGTCTGTTCTGGGTGGTTTGGTCATGTGGCAGGAATCAAGGGCTGGTATTCACCAGCCATCTCCCTATATCCATTGTTGTGCTGTTACCCGAGCCCTTCAGAGTAATAACACAGCAGAAACCTAAAGAATAAAGAGGCAAGAGACCACACACGCCCTATCCTAGCATGCCTCCTATCTAAACACTCCTTTTTGGTCAAGACATCCCAACACATCTACCTAACCACCCCACGCCCACTTTCATCTAAACATTTTTCATGATGGTTGTCATCATCATCATCATTAGGGTTGAGATTGCTTCAGTTTCACCATTTGTACTCCAAGGACATTTGATTCTGTGTTTACAAGTGCAAAGTTTTAATAGGGATTATATATGCATCAATACACTCTCCTTGAGAATGTATTTCGCAAAAAGAATCCCATCAAGTCAACTTAATTTTTGATCAACTTTTTTAATATAGAGCAGCTAAACGATTTCTATTTCTCATTTAATATTATTGAAACTTTCCATTGGGGTAATTCATTTTATATGAAAAAAATGTGTGTTAACCACTTGATCAGTTGATCTGGTTTGGGTCCATGTTAAAATTCACTCATTATAGCTTCCATCATTGAAAGTTTTATTTTGTGGCCTTTAAAATCCTTCCAAATTTAATTTTTTCTGGATCAAAGTTTGCCAGTCTGAATTTTCTCAAGAAGCTGTGATCTTGTGCCAGATTTTAATAAATTATAAATTTCACTGAGGGCAGTTTTGGCCACTGACAGTTTTCTTGTAGTGAGTGTTTCTAAACACCATCAAGATGCCCTCCCACGGAAGAGCAAGGGTGCTTTGTTAACTGCCAAGTACATGTGGGTGTCAAATAAATATGACCTCATTTAAGCCTACAACAGTGGTAAGAGGCAAGTATTATTATCCCCATTTTATAGATCAGTGAAGTCAAAAGAAGTGAGGTCATCTGCGCAATGTTATACAGCAGTTATATGATGAAGCTGGGAATTGAAAACTAAGCTTTTGAGTCTTAAAAGTTTTCATTGTTTCTACTGTATCACACTAGCTTTGTCTTCATTTATAATTGTACTGTGTTCACTGGCTGCACATAATCTCATGGTATCTTCTGCCTTGCTCTTGCTATTTCCTGTTCTCTGTCACACACACACGCTTACACGCACCCCTTGTGCTTCTAACAAAGCACACCAGACTGCCGTTGTACTCTAGGCCTCACCCCCAGGAGCAGAAGAGAAAGACCTCCCTCTCCAGAAGAGAAAACCTGGGAGGAGCTCCTGGTGACAGCACCTTAGGTGGGTCCTCACATGTTCACCTCCATGTATGCCACCGAGTTCAAGGTCCAGCTGGAAACCTGAATGAGGTCGCCAGGTGGTGCTGCTGGTGGTGGTGGTGGTGTGTGTGAGTGTGTGAGTGTATGTGTCAGTAAATGGGCCCCACCCAGGGCAGGGGAGCAGGCTGCTGCACAGAAGGCCGGGCCCCACAGCCCTGCCACTGACAGTGACACACAGAGTCTTGACCACCAGGCTGGGGGGTACATCAGCCTGTTGTTTTATTTAGTCAGGAAGAGCATGTCTTTTCAGTGGAGCACATCCAGACAGTTTCCTTTTTTACGACAAATTACAGGGGGATGGGAAGGAAAGGAAATGGAGGGAGGGAGGGAGGGAGGGGGGCTTCTATTTTTAAACCCTTGCCAGGCATTAGTTCTATGGAGGTTTCTGTGAGGAAAAGAGAAGGGAAGAAAAGATGGGAAGCAGCAAAGGATAGCTGACTGGAAGGGCAAGGTCTAGGATAGTGGTCTTCAAACATACTTCTTTTCTCAAACATACTTTTTTTTTTTTAAGTAGCCGGAAACTTTTCTTCCAATGTATCCTATGAGGAATGCCAATGTTTAAAATAAATAAAAGGAGCGTTGTTTTAATTGACGAGACAGTAGGAGATTCCAGATCCCCACCCACTTGGTCTTGCCCCTGAGAACACATGGCTCTTGTGATAGCTCTACTGAAAGCGGGCCTCAAGGAACGTGGTATACGAAGAGGATCACCTTTCCACGGGTTCACTCACTTGGCCACTCACGAAATTCTTGTTGATGCGTATTATGCGCCAAGTGCCATGCTAGGTGCTAGGGCATATTGCGGCAAATAAAACACACCTGGCCCCTGCTAATGGTCTAGCACGGGAGACAAACATTTGTGAAATAACCACACAAACGAATGTAAAACTGCTGCTTTGATAAGTGCTGTGTAAAAGGACATGGCGTCCAGCAGGAAGCTGCCCTGAGGGAGCCATGTGCAGGCTGAGGGCGAAGACAGGCACTAACTACATGACGAGGGGAGGAAAGGGCCTTCCAGAGAGAGAGGACAGCAAATTCTGAGGTCCTGTGGCAGGAGAGAGCATGGCAAGGGTTCCTATTATGAATTCCTACCTAGAAATCCATCCCAAAACTCAGCGGCTTAGAGCAACCACAGTTTTTCCCCATCTCACAACTTTGTGGGTCAGAAATGTGGACAATGCTTGGCTGGGCACTTCTTCTGCTTCATGTGACATTGACTGAGGCCACTCAGCGATATTCAGTTGGCAAATGGGCTGGTCTGGAGGGCCCAAGATGGCTTCCCTCACATGTCTGGGACTTTGGTGAGGATGACTGGAAGCTACACTCGGTTGAGACCGTTAGCCTACATGTGGTCACTCCCAACGTGGCAGTTTCAGAGTAGTTGGACTATGTACATGGAAATCTCGGGCTCCCAGAAGGAGTATTGCAAGAGGCAGGAAGTGAAAGCCCCTGGTTGCTTAAGGTCTAGACCAGACACCAAGCCCCATGTTACTTTTACTGTATTCTATTATCCAAAGCAGTTTCAAAGCCACTTCAAGAAGCGGGAACATGGACCCATCTCTCAATGAGAGACTGTAAAAGAGTTTGTGGCCATCTTTATTCCACCACAGCAAATATATGGGATTGAAAGAGAACCAGTGGAGCTAGTGTGTAGAGTGAAGAACAGTGTAGAAAGGGGGAAAGGGGAGGGGCCAGGCCTCACAGGCAGGGTTGAGGCACATATTTGTGTAGGTTGTACACAGCACAATTCTGGAAGGCACCATTCCACAACCTACATGGCCACGCTGACTCTAGGAGCCAAACTGCCCCAGGAACCACTTGAGACTGTTGAAAGTCTTTGCTGATTGACTCTCAGAGCTTTTCTATCCCACAGAGATGATATACAGGCAGCTGCAACTTAAAGAGTAGTTGGCTTAAAATTTAGAGTTTGTGTCATTGCCATTTGGAAGCTGCTATACGCCGAATGTTTGTGTCCCACCCCCAAATTCATGTGTTGCAGCCTAACACCCAATGTGGTGGTATTTAGGAGGTGGCACCATTGGGAGGTGATTAGGTCATGAGAGTGGAGCCCTCAAGAATGGGATTAGTGCTCTTATGGAAAAGATCCCAGAGAGGTCCCTCACCCCTTCCACCATGTGAGGACACATCTATGCACCAGGAGGCAGGGCTTCACCAGACACTGGATCTGCTCGCCCCTTGATCATGGACTTCCCAGGCTCTAGAACCATGAGCAATAAATGCTTATTGTTTATAGTTCACCCAGTCAATGGTATTCCCTTATAGAATCCTGAACTAAGTCTGGACTAAGACAGAAACCATACCTACATACATTATCAAAGGTTACATTAGCCTTTAAAAGCAGGCATGCCTTCCCCCAAGCTCACCCCAGGTGCTGTGGGCAAAGGGCTTGTCTTTTCTGAAACACCCTTTCAAGCCAATGGCAAAGGCATCCTGCCCAGCCTACTCTGCTGTGTCCCTCAGGTGCCAAGCCCTTCCTTATCTGTCCCAATTTGCCTACTGGACTTTCACAAGGACTCTCTGGCCCTCACCAGGCTCTTCCTGGACAGCCTTCCCTTTTGGGCTCAGCAATTACATTAGTTCTTCCTGACACACTGTGGCTCAGCTTCGACCTGGTGCACTCCTGACCAAGCCCCTGAGATTGGCCCGCACCCCAGCACTGGATGGGGACTTAGCAGAACACAGTTACCAATGGGTTCAAGCTGTTACATACAGCAGTAATTTGAACACTTCATTGCAGTAGAATGTTGCACTGTGTGAATACATCATAATGATGATACAGTTTGGGATTGTTTCTAGTTTGGAATTACTGTGAACATTCTTGTACACATCTCAGTAAGAAGGACAGCCTCATGAGGAAGGGGCACCAAAGGAGGCAAGGTCTCCCTCACTGGCCTAATGAAAGTTCCAGATGCTCCAGCAGCCATACTCTCAGCCCAGCTAACTCTCCTCTGCCAGGAGCACCCCCCCCCACATACAGTGTGCCACATATAGCCCTTCCCATGTGGCTTCAGGCTTGATCAGAGTCAGAAGACTCACTTCCAAATATGGCCCCAACTGTTAATGGTTAACTGCAATTCTGCACCTTGCAAGTCTTGAAAATATTTGACCAGCCAAAATATGGGATCAGAGGCTCTCCAAAGAGTTCCCACAAGGATTTCAGCCTTGCTCTCTGCCCTCAGAATTCACCTGGAATCAATATGTGTGGCCCTAGTTACTGTGCTTTGTCTTCTTGTCAACTATTCCCAGTCTTGGCTTTAAATTTGTCTCTGGACGTCCAGAGCTATTTGGTAGCTATTTTGCTTGTCTAGCCCTGACTCCAACTAGTGGGAAAGAGTCTACTTTTATTTCACAGACAAAGTTTTGGCCTCTTCTCCACATCATCCTGAGACCCCAGCATATCGTCCTATAATGAATGCCATGTGATCCTGGGCAGGTCATCCGACCCCTGTAAACCTCTTAGTTCCCTTGTCTGTGGGCTGGAGATAGCAATTAACCCTTGTTCAGCTTTAGCATAATTGTTAAAAACCTAGGTCTTAGAGGTAGGCTCCCCAGGGTTCAAATCTGAGCTCCAGCACTTACTAGCTGCCTTAGTCTGTTCAAGCTGCTATAACAGAATGTCCTAGATTGGGTGGCTTATAAACAACAAACATTTATTTCTTATGGTTCCAGGAAGCTAAGTAGCTCAAGATTAAGGCATCAGCAGATTCAGTGTCTAGTAAGATCCTAGTTCCTGGTTTATAGAAGAGTATGTTCTCACTGTGTCCTCACATAACAGAAGGGATGAGGAAACTCCCTGGGCTCTCTTTTAAGAGCACCAATCCCAGTCATGAGGGCTCCATTCTCATGACCTAATGACCCCCAAAGGCTCCACCTCCTAATACCATCCCACTGAGGTTAGGACTTAAACATATGAATTTGGGGCAGGGGGACACAGACATTCAGTTGGTAGCACTAGCAATGTGACATTCCTCTGTACAAGTCACTGAAATTCTCAGTTCCACAGTGTCCTTACCTGCAAAATGAATAGTACCTATCTCATGGGGTTGTGGTGAGGATTGCATGAGTTGATACACAGAAGGCACTAACAGCACTTGGCACACAGCCATTTATAAATAAGCATTCGCTAGTATCATTGATACTTTGTCCCACACGATGTTGATGGGATAAAAGGAGGTAACAGTTTCAGGGAGCCATCACCCATGCCATGTGGCACAGTGTTTCTATAAGTCCTAAGGAAACAGGCTGGCCCATGACCCTCCGGATGGGAGTGCATAGTCTTCAGAGTCTAAAGGACCTTGGTTTCAATCCCACTCTGCCATGGCTGGGTGCCCTTGAACAAGTTCCTTAAGTGAGAGTTTTGTTGTCTGCCTGGGGGGTTGATGATGAAAATTAAAAGAGTAGTAGGTGACCTGCCTGGCACAAGTTGGAACTGAGTTCAGGTCAGTTTTATGCCCCACCACGTGGCGCTGCTCCGGCCTGGGCAGTGCCTGGGCACGCTGCCTAATGGAGTTCTACCTGCTCACAGAGAGGTTTGCTGGCTTGCAGACAAGGCAGGACTTACAGGAAGGTTCAGCCTCGAGCGTAGATGTGAAGCATGCAGGTGCCAATGACAGTTTGGGAGCTGCTCTGCCCAGAGACATCACGGGTGCCTTGTTATGTGACCTGTCAATGTCTGTCTCCTGAGTGGAAGGCCTTTAATGCTATTTCCAGAGAAAGATGTTTGTAAGTAATTAATAAGGGCTAATAATGAACTGAATAAATTGCCATTGGGGTGGAGAGCTAATACCATTCCTGGGCAGAAATGGGCCAGGATTAACAAGGAGGCAGCAAAGGATGAAATGACTCTGAGCAACTGCCAACAGGAAGGCTGGGGCCACATGAGAAGGTCCTACCATCGTGGTGCCTGGAGCCCATCTTCACTGTGCTAGCCTTGCTTTTCAGAGCCTGGGGTCTCTCCAGGGGTGACCCAAAGCCCCTGAGTACTCCATCTCCTCCCTAACCTTCACCTGGAGTAGATATACTTTAATCTACTTTATGTATTGTGTTTCCATGAATTTAATTTAAAAATTAAGTTTTGCTGGGGCACCTGGGTGTTGAGTGTCTGACTTCAGCTCAGGTGATGATCTTGCAGTTCGTGAGTTCTAGCCCCACATCGGGTTCTGCGCTGACAGCTCAGAGCCTGAAGCCTGCTTAGGATTCTGTGTCTCCCTCTCTCTCTGCCCCTCCCCCAACTTGCACTCTGTCTCTCAAAAATGAATAAACATTAAAAAAAATTAAAAAATAAAAATAAAATAAAAGTAAATTTTGCTGATTGAAAAAAATCTGAGAACTATTGCATTCGTTAATCACAGAAGCTTGGTTTTTTAAAGATGCTAATTTCGCTTTAGCCCCCACTTTGAGCTTTTCTGTTACAAAAGAGAATGATTTAAAAGTATGTAAATGAAGAAAATAATAGCAATGCTTCCTTACACTTTCATATCATATTCCAGTTTGCACTGTGCAATCATATTTCTTATTGGATTCTCACAGTAGCCCAGTTAGCTATTCACCAGGGCCTCTTCCTCATTTTTAGATGAGGAGAATGGGGCTAAGGACCCTAGAATTTTCCAAGACAGATGAACACCTGTTTGGGAACAAGTCTAACACTCTCTGGATGGTGATGTGAATGATGATGCTAATCATAGAGCAAAGAGTTTTTAGGTGCTTATTTTTGTCAGTTCCTGTGCTAAGAACTTTAGATATTATCTCTCTTGGTTCTCATAACGACCCTATGAAGTATGTAATGTTATCAGTGAATTGAGACTCTGTGTCATTGAGCAACTTGCTAAAGGTCACACTGCTAAGAATTCATGGATTTAACTTGAATCTAATCAGGTGGAAATGATCAAATAAATCCAAAATGAGAAACAGTCAACAAACCAATGGGTCTGGACCCTTCACTCTCCAAAAATGTCAATGTTCTGACCATAGACAAAGTTGGGAGCTAGGTAGAAAAAAGTCAGCTTAAAGAACATTATAAGGACGATCAGGGATATTTGAAGATAAATTTTATATTATCTCTTAGCATTGTATCAATTCTAAATTCTTGGGTGTAATGACTGTATTGTGTTTTTATAGGAGAGTATGCTTTTAGGAGATTTATGAAGATGTATGTAGGGGTAAAGTATTATGAAGTGTGCAACTTAATCTCACATGGTTTAGGGAAAAGTTTTTGATAGATATACATACATATTCACATATGTAGACATGTGCATGCATATATACATACACATAGCCTATATAGATATATAGATATATAGATCTCCTACATATATATACCATATCTATCTATATCTCTTTATAGATTATCTATCATCTATCTATCTATCATCTCAATACCTAAATATCTATCTACCTATCTAGATATCTATATATACCTATCTATCCACCTAGAGAGAGTGTACAATGTGTCAAAATGAATCTGGATAAAGGCTATATGAGTGTTCATTGGACTATTCTTTCAACTTTTTCTATGTATTTGAATCTTTTTAAAATGAAAAGTTGAAGAAGACATTTGGTTTTGAAGAGGTAAAGCCAGACACATGGAGCTCCTATCCTGGACTCCAGACCTACTCCCTTCAACAGCAATGGACACTAGTTTCCTGTGTCATCCACCCTGCTGGCTGATGATGGGCCCATGCAACCAGGTAAGCAGATTGTATGGGAGAGCCCTACAGTGTGCCCAGGCTTCCCTAAAGTGTGACTTGTGAGCCCAGCCTGCACTTTGCTTCCTGAAGCCTGTGTTATGACCCTCCCACTAAGCAGTGTGCTTCCCAGCATTTGTCCCTGACAGTCCTCAGAAAGAAGTGTTGCAGGTTGACAGTGGAGCCCAGACTGTGACGTCCGCACACTGCCCAGACAGTTATACATCATTCATAGCTCATTAACCTGAGCTAAAAAAGGAAAGCCACTCAACACAGCCAGCTGCTAATCCTTGGGGTGCTCATCCTGGTTGGGTTTGGATTATACAACCTGTTTAGCCACTCCTGGGCCCCTGTTCTCACCCTCTATTCCTTTCAGAGAAGGGTAACATTCAAATCTATCATGATTGTTCTTTGTGTTTACTTCTCATGAATGGCAGAGGCATAGTATTTGAAGAGGAAAAAGAATGGCTATCATGGTCACGATGAAGTCTCAGTGCTATTTGCAAACTTCAATTTCCTTGCCTTTTGATGCAGCCTCACCTCCATCCCTGATAAGCATAGAAAATAAAGAGTTGATTCCAATGGCAACATATCTTTACAAAGCATCTGGTTCTGAAGATCCTATGGCACTTTACAGATGGTTTCTGGAAAACCTAATTAATCCTCACGGTGTGTCTGTGAGGAAAGAGGTTTTGATCTAAATCTACCCTGAAGATGGGACAGAATAAGATGGGTGGAAATTATAGCAGAAGGAATTCAAGCTAGAAGAGAGGTAGAATTACCAGATGGTAAGGACAGGAAATAGATTTCTGTGGCATCTGTTACGTCTCCTTTTCCAAAATAGTTTTAAAATAAGAGAGAACTCCTCATAGTGGACATAGGACACTTGCCTTTCCATTTCCAGCTCAACCCACACGGTCCATGTAAGGCTGATTTGCCCCCACCACACCCAGGTTCCTGGTGTGTGTATGTCGCCCAGACTAACCAATCAGTAGACAACTACCCTGGGACACAGCGATTGGTTCAGGAATGATTCACATGACCCAAACCATCTAAGGAGGTCTTCCTAAAGAATCTACTTAAGTTTTGGAGAAAGACACTGTCTTGGTCTGAGATCCTGAGCTCTAAGTACATCTTACCTCCACATGAAGAGACCTGTATGGTGGTGATGCAAACAGATTTCACTACATGAACTGAAGAATGGAAATTCAAATTGGATTCCCCTGTCATTTAAATGATTTGCATCGGCCTATAAATACCATGGAAATTAGAAAAAAATTACTGGTATTAAAATTTTAAAACTAATTGAAAGTGAAATTGCTAGGGATAAAAACCCTTGGTTCCAGGCACGGTTCACTCAGCTCCATTCACTTTGGCTTCCTTGGTTTGTTTTGTTTTTTTTCCTGGTAATACACTATTTTGCTTAATACAGTTTCAGTTGGTTCTCTGTCACTTACAACCAAGAGTGCTGATATAGCTCCATTTCCCATCTTCAAATCCCATTCCATCCCATCCCCAAGCATACACCGCTCATCTCAAATGGCTTTGATGCCTTCATACTTGGAACAGAGGAACTAGCAGAGAGAAAGGAGAATGATGTCTCCAGGACTCTCCTCCCCATTTTACAATGGGCAAAGCACAGAATCCTCAGCCGGGATGAGACCCTGAAGGGTAGCTAACCAGTACAACCACTCAAGTGATGCCAGAATTCTCTCAATGTTGCCACCACGTGGTCACCCAGCCTTGCCCCTAGCAGTGAGGCTCCCTCCTCACAAGGCTCCCTTTTTATTTTGGGGCAGTTCCAATCATTACACAGTTCTTATAGTGAACTCAAGTCTAGTTGTTTGCTATTTCCAGCCATGGATCTTGCTTTCTGAGGTGACACAGAGGCATTTACTCTCTTTGATCCATGATAACCTTCAGGTACATTTAGACAGCCAGACTGGCCTCCTGCCCCTGCCCCTGCCCCTATACCTAGCCATTTTTCATGTCACTTGGTTTTAAGACCCTTCATCATTCCGCCCTTTTATTAACCCAGTTCTATAGGTATATGCTCTTAAAGGCTGACAAGAGAGGCATATACGAGAGCTCTTACTTCTCTTTTCTAGATTGGATACGTCAGTGAATGTAGCCCAAGACCACATTGTCATCAGCAAGGAAGGGGAAGGGAGAGGAGGAGGGAAGACTCCTTTTAAATTAAAAAGTGGGACTCCTGGGTGGTTCGGTCAGATAAGCGTTGGACTCTTGATTTCAGCCCAGGTCATGAGTGATCTCACAGTCATGAGATCAAGCTCCACATCGGGCTCATGTTGGGCATGGGGCCTGCTTAAGATTCTCTCTCTCTCTCTCTCTCTCTCTCTCTCTCTCCTCATTTACCCCTCCCCCACTCACTCGCATGGTCTCCTTCTCAAAAAAATAAATAAAAATAAAATCCATTTTTTAAAAAAGTAATATAATGGATTATAAAGAATTTGGGAAATAGTAAGAAGGAAACAAAAGATTTCCTTTAATTCTACCACCTAGAGTTAAGCACTGTCACTACTTTATTATTTCTCTTCTAATTGTTTTCCTAAAAAATATAAATTAAAAATAAAATCTGGAATTAAACTCTGGATAATTATTAGATTGAGGAATATATCCAATGTAATTAATTAACATTATTGTTAATGATTCCAGAATAGCCCATACTGTAGCTGAACCATGTCCTCACTGTCAAATATTTTGGTTTTCTCACACTTTCACTTCAATAAGTAAGCACATGATATGAGCATTTTAGTAGAAGATACCATTGTATAAGTAAGATTAGAAGCCAGTAGAGTATGGACGGTTGTAAGGCTCTTGCTTCTTTCTGGAAAATTCCATTCCAGAAACACTGTATCCATTTATTCTCCACTCACAGTTTATGAAGCATTTGTCTTACCACATTCTGCTCAGCATTATGTATAATTTCCTGTATTGCAATGAATTTATTAGGAGCAAATGGTATCTAGCTGTGGTTCCAAGTTGTATCTTCTGATTATTTGTAAAGTTGAAAATGTCTTAAGTTTAATAAAACAATTGTTAAATGGAGTAAAATTGGTTCTTTTGTGACTTCCATTTTTTCAGAGGTAAATAGTATCTGCTCCCTTAAGTTTCATTTCTTCGATTATTAGTAAAGTTGAACATTCTTAGGTTCATTACGACAGTTTTTAAATAAAGTAAAACCAGTTCTTTTGGCTTCTTCCATTATTTTATGCCTGGTGTATTACTTTCATAAATTAGATAAACTTTACTGATAACAAATTTTATTTATTTATTTATTTATTTTTATTTATATATGAAATTTATTGTCAAATTGGTTTCCATACAACACCCAGTGCTCATCCCAAAAGGTGCCCTCCTCAATACCCATCACCCACCCTCTCCTCCCTCCCACCCCCCATCAACCCTCAGTTTGCTCTCAGTTCTCAACAGTCTCTTATGCTTTGGCTCTCTCCCACTCTAACCTCTTTTTTTTTTTTTTCCTTCCCCTCCCCCATGGGTTCCTGTTAAGTTTCTCAGGATCCACATAAGAGTGAAACCATATGGTATCTGTCTTTCTCTGTATGGCTTATTTCACTTAGCATCACACTCTCCAGTTCCATCCATGTTGCTACAAAAGGCCATATTTCATTTTTTCTCATTGCCATGTAGTATTCCATTGTGTATATAAACCACAATTTCTTTATCCATTCATCAGTTGATGGACATTTAGGCTCTTTCCATAATTTGGCTATTGTTGAGAGTGCTGCTATGAACATTGGGGTACAAGTGCCCCTATGCATCAGTACTCCTGTGTCCCTTGGATAAATTCCTAGCAGTGCTATTGCTGGGTGCAGCCACTCTGATAACAAATTTTAAATACTAAAAGTTATGGCCTCCTTAGGCCAGATCATAGCTACTCCACTGGTCAGTTTTCTTCCTTTCCTTTCCTTTCCTTTCCTTTCCTTTCCTTTTTTCTTTTCTTTTTTTCCTTTTCCTCTTTCTTTCTTTCCTTCCTTCCTTCCTTCTTTCTTTATTTTAACTGCATGCCATTTGCTCCTTGAAAACTGCACAGGTCAGTCTTAAAGGAGCAAATGACATGTGGCATGAGATAACACTTCAAAATTTTAAAAGCACATGTGAAGGGGCACTGTCACCTTCCTCCCACTGGCTGGCTCTGACTACCTCCCCGTCTCTCTCATCTTCATTCAAAATGTTTGATGTGATCCCTAGATTTGGAAAGAATGTAGAGAAGTCTAGTTTCTGAGGGTTATGGAGGGAAAGAGATTTTTCTGGGCTCCCAAAGACTGATGTGGATATTGTGTGAAACACATCAAAGATATCTGATGCCCTGCCATTTACATTATTTGAATCAGTCATTAAGTACCATTATTTAAGGATCCACTCTGGGCTGAGCCCTGAAATAAACACTATGAGAAGCACTTAGGGACTAGGCAATAATGGAGAAATGGAAGTCACTGTAGAGAGAGGAGACAACGGGACTAGAGAGCCATGATAATGAGAGCCATTGATTCTCTCCCCCTCCTGGTTCCTAGGTTTTACTTCTGATTTCCAAGTGAAATGGGGATTATAAGAACCAATCTGCATTATAGTTGTGCGTTGTAATCACAAGATACTATTTAGGGACACTTAAATTAGATCTCTAGTTTAAACATTATACCAAAATAAATTCTAGATGAATTTAACACTCAACAACTTTTAACAAATGTCTTTCGTGTATCTAGGTTAGACACCAGGTTAGGTGCTGGGAATACAAAACAGACATTTCTGCCCTCCATAGAGTCTACAGTCTAGTTGCAAATATTGAGTAAGTAGACAAGTAAAATATGTAACTGTGATTCTTGACACAGCTCATGAAAGAAAACAATAGAGTGCTAAGAGAAGGAAAAACAGGAGACCGGAAAATCTTTTTTAGATTCCATAACAAAATAAAGAAAAGCTTCTCTGAGATGACATTTACTCTGAGTCTTGAGGAATGGGAAGGCGCCACCCAGTTGCAGAGTGGAGAAAGATCACTCCAGGCAGAGGATAGCTGCCAAAAGATGGTAAGAGTTGAGAGAGCTAAAACACACAAGAAGAAAATACAGATAAATATTCTTATAACCATGGAATATAGGCACCCTTTCTACACGTGGTTCCAAAAAAGCTGGAAACACAGAAGTTTAACAACATCAGAATGCTTAACTTCTTCATGGCAGAAAGCACATAAAGACCAATGGTAAATGAGGCAAAATGGCTGTAACTTTATATGACAGTTACTATCTTTACTGTTTAGAAAATCCTTAAATCCAAATATGAGAAAGGTTAATGCTCCCAAGGAGGGGCAAAGGTCAAGGGAGATCACAAAACAAGAAACACAAATGGCCAATACACAGAAGAAAAACTGTTAAACTCCTCTACTAAACAGAAAAATACACACAAAAACAATAGTCAGGTACCATTTTTTCACTCACGAAATGGGCAAAGACTGAGAGCTGTAATCCCCAGAATTAAGGGGAGTAAAAAGAAGCAGTTCTCATATCCCCTGCTGGGGGGATGTAAATCGCTCCAACCCTTCTAGAGGACAGGGAGCAGAAGTCTGAAAGACACGCACATGCAATTCTAGCTCTAGGAATTTATCGTAAGGAAATATCCTCAGTTCCTTAGGAAGATTTATCAATGAAGCTGTTCATTGAAACATGCTAGAAGTATGTTCTGCTATCATGTATACATGATAGAAGTATATTCTACCATACTTAAACGTCAGAGGCAACCTCCAGAGATTCATTCATACAATGGATACAGTGAAATCATTAAGAATGATTTTATAATGGGGGTGCCTGGGTGGCTCAGTCGGTTGAGCATCCGACTTCAGCTCAGGTCATGATCTCACGGTCCGTAGGTTCGAGCCCCGCGTCGGGCTCTGTGCTGTCAGTTCAGAGCCTGGAGCCTGCTTCGGATTCTGTGTCTCCCTCTGTCTCTGCCCCTCCCCCACTCACACTCTGTGTCTATCAAAAAATGAATAAACGTTAAAAAATTTTTTTAAATAAATTTTAAAAATTAGAAAAAAAATGATTTTATAATAATTTCAAAATTTATATTTTGGACATGGAACTGTGTTCAAGATGTTAAGTGAAAGATGCAAGGTTTGTGTTAAACAGTATATGTGCATCAAAGTATCCTTAAAATATTAACAATGGTTATCTCTGACTGATGGGATTCCAGCTAGTTTTTACTTTCTTTGTTATACCTTTGTATATTGTATGGTAATTTTAGAACAACCGTGCATTACTATTTGTCACAAGAAAAATAAAATAAAGCTGTTTTTATATTGGGGTGGGTAAGAAGTGAATCATCACAGCCCCTTGAACCAGAAAGGGCTGGAAGACGATCCCATTTCACTTCTTAGGAGCAGGTCTGTTTGATCAGCATTACCCGAGCCTCGGGAACAGGACTAATCCTCCGGGAAGGCAATATCCTCCTCCAATCCCTTTCTATCCCTGGTTTAGACACAGTCATCCCATCCACATAAGCCCCCTGCTCAATGTTTTCTCTTTTCCTGGGAAACAAAGCCCTTTGCGTGCTCTGATTCATTGCCCGGTTGGAAGCTAAGTCACCAGAGCCTCAGACGCAGGTGTCTGGGGTGACACAGCGCGACACAACGCCTCCGGAATAAGGGCAGCCCTTCCGCCTTCGAGGCTGTGAAATGTCAGGCGTGATTAGAAAGGTCACTTGTCCTGACAGCTCTCTGTGCTTCCCGGAGAGCAGCCTTCCTGCTGGGAATGTTCTTAATTGTACTCCCCGTTGTGGGGTCCCTGCCTGCTAACTCCCTTATAATAAAGGAGGCCCTAATCTCCCCAAGTCCTTTCTGAACATGAAGAAGAAAAAAAAAAAACGCCAAAGAGTGCAAAACCTTGCAAAACAGAGCAGCATTCTGATTCAATATCTGGATGAAAGGTGAATTTCTAGGAAAAAGTGTTGCATGGTTGAAGAAGGAAACCTCATTCTTGAAAAAAGAAATATGCAGTCCTGGAGAGTGTGTAGGGAGGTGGGGGGGCAAAGGGGCCAGAGGAACAGAGAAAAGAACAGACACAACCAAAAGCCATGTCTTTAGAGCAAGGAAGGAAGGAAGAAAAGTCCATGACACTACAAAGCACAGACTCCAAAGGCTGAGGCGGAAGCCCTGTTACAGCTGTGTGCTCCTGGCCCCAGCCCTGCAAGTCAGGGGTGCCCCTCAGAAATCTGCGTTTTAGAAAAGCAGCCCGTCTGTGCACCCCACTTTAGGAATCCCAGCACAGAGGCTAAGGATGGACATGTTGAGAGACTAGTTGCTCAGCACATCAGAGACATCCAAGGTGGGTAGCGAGTGAAGGATGGGATGAGGTGAGAGGAAGACTGCCTGAAAGGAAGGATAAGAATGATAGCTGCATACCTCTCTAGCAACTGGAGCCCCAACTGACCCAGGAGTGGCTTCTGACCCTGTTAAATACACACCTGATACGAGTATTCCCCCGCCAACCCATAGTCTCTAACTGGTGTCCTTCTACAGGACCTGTACTCTGGTAAAGCACTGTCTGGACACTTGTCCTATAGCAGAGTTTCCAATGTATGTACAATTGGCCAGAGGATCCCATTCGAATGCAGATTCTGACTCAGTAGGTCTGGGGTGAGGTCGGCGATTCTGATTTCTAGCAAGGTCCCAGACAGTGGTTCTTGGTTCAGGCTGCCTGGGGCAATCAGCTGAGGAGCTTTGGGAAAGGCAACGTCTGAGTCCCACCGCCAGAGATTTGGATGGAATTGGTCTGAGGCATCAGGATATTTAAAGCTCTCCACTAAAGCTGGCCTCCACTGCTCAGAGAACCCCAAGGAGGGTCAGGCAGAGGACTAGAGGGGGCTGTCAGGCTATATTCCTTCTTCTTCAATAAGTACTAATTAGGCAGATGAATGTGGAAACTCTGGATGTACATCCAGATGCAGACTCAGACCCCTGCGCTTAAATATGGCTTCAACCATATTTTAAATTTCAATCACCATTACAATAATTGTTGTAAATATCTTGCAAAGTTCTCTCCCATACATTATATATATTAATTAATCTTCATAATACCTCTGTGAGGTAAGACATATTATGCACATTTTATAGGAGGTAAAACAGGATTCACAAGAATACTGAGCATCAGGTATCAGCTTCCACCTCAGACCTGCTGAATCAGATTCTGCATTTTAACCAGATCCATAATTTGTTTACATACACATTAACATTGGAGAAACACTGCATGCCACATGTCTCCAATCTCTGGCTGGCTCCTGAAGGGTTGAAGAAAATGCTCTTAGGTCACCTGATGGTCGTTTCAAAAATGCAGTCTTAGCTCTTTTAATATTGCCTAATTATGGGGCGCCTGGGTGGCTCCGTCGGTTAAGCGTCAGACTTCGGTTCAGGTCATGATCTCACGGTTCGAGAGTTCGAGCTGCTCCTCAGCTCTGTCCTGACAGCTCAGAGCCTGGAGCCTGTTTCAGATTCTGTGCCTTCCTCTCTCTCTGCCCCTCCCCCGCTCATGCTCTGTCTCTCATAAATAAACATTAAAAAATTTATAAATATTGTCTAATTATCCTTAAAGAATCTTGGGATAATGTCTGAATTAGGAGATATGTTTGAGAGCACTTAGTTCAGTTTTTGGCAAAATGTGGCCTGTAGAAAACCACCTCCACTGAAATCACCTAGACCTGCCCAGACCTCCTGAAACAGTATCTTGGGGGTGGAACCAGGAATCTGCATTTTGACTGGCTCCCCAGATGGTCCTTACACTTAGGCTGAGAACTACTACCCTAGTCGTGTAAAGGGAAAGATATCACCAATATTAAACTGCTATTTTAGGAAGTGGATGACATTTTTATTCCCTGTGTTATTGGCTCTAAATTATCCATGTTAATAGGATGGCCTGGGGGTGGGGTGCAGATATATGTATGGGGGATATTTTCCTTTCATTTCCATTTCATTTCCACCTTCTGGCTGCTTCCTCCCTACTGTGGTTGCCCCCAGAGTGTGGACAGGGCAGAGGGGACTACGCAGCCCTTGGCTCGTGACTCTGCTGAAAGATGAAAGGGGGGTTGAGACAACTAGAAAGGTGCTAACATCAACCAAAATGAAGTTTCAGGGATCATCTATGGGTTTTAATATGTCTGTTTGCCCCATTGGTTGGCGGTGTTATTTTCTCATCTCTTGGGGTTTCCAGGATAATGGGAGTGTTTTGTGTGTATTTAGCTTTTATCATGTCTTGCCAAGGAAATGCAGCTGGGACGCTAGGCTCAAAAACATCAAATCCAATTCTCGTGGTCATTCAACACCCCCCACCATGAGGAGCCAGTTTGGGCTCTGATGTACATCAGCTTCCTGTTCCTTTTAAAGCAAACTCTTTTTACACTCCTCCATGGGCAGAGAAAGGAGAGAAAAGATACGACCAGCTCACGTGGTGATGGTGTGGAAGATACAAATGGAAGAGGGAACAATGGACACATTGACTCTCCAGAGAATTCTGCAACTGCAAGGTAGTCAGTGGTGATGGAAGACGTGGGGAAAATCTCAGCCATTGCTCCGGTTGTCTGACACTGAGTAGGTAAAGGAAGCTTGTGTTAAAATTGCCAAAAAGAACTAAAACTTACCGATGAAAGAAATTAAAGAAGGCACAAACAAGTGGAAAGCTGTACTATTAATAGATGAGAAGACTGAATAGTGTTACAATGTCCGTACTACTCAAAGCAATCTACAGATTCAGGGCAATCTCTATCCAAATCCCAATGGCATATTTTTACAGAAATAGGAAAGGTTATCTTAAATTTCATACGGAACCACAAAAGATCCTGAAAATCCGAAGAAATCTTGAGAAAGAAGAACAACTCCTTCTGATGGAGGCACCAACTTCCTGATCTCAAGATATTTTGCAAAGCCACAGTAATTAAAACAATATGGCACTGGCATAAACACATATATACAGATTAACAGAGCACAGTAGAGAGCACAGAAATCAACTCGTGCATATATGGTCATCTTCAACAAGGATGACAAGAATACACAATGAGGAAAGGATAGTGTCTTTAACAAGTAGTGCTGGGCAGGGCGGGGGGACGCCTGGGTGTCTCAGTTGGTTAAGTGACTCTTGATTTTGGCTCGGGTCATGATCTCACAGTTCGTGAGTTCGAGGTCCATGTCAGGCTCTGCACTGACAGCATGGAGCCTGCTTGAGATTCTGTCTTTGCTCCTCCCCTGCTCATGATCTCTCTCTCTCTCAAAATAAATAAACTTAAAAAAAAAAAAAGTACTGCTGGGAAAACTGGATATCCATAATGCAAAAGAATGAAATTGAACCCTCATCTTAAACCATACACAAAAAAATCAACTTAAAATGGTTTAAAGATTTAAATAAGAACAGAAACTACAAAACATCTAGAAGAAAATATAGGGGTAAATCTTCATGAGATTGGGCTGGCAGTGATTTCTTGGATGTGACACCAAGAGCCCAGGAAAGAGAAACAAAATTAGACAAGTGGGACTACATCAAACTAAAAAGCTTCTGCACAGCAAAGAAATAATCGACAGAGTGAAAAGGCAACCTATAGAATGGGAGAAAATATTTGCAAACCATATGTCTTAGAAGGGGTTAATATCCGAAATATATGAGAAACTCCCATGGCTCAACTGGGAAGAAAAACAACAACAACAACAACAACAACCTGATTGAAAACTGGGCAAAGCACTTGAACAGACATTTTTCCAAACAATACATACAAATGGCCAACTGGTATGTAAAAAGATGCCACACATCATTAATCATCAGGGAAGTGCAAATCAAAACCACAACAAGGGGCACCTGGGTGGCTCAGTCCGTTCAGCATCTGACTTCGGCTTAGGTCATGATCCCTTCGTTCATGAGTTTGAGTCTCACATCAGGCTCTCTGCTCTCAGAATGGAGCCCACCTCAAATACTCTATCTCTCTCTCTCTCTCTGCCTCACCCCCTGCGTGCTCTCTCTCTCTCAAAAATAAATAAACATTAAAAAAATTACAGAGCCACAGTGAGATACCACCTCATACCTGTTATAATGGCTATTATGAAAAAGACAAATAAGAAAAATTGGAAACTTTGTACATTGTTGGTGGGAATGTAAAATGCTGCTGCTCCTATGGAGAACAGTATGGAGTTTCCTACCATAGATTCAGCAATCCTACTTTTGGGCTTATATCCAAAAGAACTGAAACCAGGAATTCAAAAAGAGATCTGTATTCACATGTTCACTGCAGCATTATTCACAATAGCTGAGATATGGAAACAATCTAAATGGCCACCAGTGGATGATCCTACTGAGAAAGTGTGGTATATACATATGGCGAAATATTATTCAACCTTAAAAAAGAAGGAAATCTTGGCATATTACAACTGGATGAACCACAAGGACATAATTCTAAGTGAAATAAGTCAGACAAATACTGGCACTGGGAAAAGACGGAAATGGGGAACTGCTGTTTAAATGGATATAGTCTCAGTAATGCAAGACTGTAAGTTCTAGAAGATCTGCTGTACAACATAGAACATATAGTTAAGATACTGTATTGTGCACTTAAAATTTTAAAGGGTAGATATCATGTCTAGTGCTCTTACTACAATAATAAAGAAAAAAGGTTACCAGGGAGAAGAAGGTTTTGCCAAGCAAATACAACCAGCCCTTGTCAACTGACTTGGATGTGAGCTGCAGAAATGACAGGGTGTGGCTCATTGGATCATCTCCCCTTCTTGCAGCAGGAAGCTCACTACAAGTAGCTATAGGGAGCAGAGTAGTCTCTGTGTTTTTCATCTCCAGACTCTGCAAGTTAGTGCTTACATTTGAGCAGTTCATCCCTAAAAGAATGTGACACTGAGGAAGGCGGGTAGTTCCTCCCCACCTGCATTGAGCAAAATGTAAGGAGTAGGGAGCCAAAGCAGAAGCATCATTCAGAAGTCAGGTGTGTATCTGTCAGGCCAGCCATAGCTCTAGGTGTCAGGGAGACATCAGTGAAGAAACCAGGCAGTACCCTTGTTGTCTGGTGATTCAGTTCAATGGGAAGGGCGACCACAAATTAGTACTTTAAAATACATATGTCAGGTGTCATAAATGCTGTGAAGATCATTGCATCAGGATAAAGGGATGGAGAGTGATAGAAGCTACTAGCAAGTAATCAAGGAAGGCCTCTGGAAGGAGATGAAATTTAAGCAGCGACAGAAACAAGTGAGGGAATGAACTATGTGAATATCGAGGGGAACTGTGCTCCAGACAGAGGAGTGCAAGTTCCCACGTGCTGAGGGAGGAGCAGTCTGGGGTGAGCAAAGAACCCCATGAAGGCCTCCATGAATAGAAGAACAGCACAAAATGACATCAGAGAGGTGGTCAGGGCCTTGTTGGTCATGGGTGGAAATTTGAATTAGCTACTGGGAAGTGCTTACAACTTAAGAGATTTTCTCCCCAAAACTTTAGTGATGTGACTAAGAAAAATCATCAAAACTACTTCTTTAGAGATTGTGAAAAACAAAGGCATTAGAAAATGAAAGTAATCATGTTAGGGCGGTGGGATTATGGAATTTTTTTTTAAATTTGTGATTGCTGCAATGCTTGCAGAATATATCATGTCTTTTCCTGGAGATGAATCAGCCACCTCAGGGGCAGAATGGTGCATCCCTAGTCTTGGAGTTGCACGCAAATGCATGTCTCTCATAGATGCTCATGGACTCAGTGACCCTCTTGAGATGGGTTACATGTTCTGTCTGGAGCAGGAGAATAAGAAACGCCTCAGGCCTTTCCCAAATAGGTCAATATAATCTGAGCTTCTGTACTTCATCCTCAGGGTCTCAAATAGCCATGCCTGTAGAAAGCTCGATAGCTAGAAAAGTACACTATGATTTTGAGCAAAGAGGCTACAGACCTTCTACTGGCCTTCTGAGAAACACAACAAGTTTGCTGCCTGGTGCCCCCACCATCCTCATCCAGCCTGGAAGCCCCTATGATTGTGAAAGTTCCCAGTACTTTGGTTAAGTTCTTCATCTCCCTAGTGAGCTGGGCTGTGTCAAAGGGAAAGTGAAAAATCTGCTTATACCCTAGGACCATTGTGAGACATAAAGGTATATTCAGAGAACACAAAGGACTCAATGTTAAACAAATCCATGAATTACGCCAGCTATTAAGGTATTCTTCCTGTGATGTTTTCTGGAAAATAAATAATAAAGGTACATGTCACATTTTAGCTTTTTGTGGCCCAGTTCCTATAGGTGCTTAATTCTCTTATGAGCATCCAATTTAGTTAATAGCAAAAATGTCCACTGATTGATTGCCTACTATGGGTCAGGTTCTCCGAAAAGCATATCACTTAACTCATTTATCCTTGTAATAACTTAACTCATTTATCCTTGTAATCCTACAAGGAAGACAGTATTACCTCATTTTGCAGATCAAAGTAACTGAGACTAAGACACATTAAACCATTTGCTCAAAATCACACAGCCAGCAAGTGTACAACCCAGGTTTAAAACCTAGCTCTACCAGATTTCCAAAGCCCATGATTTTAACCACCACACTGGATAGCCTCTTAGGGCATATAAGGGTGTATAGTGTAGCCTCCTTTCCTTTAAGTCAGGTATTGAAAAACTTGGCTGAAGTTGGGTAAGAGCAAAGAAGAATGATGATGTTAAAATGCCAGAGCTATAATACACAAATAGAAGTTCAAAATAGAAGGATGGGGTGTGACAAGAGGGTCATTTAGTCTAGGAAATAGACTTCCTAGTGTTTGTATGAGGACCTTAACACCCCAGTCAAAACTCCAAGGCTTCCCACAACCTGGACTAAGTACTTCCCATTCATTCATCCATTCAAACAAACCTTTAACACCTACCATGTGCCAGGCAACAAAGATACAATGGTAAACACAAACAGAATGATTTCCACTCTCATGGAGCATATGTCTATATACAATAATATCCCAAAAAATATAAAATTGTAATGGTGGTAAGTCCAATGCAAGAGAGCTATGTGGTGCTAGAAAAACATATATGAGGGGGTTGGTCTGTCCTTGAAAAAGTGATGCTTGAGCCAAGATGTGACTGATGGCTAGGAGTTAAGGGGGTAAAAAAGAAGGAAAAATGCTAATAGAATTATCCAGCCATTCTCAGGCTCTCTTCTTCTCAGTTTGCCGTGGCAGAAATCTGAATCCTGTGAAATGGAGATGGTATTCTATAGGAAATGGATCCATCAGGTCTCATTTTTCCAAGCGAATGTAGCCCTGGGAACACTGAAAGTTTTATTCATTAAGGAGAAAGAAAAGATCAGGTGACTTGGTGATACAAAACCAGAATGGGGATGTTGGTATTTTATCCTCTGGTATATCAGTCTTCTGGACTCCTTGGTAACACTGCTAATCAGGCAAGACAGCCATTGTCTCACACACTGCATTTGTCTGAGCTAGAAAAAGACACCCATTCCTCCAAGGAAGACCCAACTCAGGTCAAGACATCTGGCTTGAGGAGTAAAGCATGGTCTAGATTTCTACTCCCATGACCAGTTCCCTCAACCCAAACCAGACACTCTTGTCCAGTGAACAACTGTCACATCTGTAGATGGTGGACCTGTGGGCAGATCTCTGTTACACAAGTCTCTGTAGCTGAGACAGGTATGAAACAAGGACTAGGGGTGCCTAGGTGCCTCAGTTGGTTAAGTGTCCAACTCTTGGTCTTGGCTCAGGTCACGATCTCGAGGTTCATGAGTTCAAGACCCATGTCAGGCTCTGCGCTGACAGTGCAGAGCCTGCTTGGGATTCTCTCTCACTCTCTCTCCACTGCCTCCTGTTCATGTTCTCCCTCTCTCCCTCCCTCTCTCTCTCTAAATAAATAAGCAAACTTTAAAAAAAGACAAGGACCAGATGATAAAGGGTTGTGTACAATGATGCAGACTTTGTGTGTGTGTGTGTGTGTGTGTGTGTCCTGGTGAATAAACACAGGTCATCAAAGATAACTAGAGAAGTCCAAGGGGAGTAACAAGAATGAGAACACGCAAAAACAGCTTGACCTGGAATGTATGTACCAGAACCAGTAATAAGGAGAAATGTATTTACTGTAGACAAGGAAAAAGCAAGAGGTGAACAGGAAGCCATTAGGAGAGAAGAAAACCAACACCAGATGACTGGCGACAGGTGATAAGGTGCCTGTAATAATCAGAGAAGTTGAAGGTTGGTTTGGTCCCTGGAACTTGGCCCCATTTTGATTGAGAGCAAAGGTTTTAAGCTTTGGGTCCATGAATGAGCTTCAGGGGATCTCTGATCTTCCTGAAATTGTAGTATTATTTTGCACATAAGTGTACATGAACATTTTTTTTTTCTGTGTGTATGGTTCTTAGCATCAGATGCTCACATGAACAACCACTGGTCTCAGGATATACAGATGACCTCCCTGAGTAAGTCAGAGCATTCTCTGTAAAGATAAAAACATCTTAGTCTCTGGGGTACCTGGGTGGCTCAGTCGGTTAAGCAGCCAACTTTGGCTCTCAGGTCATGATCTCTTGGTTTGTGAGTTTGCGCCCTGTGTCGGGCTCTGTGCTGATAGCTCAGAGGAGCTTGGAGCCTGCTTCAGATTCTGTGTCTCCCTTTCTCTCCATCCCTCCTCCACTCACGCTCTGTCTCTCTCTGTCTCTTAAAACTTACGTTAAAAATTAAAAAAAAAAAAACAACAACAAACATCTTGTCATGAGATGTCCTGACAATGAAGTCATAACTATCCTTGAAAACAGAGCTACCAATGCTTCAAAGTGCCCTTTCCCTCTTGTGTGGAATTTGACTGCCCTGCCCATAAGAACCCAATGGTAATTCCAAGTGGCTTGGGTTTTCTGAATGAGTATTCCAAAAATTGAGTAAGCAAAGTGTGTTCATTAACAGATGTTTACATTGGTACTTCAGTAAGTTACATTCACATCATCTTCCTCCTCAAACTTATAGCAATTAATTTTCTCCTTCTTTGTAATCATCCAAATGATTAGAACACAGAATAGAACAGATGAGGATCTAGGTAGGCACTGGAGACCTTCAATGTGGAGTAAGACTTGTCTCTTCCACTTACCAGCTGGAGAAATTGGTAGGTTATTTCATCACCCTGAACTTCAATTTCAATACCTGGCAAATTGGGGATAATTGCAGTACCTACCTTGGAAGGTATTGTGAGGATAAAATAATTTAATTTACCCCATGCTTCCTTTTTAAAATTCTGTTTTCATTGTGTGCTTTTTAAAATTGAATATAATTTATATAAAGTGGGAATCTCAGATTCTGAGGGGAAAGTTTAATAAGTTTTGACAAACCCATGCGTCTTTTTGATAATCAGGTGGCATGCTTTTTCTGTTGTCTATTTAGTGAAACTTTTTGCTTCCCAAATGTTGAGTTATATCACAATATATAATTTATCTATAAAAAATCTCCACCTTCTCTCCCTCCAACATACAGTTTCTAAAATAGCTCCTCCCCACCCCCAGACCAATTTAAAACCTGGAAGGAACTTGGTGCAGTCATTTCGTCCTTCCCCTGCATTCAGGAGAGGCTGTGCATAAATCTGCTTTATTTTTAGATCTCAAGGGAAAGTATTTCTACAACCACCCTCAGTCACCTGTTTCAGCACAGGGCAACACTTAACACTAGAAAACTCCATCCCTGTGCGTCTCTGAAAATGAGTAGTAACAACTAATATTGAGAATGCCTTAGCAAGGCCCAATGAGCAAAAAACAGGCAGAGATGTGTAAAGTCAGCAACACGAGTGCACATGGGAATGTTTTGAGAATTGGGGGGCAGGGGGTACACTCTCAGTGTACACAGAGAGTGAACACTGCTCAGCTCCAGCCCTCTGGTCACATGTGGGAAGCCAGGTCTACATGTGGGTGCTACATGTTTAGATTTTTTTCCACAAGGAAAGGCAGAAATCCTTATTTTTATGTGAAATATAATTTTTTAGTGTTGCCTTGGTTGAAAAAAACAGAGCACTCTGTGGGCCAAACATTGATCTATCTATCTAATCTCTATCTCTATCTCTATCTCTATCTCTATCTCTATCTCTATCTATATATCTGCTACCTGTGTGCAGGGCGTGGGTCAGTTTACAATCTCTGTTTTAGAATTTATACAGTGTTTCACATTTGCTGTCTCATTTAACCTTAAATATACCTGTAAGACAGGTAAGGCCAACAGGTATACAATCTGGTTTTTAAGAGATGAAGAAACTGAGGCTCAAAAATGATAAATGAGTTGTTTAGTCTACGTAGCCAGCAGAGCCCAGGTCTTATGGTTCTGTTTCACGGTTTCTCCTGCTATGTCCCAGCTTTGATTCAGGGGCAGTTAGAGTCCTCATCCACATCTCAGTGGACAGACTACCACCCACAGCTTATCAGTTGTTTGTGGCAAATGCAGGAAGAAATGAGGAGCAACTCAAAGAGTAAATATGTGCATAAATAAAATGGAATACTGACTGCACAAGACAATAACAATGATATTTTATGGGGTTTTAAATCTTTGTAGGATTTAAATTCATGATAAAAATAAAAATGGCCAGAAACTGTTGCAATGGACTGAATGTTTGTGCCCCTCCCAAACTCATATGTTGAAATTCTAACCCCCCGTATGATGGTATTAGAAGATGGTAATCAGATGATGAGGGTGCAGCCCTTATGACTGGAATTAGTGTCTTAAAAGAGGGACCCCAGAGAACTCTCTGGCCCTCTGTCTGCTGTGTAAGGTACAAGATCACAGCAGTCCGTAACCTGCAAGACAGTTCTCACCAGAAGCTTACCACACTGGTGCCTAATCTCAGACTCTCAGCCTCCAGAAATGTGAGGAATAAGCCATCCAGGTGACAATACTTTGTTCCAGCAGCCCAAACTGACTAAGATTGTCGTTAAGAGGTTTAAATGTTCTAAGGTTTGATAATCCTTAGCAATGTCTGAAAAATGGGTAAAGTACCAATTTATATCAGACTATAGTAAGTAAAGTTGACCACTTGAAAAAGAAAATAATATATAATTAAAAAGCTAAAAGAGAGGGGAGTTACTGGATAAATACCAATGAAGACAAGAAAAGAGAGGGGAAAATCATAACTCATGTAGGACAAACAAAGCAATGGACAGATAGTAGGTATAAACCCAACTATATAAGTCATTATATTAAATATAAATTGACTAAATACTTTAGTTAAAATATAAATTTTATCAGGGGTACCAGGCTGGCTGAGTTGTAGAGTATGAGACTCTTGATCTTGGGGCTGTGAGTTCGAGCCCCACGTGGGGTGTAGAGATTACATAGAAAGAAAATATTTAGGGGTACCTGGGTGGCTCAGTTGGTTAAGCATCCGACTTCGGCTCAGTCATGATCTCACAGTTTGTGAGTTTGAGCCCCACATCAGTCTCTGTACTAACAGCTCAGAGCCTGGAGCTTGCTTCAGATTCTGTGTCTCCCTCCCTCTCTGACCCTCCCCTGCTCACGTCTGTCTCTCTCTCTCTCAAAAATAAATAAACATTAAAAAAATTGTTTTAAAAGAAAATATTTAGGGGTGGCTGGATGGCTTAGTCAGTTGAACATTGACTCTTGACTTTGGCTCAGGTAATGATCCCAAGGTTGTGGGATGGAGCCTGCTTAAGATTCTCTCTCTCTCTCTCTCTCTCTCTCTCTCTCTCTTTGCCCTTCTCCCACACTCACACTTGCTTTCTTGCTCTCTCTAAAATAAAAAAGAAAAGAAAATCTTTAAAAAAAATATATATATATATAAATTATCAGGCTGGATTAAAAAATAAAAACCCAATTATATGTTCCTTAAATATAACGACATAAGAGATTGAAAGTAAAGGATGAAAAGTGATAGAATGTAAACACTGACCAAAAGAAAACTGTAGACAAAGTAGATTTTACAGCATGAAGCACTAGTGGAGACATTTTATAATGATAATGTGGTCAGTCTATCAGGAATATATAACAATTCTTAATTTATAGATAACTTACATGTAACTCAATATATAAAAGGCAAAAATGGGCAGAACTTTAATAAGGAGAAATAAAGCCACAACCACAAAGGAAACCCTTAACATATCTCCCTTAATAACAGATAGAATAATCAGACCAAAAAAATCAGTAAGGATATGAAAGATCTGAAAAACAAAATTGACAAATCTGAACTACAAATACAGGTAAAACACTGCTCATCCTGATGACAATATGTGCATTCTTATCAAGTGCACATGAAACATTTTCCAAATTTGAACATATATTGTGCTAAAAGGCAAATTCTAAGAAAACTCTAAGCACTGAAATTACTCAGTTTTCTCTGAGCATCTCCAATAAACAAGAAATCAAGAACAAAAAATGACTAGAATATCACCAAATGCTTAGAGATTAAGTTATAAACTTCTACCTAATTCATGGGTCCAAGAAGAAATCACATGGAAATTTCCATTATTAATAATAGAAATGTAACATATCAAAAAGATGTGATACAACCAAAACTTTACTTGGAGCCTTATACATTTATATTGGAAAACAGAAAGACTAAAAAAAATCAGTAATCTAAGCATTCAACTGAACAATTTAGAAATAGAACAGAAAATTAAACCCAAAGTAAGTAGAAGAAAGGGAATCATAAAAATAAGATCAGAGGTTAATGAAGCAGAAAATAAATGCACATTAGAGAAGTCCAACAAAGGCAAAAATTGGGTCTTTGAGAAGAATATAAAATGGATGGATCTCTGGCAAGACCCATCAAGACCAAAAAAAAAAAAAAACCCCAAAAACCAAAACAAACCCAAATCATACGTATCAGGAATTAAGTTCACCACAGACCTTTAAGACATTAAAAAGTTAATAATAGAACATTATAAATTTCTATGCCAAAAGTTTTAGAAAATTTAAGTGAAATAAATAACTTTCTAGAAAAGAACAGCTTACAAAACTAATATAAAAGCAATAGGAAATCTAATATTTCTGTATCTACTAAATAAATGTTTAACTAAACATCTTCCCACAGAGAAAACTCTAGGTCCAAATGTCTCCACTGGTGAATTAGCCTAAATATTTAGTAATTAAACAATATCAATATTACATAAACTAAAAGGAAGAAAGGAAGGAAGGAAGAAGGAAGGAAGGAAGGAAGGAAGGAAGGAAGGAAGGAAGGAAGGAAGGAAGAAGGAAGGAAGGAAGGAAGGAAGAAAGGGTGCCTGGGTGGCTCAGTTGGTTAAAGGTCTGACTTCAGCTCAGGTCATGACCTCACAGCTTGTGGGTTTGAGCCCGGCTTCAGTCTCTTTGCTAACAGCCTAGAGCCTGAAGCCTGCCTCAGATCCTGTGTCTCCCTCTCTCTCTGTCCCTCCCCAACTTGTTCTCTCTCTCTCTCTCTCTCTCTCTCTCTCTCTTTCAAAAATAAATAAACATTAAAAAAAAATTTTAATTAAAAAAAAAAGGAAGGAAGGAAAGGCGAGAAGGAGGAAGGAAGGGAGGGAAGAAGAAAGGATAAAGAAAAGAGAATATTACATCCAAAGCCAGTATAAGTTTGATACTAAAATCTGACATTAAAAGAAAAGAAAAGGGGTTCCTGGGTGGTTCAGTCAGTTAAGCATCTGGCTCATGATGTCAGCTTGGGTCATGATCTCATGGCTCATGAGTTCCAGCCTCACAAAATGAGTTCGAGTCCTTTGAGTTTGGCCGGTGAGTTCAAGCCCCACTGTGCTGACAGTGCAGAACCTGCTTGAGATTCTCTGTCTCTCCCTCTCTCTGCTCCTTCCCTGTGGGCACTCTCTCTCTCTCTGTCTCTCTCTCTCTCAAAATAAACAAATGAACTTTAGAAAGAGAGAGAGAGAGGAAAGAAAGGAAAGGAAAGGAAAGGAAAAATTAAATTTCTGGCCAATCTGTTTCATGAACATGCCGCAAAAATCCCCAACAAAATGCATATCAGCAAATTGAACCCAGTGACACATAAAAAGAACAACACACAAGGACCAAGTGGACTTATTCAGAAATGCAGGGACTGTTTAACAAGTGAAAGCCAGTCAATGTAGTTCATTTCATACACATAATAAACATGTTTATTTATTTATAAAGGAAAAAAGTCATATAGCCATCTCACTAGATGAAGAAAAAAATTAATAGAACTTAACACCCATTAATGATTAAAGTTCCTAGTGATTTAGGACTAAAAGAGAATTTCCAAATCTTTTATAGAATATCTGCAGGAATTCTAATGCAAAAATATTACTCAGTGGAGAACTATTAAAAGATTTTCCTCTGAAATCAGAAATGAGACAAAAATGCTCACTACCTTTATTTCTATTCAAACTCTCCTGGAAGTCTTAACCACCTCAGTAAATGAAGAAAAGACATAAACTTATATAAAAATTGGAAAGAAAGAAGTAAAGTTGCCATCATTTGTAGTCAATATGATCATGCACATAGGAAAAAATAATCTATATGTTATTATAGTTAAAAATGATCTGGCAAAAGTTCTTGATTTTTAGGGCCAATAGAAAAATTGGAAATCAATGCGTGTATCAGTGGTAAACAGAAAGTAAAACGTTTAGAATATTATTTAAAATAGCATCAAGAATATTGAATACTTGAAAATAAATCTTGTGAAAGATACGCAAGAACCTTATGCTGATAACTACAAAAGTTTGCTGAGAAAAACTTAGTCAAATATAAAGATGTTTATCTCCCTAAGCACATCTGTGGATTCAATGCAATACCAATCAAAATCCCTTCTTTTCTGTGGAAATTGACATGTGGATTCTAAAATGTATGTGGAAATGCAAAGGGCAGAAAATAACCAATACAATCTCAAAGAACAGAGTTGTTTGCAATTACCAGGCTTTAAGACTAATGACAGGGCCACAGTAATTAATTCAGCATGGTATTGAACTAATTCAAAGAGACTAGTGGAAAGGTGTCACAAACAGGACAAATCCATGATTACTTGACTTATGGCAAATGGGAAATTGCAGGACCAAGGGGGTCCTCAATAAATGGTGCCATGCCAGTAGCATATCCATATGGGGAAAAAAAGGGAATCTGGAACCCACATCATCTCCTACACAAACATTAGGTCTAGATGGATTGCAGTGCTAAATGTGAAAGTAAAATCTATAAAGCTTCTGGAAGAAAACAAAGAAGAAAATTTTCATGATCTTTGGGATGGGTGAAGTTTTCTTACATTGCACACAAAGAGCATCACCCATGGTGTGGGGAGCATTTGGTCAACTTAAGAACTTTAGTTTGTCCAAAGACTTAATTTAGGAAGGAAAGAGGCAACTCCCAGAATAGGAGAAGATTATTTGCAAAACACAGGTATGACAAATGCCTTAAATCCAGAACCTATAAAGAAGTCTGACAAATCAAAAGAAAGAGACAGATAACTCAGGAGAGCAGGAGGCAAAAGACTAGAACAGGTCCTTCACAAGAAGTTGGCTAACAGGCCAGTAAGTTTATTAAGGAAAAAAAAAAAAGTGCTCAGCTACAGTAATCATGAAAAGAAATAAGTTTAAAGCCACAATGACATACTACGTACGCAACCCCACTGGTTTGGCTAAAATCAAGACACATGAAAGAGGAGTGTGGAGCATTCTCTTTGACGGGGCGGGGCGGGGGCTGGGGTGGGGAGGGTGGAGGGGAGTACTAATTGCTACAACAAATATGGACACTGTTTGGCAGTCTCTACTCAAAGGGAACGTGCATACCCCTTGTCGCAGCAAATGCCAGGGACGTGAATCAAATTCAGCCCCTCGGTTGCTCCCGCTTTACACATTCCTCTCTGCTCTAAAATGATTTATTTGACCCCGGTTTCTCTAAAATCCTCCAGCTTTCTTCTCGCTTGTTTCCCCTCCATTCTGCTATATTTCGCTTGCCCGGCCTCTGGGAGACACCTGTCCCTGGGCCGTCGTTCCTGCTTATTGCCAACAGGGCCCTGGGCACCCTCAGGTACAGACTACACCTGAAGTCATTTCCACCCAGGATTTGGGTGTGTGGTGTTTTGTAACACAGTGCCAAAGCAACCGTTGGTCCCCTATCCCACGCTCTACATCTAGGCCTGAAATAAGCCTAGCTGAGGTGATTCTCTTTTTTAACCACAATAGCTAATGTGGGCGTGGTAGGCAGCTATGGCCCCCCCAAAGACATCCATATCTTTTTTTTTTTTAATTTTTTTCAACGTTTATTTATTTTTGGGACAGAGAGAGACAGAGCATGAACGGGGGGAGGGGCAGAGAGAGAGGGAGACACAGAATCGGAAACAGGCTCCAGGCTCTGAGCCATCAGCCCAGAGCCTGACGCGGGGCTCGAACTCACAGACCGCGAGATCGTGACCTGGCTGAAGTCGGACGCTTAACCGACTGCGCCACCCAGGCGCCCCAAGACATCCATATCTTAAACTGAGGAGCCTGTGAATATGTTATATTACATCACAAAAGGGAGTTAGCGTTTCTAGTCAGCTGACCTAAAATTAGAGAGATTAGCCTAGATCAGCCAGGTGGACCCGGTCCAATCATACCAGCCTTCCAAGTGGAAAAGGAAGGTCAAGCATAGGTCATACAGGGTCATGGGGAGTACTAACCGCTGTTGCTGGCTTGAAGATGAAGAAAGGGTCCCACGAGCTGAGGAATGTGCTGGCCTGTAATTGCTGGGAGGGTCCTCAGTGTAAGCAAGCAAGAGAGGGTCCTCAGTCTCAGCCAGCAAGAGAGCAGGGCATTCAGTCCTGTCATCACAAGGAATTGACTTCTGCCAACAACCCAAAAGAACAGAAACAAATTGTCTCCAAAGGCCTCCAGAAACAAACGCAACCTGCCAACATCTTCATTTTAGCCTGGTGAGACAGACCCATACTGGACTTGGAAACCACAGGACTGTAAGAGAATAAGTGTGTGCTATTTATAGCTACAACGATTGTAGCAATTTGTTACAGCAGCAACAGAAAACTAATATAGTTGGCAAGGATGCAAGGAGATGGGACTTTTGCAAGGAAACAGGCTGTTTTCTCAGAAAAGAATTCACTAAAACACACACTTTGCAAATGGCCAGTTAGCCCAATAAATCGGCAAACTGGATCCTCCCTAAGGTAAGCTGTGGCTTCTGCAGTACTGTGGGGACAGAACCTTCAGAGCTGCTCCCACTATCAAATGGCTATGTGCTATTTCTAGTAATGATGCATGACTTACATGTTGGAAAAAAATAAACGGGAATATCCGCTTGGTAGCAGTTTGCAGAAAATCTATATGGTTCACAATTCAAGACAAAATTGGTTCAAAACACGGAAAAGAAGATACCGATGACAGAGCGGAGTCACTAAATCTGCTATCCGTGCACCATAAATATGAAATTGCTAACAGCAGAGCCAAACGTTCATTGGCCCCAAATCTTATAAACACCAGAAGATGGGCTAAGAGAGAAAAAGACAGAAACAATTGCATCCACTAATTTCAGAAATTCAAAATTAAAGCTGATGTCATTTGAGGAGGTGATGAAAGAATGCCCCCAAACGACTAAAAATTGGAAAACCAGAGAATGGCAGGCACAGGTGTCCAAAACAATCTTATCACAGGGGCAATGCCCAAATGTGAAAATTTAACTGCTAGGAATGTATTAAGGTTGATACACAATTTGGGGAATTAGCTAATGAATGCTAAAAATGCATACAGTTGAAAAACCTTAAAAGATATTCCCCAGATTGCTAAAGCCATCAGAGGGCACAGTCCCATCCAACAGGAAGTCTTGAGACGTGGGTTTCTAACAAGGAGGCATTGGAATGTGATGGCTTGGTAGAAGTCTGTGGAAGGCTAGACGTGAGAGGGCAAGCAGCAGAAAAAAAGAGAACAAGAATCCAGAAGAGAATGGACAGTGTGACCAGTGCCTCAAATATGACAGACATTAGCCATCAATATACAATGACTGAGGAGAGAGAATAAATTAGTTACCAATCCTAAAAATGCTGGACAATTTTAAGCCAGCAGGGGAACTAAGAAGTGACTAGTACGCATATCATATATTAAATTTTGTTTACTAATTGCTACAAATCAATCAAAGAACCATTGAGAAATGAGCTGATGTCTCATAAAAACGTCAAAAGTGTAGCAACAGAGAGTGGTGTAAAAAGGAATTCAAAAGAAATCAGTAAAAACAGGAAGATTCCTACTTACAGTGCCAGCAACATAGTTTCTAATGGGGAAATATACATTTTTGATTATTAAAGATACACCTGGGGCACCTGGCTGGCTCAGTTGGCGGAACATATGATGCTTGATCTCCAGGTCATGAGTTCAAACCCCATGTTGGGTATAGAGATTACTCAAAAAAATCTTAAGAATAAATAAATAAATAAAAATTTAAAAATACTCTCAAAAAAGCACATCATTTCAACAAACTGAGCAATTTTTTTTGGTGTTTGTTTATTTTGAGATAGAGAGGGAGTGCGCAAGCAGGGAGAGGGGCAGAGAGAGGGGAAAGACAGAATCCTAAGCAGGGCATGGAGCCTGACAGGGGACTTGATCCCACAAACTGTGAGATCATGGCCTGAGCTGAAATCAAGAGTCAGATGCTCAACCCACTGAGCCACCCAGGTGTCCCCAGACCTGCTGCAGTAGGGACAAAATGAGACCAGTCCACTCACACATGATGACAATCTCCATGGCACAGGAAAACCTTCTTGTGCAATAGAAATTGTTTTGCAACAGTGTTGATAAGTGCACTTATTACATTATTTATTCTGTTAATAGATCATTTAATCAGTTGGCTTTGACTTGCCCTGTCTATCTACCTATCTATCTATCTTTCTACCTACGTATCTATCATCTTCTTAACTGGTCATTTTGTAAATGGGTCATTTGATTAATTGATTTTGACAAAATAACATTAGATCAATTCAGTGTTGGTAAGTTTACCTAGGACCATTTCCTCTACAACACATAGGAACGCGAATAATTTAAAAAAGGAAAACAACTTTCTAGAAAGCAATTCGGCAATGCCCGTTAAAAGCTATAAAAATGTGAATGTGCTTTGACCATTATCCTGAAGAAATAATGACAATGTGCAAAAGGATTAGGCTGTATGGACTTCCTCATAGGATTTTCTAGTACAGTAAAATATTAAAGACAAGCAAAAACTTCAATAAGAGAGGGTGGGTTAAATGAATCAAATGAATGTGTACAGCAGACTATCATGATGCTTTATAATTTGTGCTGTAAAAGAGTATGTAATATCTTGTAAAGTTGCTCAAGCATTATTGTTAAGTTTTAAAAAGTAGGTTGCAAAACAGATTGATACTACTCTTAGTAGAAAACAAATGCCATATGTATATGACTGAGTGGATAAACTCCAAAATATTTACTGTGATTATTTTGGGGGCTTAGCATCATGCATAATTTTTATTTTCTTTGTTTTGCTTACCTGACTTTTCTAAATTTTCCACAGTTAACATGTGTTATTTTTTCATAAAGAGAAAAAGGTTAAAAAAAAATTTTTTTTTTTTTGAGAGAGAGAGAGAAAGCAAGCGCACCCAAGCAGGGGAGTAGGCAAAGGGAGAGGGAGCATCTTAAGCAGGCTCCACGTTGATCGTGGAGCCTGATGTGGGGCTCAATCTCACAACCCTGAGATCATGACCTGAGCTGAACAATCCAGTGAAGAAATGGGCAAAAGACATGAATAGACACTTCTCCAAAGAAGACATCCAGATGGCTAACAGACACATGAAAAAATGCTCAACGTCACTCATTATCAGGGAAATACAAATTAAAACCACAATGAGATGCCACCTCACGCCTGTCAGAATGGCTCACATTAACAACTCAGGCCACAACAGATGTTGGCGAGGATGCGGAAAGAGAGGATCTCTTTTGCATTGTTGGTGGGAATGCAAGCTGGTGCAGCCACTCTGGAAAACAGCATGGACGTTCCTTAAAAAATTAAAAATAGAGGGGCGCCTGGGTGGCTCAGTCGGTTGGGCATCCGACTTCGGCTCAGGTCATGATCTTGCAATCCGTGAGTTCTAGCCCCGAGTCAGGCTCTGTGCTGACAGCTCAGAGCCTGGAGCCTGTTTCAGATTCTGTGTGTGTGTGTCTCTCTCTCTCTGACCCTCCCCCATTCATGCTCTGTCTCTCTCTGTCTCAAAAATAAATAAACGTTAAAAAAAACTGTTTTTTTAATTAAAAATAGAACTACCCTACAACCCAGCAATTGCACTACTAGGTATTTATCCAAGGGATACGGTGTGCTGTTTTGAAGGGGCACATGCACCCCAATGTTTATAGCAGCACTAGTGACAATAGCCAAAGTATGGAAAGAGTCCAACTGTCCATCAATGGATGAATCGATAAAGAAGATGTGGTGTATATATATAATGGAGTATTACTCAGCAATCAAAAAGAATGAAATTTTGCCATTTGCAACAACGTGGATGGAACTAGAGGGTATCATGCTAAGCAAAATTAGTCAGTCAGAGAAAGACAAATAGCATATGACTTCACTCATATGAGGAATTTAAGATACAAAACAGATGAACATAAGGGAAGGGAAGCAAAAAAAAATATAAAAACAAGGAGGTGGACAAAACATAAGAGACTCTTAAATACAGAGAACAAACTGAGGGTTGCTGGAGGGGTTGTGGGTGGGGGGATGGGCTAAATGGGCAAGGGGCATTAAGGAAGACACTTGTTGGGATGAGCACTGGGTGTTATACATAGGGGGTGAATCACTGGAATCTACTCCTGAAATCATCATTGCACTATATGCCAACTAACATGGATGTAAATTGAAAAATAAAAATAAAAGAGTTGGATGCTTAACCAAAGGAGCCACCCAGGCTCCCCAAAAGTTAGATTTTTTTAAATCACCTACTAGCTTAAAAGCCAGAAAATCTGGCAGCCCTCGCTACGTGTGTGACCTTGAATAAGCCCGTGTCTTTCTCCAAAATTTCATACCTCCCATCTTCCTTGAACTTCACGCTTCTCTTCTTGTCTTTTCTTTCCCCCCACTAAAATTCCATTGGTGACGCACTGCTCCTAGAAATCCATATCCCATGAACTCCAGCATTGCTTAGAGAATGTTTTGAACAGTTACGTGTTATGTGTGGACCTGCAAAGCTTCCATCCAATAATTACTGAATGACAGGCCCTTCCGGAGCAACGGCTGCCAAGCAGAGGAAGCCACTCCTCTAGTGGCAGAGACAGATACCTGATCCCACAAGGCACTGCAGTGTGATAGAGGCTCTACTGAAAGTATGAGCAAGGTGGTGTAAGGTCATAGAGATCAGCAGTGACTTCCAGAAGACCATAGGAGCTGGTACCAGAAACGAGGAGTAGATTGAGTGTGCCATCATTGAATACTTGGTAGGACCACTGTGGGCTTTTTCAGCCCCAGCCCATGGGAGCCGCACCACAGCTACACCACATCAGTCATCAGGCATCCTCTCCCTTCCCCCACTTTTTCTTAAGCAGTTTAAGACACCAAGCTACAAGAGGGTAAGTCATGTGTCCCACATCCCCGTGCGGGTCATTCCTTGCCTTGCCCCGTTCTGTCCTATGTCACAGTGCACTAACCCCTGTAAACTGCACTTCTAAGTCTCCATTGCCAAGGGGGAGGGTGGAGGGTGGGAGTTAGGGAGGAGCCAGGGTGGTTCTTTGTTCCCTCCAAGTTTTGGGTGCCCCATACAACCGCTCCTCAGTGGTCCTGGATCCCACCAGGAAGCCTCCAGTAACCTGCCTCCTCCCTCTGTCCCTCCAGCTTAGGGACGGTACCACCTTACTACATTGCTTCTCTGCTCTGTCTCAAGGTCTCCTGCTGACTTACAGCTCCACCAACAGCACTATAACTAGTCCCCTCCTGAACTGACTAACCTGGGCTCTTGTCTCCTAAACAGACGCTGATCTAGCCAGCCGCACAGCTACTCATTGCCTGAGCTGAGACACTCATGGCCCTTGGACTCCAAAGCCTTCAAAGATGGCAGTCCACATCTACTGCACACTTAACTATGTGTCAAGGTCCTTAAATGGATCACCTGTTTACAAGAGCCCTCTGAAGTGAGTGCTATCGTCATCTCCCACTTATAATACAAGAAGCGGAGGCCCAGAAAACAAAGTAACTTTCCCCAAAGACACAGCCAGCAAGCGGGGTAAGGAGGAGTTTGAGGACCCAGGCAGTCTGAGTCCAGGGCCTGTGTCTCCAAGCACTGCGCAGTCCTCAGATTGGACAGCAGGGAGCGGGGCGGTGGGAGAGGGTCTCAAGTCCGGTGAGAGCGAAGCACAAAGAACACGAGCGTGACCTTGGACCAGTCCCTTGACTTTAGAACTGCAGTTCCTGAGCAAGAGTTGAAAGGATAGACCTGGTCACCAGGACCCCTCCTTGGTGCTCCCCAGCTGCAGAGCCATCATACTGGCATCTGTGAGAAGAGAGTGCTTGGAGGGTCACAGGAGATGCCAAGATGTTAAATGACCTTGCCCTTCTGGGCACCTCCTCAGTTCCTCACCCCACCCTCCCCCACCTTCTGCAGTCCTGGATCCTCAATTGGGAAAAGCCCACGATCCACCCTCGGAAAATCTACCCATCCTTCCGGCTCCCCTCCCTTGGCACTTGCACATCACAGGGAATGCAGGTTGCTCCGACTCGAATTAGCAGGTGCTAAGCAGCTTCCACATTTCCTAGTAAATATGTCAAAATACAAAATCCATTCATTCTTTCACCCCCTCTCCCCGCCCTTCCTGCTTTAAGGCATGCTTTACTCTCTTAGCTGCTCAGCAGAGAAGTGTTCTCCTTCAGCGAGAGCGAAAGTGGCATTAACACCGTGAGCCTGGCTGGCAGTTTTACAATCCTTTTCAAATCCTCATCCGCCTTCCTGGTCATTCATCCCTCTGCTCATTCGTCCATTCATTTGCCCACTCTGGGGCAGACAGAGTCTGGCTTTGGCTTTTATTGGGGTCTCTCAAGAATAAAGCTGGCATCATGAGGGAGCCCACGGAGACCCTCCTGGAGGCCCCATTATCGTCCAGGACTCCGCCGGGCCACAGGGTACCAGGGAGCCTGCGTGGGCGGGGGAGGGGGGTGCACTTAATTTCCACCAGCACCCTGGGCCTCCCGCTGGGGTGATTTGAAAACAAGTCGGCACATCCAGCGGCGGCCGTGGCTCCGCCCGCAGCGCCCGCCCCCTCGGAGTCCCGGGTTGGAGACCCAATTTGCAGCCGCCCTCCCGCGCACGGCTCTCCAGCGCCCGGCTCCGGACCCCGCGCCCCAGACAAAGGAAACAGGAAGTGGAGCGAGTGGGGCCGGCTGCTCAGCCCGTCCCTCCCGGAGCATCTCCGCAAAGGCGGCTGCCGGATCGGTTTTACAGCCTGGGTTCTGGATGCCAGGCTGAGATTTCATGACCAAAATGAGGGACCTCTGGGTGGTCGGGGGTGGGGGGGCGGGGGGACCTTTCCCATCTGCGTGTTGTTGTTTGAATATAGGGTATCACGGGAATATGAAACCCAGAATGATTTTGAAGGGCCGGCCGTGCAGTTTCAGGCCAGGAGCTCACTCACACGTGATGCCCTCCACCCCCTTTCCCCTGGCAGCTTTCACCCGGACAGCATCTGTGGGGGAGGAAGAGGAAGAGGCAGACGGGGCTTCCCGGTCTGAGCCTCGGTGGGAATGTAATGAATCCCCCACCACCACCGCCGGCCGGTCAAAGCCAGCGGTGTCCTAATCTGACCCCACCCTTCCTTTGTAAGTAGTCCCCCGGGCTACTGCCTTCAACAGCCTTAGCCACCCGCAAGGCTGCCCCTGTGTCCTTCATTCCATCACTCCAGCCGACCCCACACCTTCCATGCCCTTAGAGCCTCATGATCAGAAAGAGAAAGGAGATGATTCTTGGCTTTGAGGACAACTCCCAGCTGTGGAAGACAGATACATCAGCCAAATAATTTCAACAGAGGAAATGGGGGTGGGGAAGTGCATGAAGAAGTATTCCGGGGGCCATAGAATATCGAGGCTGACTGGGACTTGCAAACTCACTAGCAACTCTATATGGTGACATGAAAACCAAGGCCCAGAGAGGTGAGGCAACTTGCCCAAGGTCACCCAGCTGGCCAGGTGCAGCACAGGACTCACATGGAAGCCTCATGGGTTCTCAGATTGCACATGTGCACGTGTCTGTCCAGGCTGTGAAAGGCTCCATGGCTGTCAGTCCCCCTCTCGCCCCCCACATTCTAATGACACTCCCTTCTGCTACCAAATCCTCAAGTTTTTGGCCTCTCAGAGTGCCTGGCCCCCAAGTGCTCGGGCCCCCGGAAAGCAGTTGCTAGAACCATTCCAAGAAGGCAGGCAGGCAGCGAGAAGCACCAGAAGAATCATTTCCATTAATTTATACTATTTTGCAGTTCCTCCAATCTGCGTGCTCCCTGCTGGTCCTTCTATGTCCTGACTGAGATTGCTGTTCTGTTTGTTTCTATTGTCTGAGAAATAAAATGGTTTTGATTACACCCACGGTCTCTCGTGCATGACTACGTTTTGGCTGCCCACAAGGCAGAAGGCTCCGTCTGTATTCCTCTGCCACTGGCTTCTGGAAGAGGCCTGCCTGCTGCTCAGGGGTGGTGGGCCCAAGGACACCATCAGACCCAACCCAGCCCATCCCCCCAGAAATTGGGTGTTGGGAGGGAATTCTGGGTAGTAAAAGGGCAAGATCCAGGATGACCCAGTTTCCCGTTAGCTTCGAAAGTAGGGAAGGGTAAGGAAAAGAGTGGGCTAAAAAGAAAAGCATAGGCCCAAAATGGCATCGCTTAGGCCAAGTGACCAAACTGGGGCTTCATACCTAATCTAACTGCAATTTCAACTTCCCCCGGAATGTAAGTCTTAACCAGTCAGTCAGGAGTTTCCTGATCAGCACCAGTGAGGCTTTGTGTCACATGCACCCTCTCAACCACAGCCTCCCCAAAGGCATAACCCACCTGACAAGAACCCCTGCCCTTCCCCAAAGGGAAGGTGACCTTTACTTTTCTTTTGCTAATAACTTCCTTGCCCTGCCCCCCTTCCTATAAACACCTTCCATTTTGTACAGCTCCCTGGAGCTCCCCTCTACCTGCTGGATGGGATGCTGCCTGATTCATGAGCTGCTTAGTAAAGCCAGTTAGATCTTCAAATTTACTCGGTTGAACTTTTGTTCTTTAACAAGGGGAAATAACATTTTTGAGAAGACGAGGCAGAGTCAATCCGTCAGCCAGTCAACAAGCAACACCTACTGTGTGTTGGGTCCTCTTGTCAAGGCTGGGGACTCGGAGGTGAACGTGGGACACAGGTTCTAGTACATCTGGGCGGTGATGTTGTTCAAAATGTTTAAGGACTAGACCTGCACAGCCACCAACCAATCAGCTCTCTGTAGCCCTGCCTGAGGGTCCCAGAGGCACCCTACTATGCTGGGCATTAACCCTTTAGTCGCTGGACCCTGGTGGAGCTCAGGCAGCGCGAATCCCAATCGGGACGGTGGCGCTTCAGACAGCAGTCGCTCCCTAGCTGGTGCTCAAAAACTGCAGTATTTCAACAATATTAACATCAGTCATTGGGGCACCTGGGTGACTCAGCCCGTTAAGGATCTGACTCTTGATTTCGGCTCAGGTCATGATCTCAGTTTCATGAGATTGAGCCTCTCGTTGGGCTCTGGGCTGAGAGTGTGGAGCCTGCTTGGGATTCTCTCTCCCTCTCTCTCTGCCCCTCCCCTGTTCACTCGCTTGTGTGCGCTCTCTCTCTCTCTCTCTCTCCCTGTCTCGCTCTTGCTCTCTCTCTCTCTCCCCCTTTCAAAATAAATAATTATATATATATGTATATATATATGTATATATATATATATAGAGAGAGAGAGAGAGAGAGAGAAAGAGAGAGATAGAGAGAGAGAGAGAGGGTCAGATCAGGGAGGTGTGGAAGGACTATAGCTAACTGTCTGTAGTTAGAGGTAACCACTACTTAGTGATGGCCCATAATTGGGAAGAAAAGACCCAATCTAACAATTTCAAGGGGAGTCACTTCTAGGGTGTATGTGTATGATTTTTATAATAAATATATACCTAACCCCAGTCAAAGAAAATATACCTTTACCCATACACCTCCAGAGAGCCCCAAGTTTGAGCCCTGTGGCCTTGTGCTACCAGGAACTGGGCTGGGCTTTACAGGCTATAACTACAGTTAATCTTCACAACCACCGTCCAGCTAACAGATGAGAAGAACCAAGGATCAGTTATCTATGGGGGACAGGAGTCACAAGGGTGTCTGTCCGGTACAAAAGAGGGCAGCTAGTTGAACCCAGGGCTGCCCGTCTCTAGGAGGAGAAAGGACCCCCTCTGGTGCACAGATGTTCTGGTGTTCCAGTCGGCACCTGTCTTGTGGATGAGATGGGCTACTGAGGGCAGATGTGCAGAAGGACCAGCAAGGGAGCTGAGGTGGCCGTGACTGGCCTAGGATGCTATACTGTAGGAGCAGCAGGGAAGGGGGGGGGCACAAATCTCTCTGTAGAAGTGAGAATGGGGAGTAGAAGTTACAAAAACTCTGGAGCTTATTCCAGTCAGAGGAATGAGTGAATTTAGGTCACGGTGGGGGCTGGGAGGTAGGCAGGGAGCCCGCACAGAGGATTGAGGAGTAGACTGATGTTTTATCTTCCACATCCCTGTGGAAAGATCCACAGGCCACCTTCTCTGCACTGGGCCGTGGGAGCTGGTTCCCATGTGCAGCAGTGCACCTGGCCTCTAAGACACCTGCAGCATCTGGGCTTGAACCCAATCAACTTCCACGGTCTCCAGTGGGACCACCAGTGGGTGGGAAGGCTCTTGTGTTCCCCTTCTGCAAGACTGTACTGGAACGCCAATGACAGGGGACAGGTGGAACTTAGGGGAGGGACCAGTTGAACACAATGAACCGCCAGGAAAAGAGCATGAAGACAGGAACCTGCAGGTCTGTGACAGGAATGGTGGCCAGTCCCACTGTCCAAAAAAACAGGGACTAGTAGAAAACAAAGGTTTAAATGGAAGGCTCTGACCAAGTTGAAGAACTCTCTTAGGGGACTAGGACCAGAATTGAGGTATTTTATTCAGTAGGTGAAAGGGAGCCATAGAAGGTTTGATAGCGGGGTGCCTGGTGAATTAGGAGACTGGCAGCTAACAGCTGAGTTCCTAACTTGTGCCAGACTCTTTATAGTCCTTCATCCAGCTTTATATATATTCTTTATATAGCTTTCAATGAATCCTGAGAACAGTCCTGTGGGAAAAGTATTTGCAGGTAATGATATTGAAACTCAGAAATATCAAACAACATCTCTGAGGTCATACAGCTCACAAATGACAGTTTGGGATTGTAACTGCACTGGGGAGGGGGTGCTTCACAAAACTGGAGGTGGGGAGAGTAGCTAGAAGTCTATTGAAATATCCTAGGTATGAATAGAAATATCTCAGACTGCAGCGGAAGCAAGGGGAAATGCAGGGGAGGGAGTGGATGCTGAAGTCTTTGGAGTGGGCCCTAGTGACTGATTCGGTGCCACGGAGGTGTGCAGGGAGGGAGAAGAAGAGGGAGAAGTCGTAGGATGCAGGATGCGGGCATGGGAACCCTGGAGAGAACGTCAGCAGCGTACAGGGAATTTGGCAGGAGGGCTCAGTTCTCAGAAGAGAGTCTTCCTGTGATTTCAGAAATGTTGCAGAGGTGTGGGAATGTCGTTTTCATTTCCCAGTTTGGCAGTACAGAAAGACAAAGTAGAACAGAAGCTTCTTAACTTTTTTTTTTAACTAATCTGCAGCGAAAATATACATTTAACAATACTTACCCTTCCTACATGTAATATACTTGAATTTCATCCTATCCTATTCCGGTCTATCTCATGGGAGGGCAGAGGGTAGGGAAAGAGAATGCGGACTACAACACAATCGTACAGTTGACTTCATGACTCGTGCTCCGGGATGGCCCGCAGTTGGGATCAGTCTTCACCAGAAGCCGGGCGGGAGGGATGAGGAGCAGTCAGTCCTCATGTGCATGGCACACAAACATTAACAAAGACAGACCCCGGAGAGGGAAGCCTAGAGGCATGGAGGGAAGACTTGAGGGTGTCTAATGGGCAGAGGAACCACTGAGAGACCACTTCTAAGAGGCCGTCGGGTTTTAGAATTAGGTCATCAGGACCTTCCAGGGAACATTTTCAGACAGTGGTGGAGGTAGAAACCAGACTGCACAACAGAAGTGCACATGAGGGGATGAAAGAGTGTTACACCTTCAAGGGACATTAAAGAGCTAAGCACACCTGCTTGCCAGTCAGTGGGGCCAGCATGGACGACATGATTGGAATGTCCGAGAGCATGTGTGCTGGTGAAGGCAGCAATGGATGATTCGAAGTCCCGGTGGAGATAGAAGATGCTGGGGCGAGCCAGCACAAAGGGCGCTGGTACGTCATTTGGGGAAGGAGGCAGACAGCAGCGAGAGGGAGACACTAGGTAATGGCACATTTGCAGAAGTGAAGAGGCAAGTAGAAGTGGGGAGATGATGGAATGTGAATGGCTGACCTCAAACTTCTCAGTGAAGTAGGAGGCGAGTTCCTCTGTCGAGAAGGAGATGGGCAATTTGATGAGCATGAGCAGTGTTTGGAACAGCTGCTAGGAAGCATTAACAAGCAAGGAAACAAGAGAAATTCTGAAGAGTTGGAAGAGCATCGTAGAGGAATTGTCTGTGGAACTTGTTGGTATCGGTTTCAGAAGACCTCTGCCCTCTCCTATCGGCTGCTTTCAGAGCAGGGCACCTTCTCCCCAGGGTTGTGCACTGGGCTCCATCACCCTGGGAGTTCAAAGAATGTTGTTGATTCCCAGCTAAACGGCCAAAGAATACAAACCATCATGCCCTGGTTGTTTTTTTTTTTTTTTTTTTTTTTAAAGAATCTTGCCTCTAGGCTTTCCAAAATAAGCTCCCTCTTTTAGATTCCTGACTCTACTTCCAATAAATCACTTGACAGCACAGCCTATAGCCCATCTGGACCAATCAATCAGCCCTTATCATCCGCAGTATTTTTCTCTCTTTCCCCTCTTCGGGATTTGCAACCCTGTCTGCACATTGGAATCACCCGGGAAGAGTTAAAAATACTGATGTCTGTTCCCACCCTACAGACTGACTTAATTAGTCTGGGTTTGTGACTGGGCAGCTATCGAGTCCCCCCAGATAATTCTAATATGCCAGCTAAGAGTGAGAACCACGGAGCCCCTTGCACTCAAAGTGTGCTCTGTGGACCAGAAGTCTCAGCATTGACCTGGGAATCTACAGAAATGCAGGAACTGGGTCTCTACCCCAGGCATGCAGAATCAGATGCTGCAATTCAATTGGGACTCCCTACAGTTTATATGTATTTTAAAGTCTGAGAAGCTCTGTGCTAGAGATCTAACTTATGATCTCCCCCCTGAACTGTGTAAGATCTAATAGAAGGGTCTCAGAGATCACACCTCCTTGACTCTAAGCAGCCTGGCAGACAGCTGATGGCTGCTTTCTCCTAGAGTGTGAAAACAGGTATCTATCAGCCAAGCAACAAGTGCTTCTGGACATACAGCAAGCAGACACTGAGTATCCAAGGTGTTGTCCCTGGAAGGAGCAGTCTACAGCGCAGTTAGCTGGAGCGTTGTTGTAGGGTGACCAATGGTCCAGGGCCATCTGGGACTATTCCAGGTTTAGCACTGAAATTCTGCATTGTGGGAAATTCATTAGTTCTCCAGAAGCTGGAATGGTTGATGGTTGGCCACCCTGATAATTCACCCTGATAATGTCATGTAACATTTGGAACTGATTTTTCCCCACTCTACACACACACACACACACACACACACACACACACACACACACAGAGTTGGGGAATGTGATCAAAAAAAGGTAAGCATCGGTTGACCTGTGAGCTGGACCCGGGCACTCAGAGGCCCTCCTTCACCTTCCCTGTCCTTGGAATGTCGTTTCACTTGCTTTCCTCACTCTCAGAGGCTGCTCTGAGGACAGAGCCTTGAGATGGTAATGTGGTGTTGAAAACACTTGCAAGGTATACACGGCTGAGCCCAGTTAGGGCCTCTTCACAAGCTTTTAAGATTTGGACTTGCTGCTGCCCAAGACAAGCCTCCTATGTAAGTTCCCTTTGCTATTGTTAAAATTGCCATCTACGAACATGGAGGGACCTGCCTCTTTCTTTAGTCTCTCCTTGCTGTCTGTGTACAAGGCCAGTTTCAGATGATACCAGGAAAGCTCAGGAGACTATTGTGAGTCTACACACACACACACACACACACACACACGCATGCACATCCTCACACATATGTGTCAAAGGTAAGATCTGTTTCTTTGGTACCCACCACCCCCTCATGAACACACGTAACTTGGAGGTATTGTTTAGATGCATAAAGCTAATGCTTAGAAATGAGCTATTGCTCATTCCTTCAGCAATAATTCATTGAGTGTGTTCAGTGTATCGACCTTTGTGCAAGATGCTGGAAAGCAATAAGACCCAAGTAGATACAACACCTGCCCTAACGGGGCTTACAGTCTCGGAAGGAATACAAGAGCAACGATAGTGCAGTGGGGTAGGTGCTGTGATTGGCAGAGTGAGTGCAGGGATCCTCAGAGCTTATAGGAGGAGTGCCCAACCCATATAGAGACTAGGGACTTCCGAAGGATGAGAGATGCCAATCAGGTGAGGGGAGAAATGCATATGTGAGGGGGCAGAGAACTTCCTTATCAGAGAGAATGGGGGTTTGCATGGGAGCTCCTCTGAATTGGAAAGAAGGATAAGGAATGTGGGAAGGGAGGGGAGGCAACCAAAGAATCTGGACAGGTAGGCAAAGGCTGGCTGCCCTTATAAAGCAGGACAAGGAGCTGGGATATGGTCCAGAGAGAAAGGGATCCATAGACTCATTTTAAGCTAATTTTAAGAACCCTATACGAGTGAAGGGTCACTGCAATTCTGTAGAGAGCAGACATGGAGTAAACAGGAGTGAAAGCAGAGGCTTAGGAACCTGAGAGACAAATGGGTGCAGCTCCGACTGAGAAGTGGCTGTCTAGGTCCAGAGAAGCGGATGGATTGGAGAGGTCTTTTGGAAGTAAAAGCAATGGAAGAATATGTTCATTGAAAAACACCCATGATGGAGAAAGGGTAGAGGGGAACTGAAGCTTATGCTCAGGTTGCTTTTTGTTCCTAACTTTAAGTTTTTATTTACAATGACTTTTAGACTTACAGAAAAGTTGCAAAAATAGTAGTTTCTGTATATCCCTCTTTGAGTCTCTCCCAATGCTGACATCGTACATATTCACCCTACAAGTATGAGAACCAGAAATTATGGTAAATACCATCACAAATGAAAGAGCCCACTCAAACTTCACTACTTTTCCCAAGAGCATGTCTGGTTTGGGTTCCAGGCTCCCACACAGCATTTCGTGTTTATCTCTGGTCTCCTGCCATCTGGGACAGGCCCTCAGCCTTTTCTGTGTTTCAGGATCTTAAAATCCCTGAAGACTAGTTGTTTTGCTAATTGTTGCTCAATTCCACCTGTGTAGTGTCCTGGGGTTTCTGCTTCTGACAGTGAGAAGACAAGCTCCTTATGGGCAGGGGCATGTCTGATTGCTCGCTGACTGACTCCCAGTCTCAGAAGCAGTACTGAGTGTGTTGAAGGAATGATAGGGAGGGTGATGTGCCAGCCACTGAGATGGTTAAAAACATTCTTCATAGATCTCCCCTCCCCCATGGTATTTGTCTGCTCAGCAGCCATAACGAAATATCACAGATTGGTGACTTAAACAACAGGCATTTATTTCTTACAGTTCTGGAAGATAGAAGTCCAAGATTGGGGTTCCTGCACAGCTGGATTCTGGAGAGAGAGAGCCCTGGCTGGCAGACAGCCACCTTCTTGCCGTGTCCTCACTGTGGTAGAGACAGAGCCAGAAATTCTCTGGTATCTCTTCTTATAAGGGCACTAATCCCTTCATGATGGCCCCACCCTCATGACCTCACCTAATCCTTTTACCCCCCTAAAGCCCCATCTCCACATATCATCACATAGAGCCTTGGGGGTTCAACATGTGAATTTGAGAGAGCAATAATTCAGTCCACAGCACCCATATTAGCAGAAAGGGGAAAATGTTGGTTAGGAAAAAAAAAAATGCTTTTCTTGAGTGAATCCACGAAAGTATTCAAATACCTACTTGGCTTAGATTCTGTACATTAAATTGCCTTTTTGAGCCCCTATGACTGCTAGGCACAGCGAGTGATACAAAGGTGAATTATGCATGTGGAACAAGCTCTCTTGAGCTGACCTTCCACTGGGAAAGGAAATGGAGGTAGCTGGTGCTAACAGGGCAGGCAGCCTGTGGTAAGTGCTATGGGAGCATAGCCAGGGTGAGATAAAATACAGGAGGGAGATCTCCTGGAGAAGGTGACAAGTGAGGTAGGGCTTGGAGGTGGTTAGGGTTTGGGCTGGTAAAGGAAAAAGGGAAAGATGTCCCTAGTGAAACAAAGCCTTTGGGAATCAAAAGGCAGAGAGCCAAGGGATGTGTTCAGGGAATGGAAAATGGAAGGCAGTAAGGATGGGCTAGAGAGGCTGATGGGATGTAGGGGTGCTGAGGCTGGAGGCTGGAGACTGGAGGCTGGAAGGCAAGATTAGGTCCAAATCCCAACAGTTGTCACCAAACTGAAGGCATTTAGCTTTTTTCCATGTCAGTAAGAAGCAGGAGAGTGAACTGCTCAGAACTCATTCTATGGAGTCAGGGTCTGGTCTGGATGTTTCCTCACCACCTTACTGCAAGGAGTTGCTTTAGTGGAGCTAACACCCTAGACATGCTCAAGGGCCTCTGGTCCTTGCCCTCCTGTCTCCTGATGCTCCTCGTGTGAACCACGACCACCACACCGTGCCACACCACCTCACTTTTCAGGTGCCAGGTTGCCCCTTCCCCTGCAGGTCTCTGGTGAACTCTTGCCCATTCCCCTAGCACCAGCTGGAGGTCCTTGCCTGTGAGGCCACCCACCTGATTCACTCAGGCAGAATTGACCCTTCCCTCTTTTCTTCCTACGTTGTAACTAGAATATCTCTCCATCATTGTTATTGCGACAATTCCCTCACATACTTATCCCTCTGAAAGGCCACTAACAGAAGGAACCATGTTTCTTTCTCTACGTTCCTAAGGTTGGCAGGATGTGCCTGGCACATCATAGCTGCTTAACAAATAACTGCTGGATTTAATTATTTTTAATTAAATAGTGGAATGAGCACTGGACTAGGAGCCAGGAGCCCAGAATCTAAACTCCAGCATAGATACAAGACCTTTCTGAGTCTGCCTCCACATCCATAAGGGGAGCAAAGGATGGTAATCTCTATTTCATAGTTTTTTTGTTCCTGGAACAACATAGTATGTTCCTGGAATATAACAACTGAAGTTCCGTCATCACACTTACCTCACCTTTAATTATTTGCTCAGAGTTTGGAGAGTTTACAGAGCAACAATAGGCATAAAACAGAGATTGCTGCTACCCCTGGTAGTTCTGCTTCATGCCAGACATTGCCAAATGCAAAAAAACAAAACAAAAAACAAAAAACAAAAAACAAAAAACGTGCATATTTGAAGCAGAAATGCAGTGGGGAAGAGACTAGAAAGTTGATCAAGACATTTGCATTATCCAGGAGAGGACGAAGGCCTGTCAGCAGAGGGAAGGCAAGAGCTATAAACAGAACTGTGCCAAAAGAAGCTAGAGCGTTTGCCCAGGATGGCCAGGGCCTACCAGGACCACTAGCATGACCAGGGGCCTATAATTCCACCAGACTTCACCTCTAGACTGCAGGTTCTATGAGAGTTGAGGCCTTGTCTGTTTTGTTCGTGGCTATACTACCTACTCCTGGCTCAGTGTGTGTACAGAACAGTAGCAAAGAAACATCTTTGTAACCTCTTTGGACGTTGATTCCTTTCATCTCAAAATTGACAGGACCTCCCTTTCTCCCAACATACTCTTCTACAAGCAACAAAACCTATTCACATTCTGTAGCATGTACATAGGTAGCAATAATGCTGATGACAACTGGGGAATGACAATTTAAAAAGGAAAAAAGAGGGGCACCTGGGTGACTCAGTAAGTTAAGTGTCCAACTCTTGGTTTCAGCTCAGGTCATGATCTCTTGGTTCATGCGATCATATCCGGAGTCAGGCCCCACACTGGGTGTGGAGCCAGCTTAAGATTCTCTCTCCTTCTGCCTCTCCCCCAGTCATGTGAACACGTGCACTCTCTCTCTCTCTCAAAAAAATAATTACTTAAAAAGGAAAAAAGATAGGCAAACATAGTACCCTGGTTCTGTGTCTCCCTGATCTCCACAGATATGAGCAAGCACAGAGAAATGGGAGAGCCAGAGATACTGAAGGTCTGGAAAACTAAGGGGCCGGGCTATATCAATGACATTTTTTTGACTCTCTGGTCAAAAATGGCCTGTAGGTTAGAAGGCTAAGAGGTAAATGTGCCTGGACCTTGAAAGAGACACTGTCTACCAACCACAGTGAAACACAGACCTCCACATGTTTGTACTTCTTGGGCTCTACACCCCTTTTGTCAACCTGCTGCACTCTCCAGCAACCTGAAGTGGTGGTTGCCATGGTGGCCACCCACAATGGGGGGACCCCTGTGTCCTCCTCCTCAAGTGGGCTAAGTGAGGCAGCTTCCTGGTGGGAGCCAGGCTGGACTAGGCCAGGACAGGTACAGATAAGTCAAGCTAAGCAAGATTCACAGTTTCTGCAGTCAATGTCCGTGGAAGGCAGACCCAACCTCACCACCCAGAGGGCGCAAAGAAAGGAAGATGAGTGAATGTTTATGTCTTGAAGAGAACTGGGCTTTTCCATTCCTCCTGGGTGTGGCACTCCTTTCCACCCTCCAAGTTTTTGGAAAACCTCCTACTTCTGCTTGGAATGCCCTATTCTTGCCCATTCTCCCTCCCTAATCTTTTCCATACTCCAAATGTTCTGGTAAATTAACACTTTAATGCAATAGAGGAGTGTGTTAGGAAGTGAATGAATAAATACTTTTATGGCTGAAAGAGGCTCTAAGATATTTACTGGTATTTCCCAGTCTGAAAAGAGGAGACTCCAGCTTAAGGATTTGCCTTCCATCTTGAACACAACACCTCACCTCTCTGGATCCTAGTTTCTCAATTCTAAAAATTAGGAAAATAATGTCTGCTTGTCCCTCCTTACCACAGGAATATGAGCTAGTGCCTCTGCATGTGTTATAGGATAAGGAAGCTCCTGGACCCCAAGAGTCCTTCCAGACTCTCCTGAAGCTTCCCAGATAAAAACTGAGTTCAATTAACCATGCAAATTTCTGTGGCATTACTATTCCCAGGCAGGTGGCTCCCAAGCACCGCCAGACCACAAGGCTCTTATTACAGAAAGGTCATTAGAACCAACCCAGAGAAGCCAGCATTGAGAGTAATTGCTAGAGAGGAGTAAACTCACCCCTCCCCTCTCTGCACCCTGCCCACACTTTAATCTGCCCAGCTCTCTGAGGAAAGCTATACTGGGTCTTAAAACATAGCAGGGCAATTTGAAAAGCAATGAGAGGGAGAGAGGATGAGGCCAAGTGGAAAGGAATCTGTTTCTAATGAGGAGAATGAGGTAGGTCTTGTATTGCTATACTTTGTCATACACTTCCACTGGGAGAATTCCTCCTTCTCATCCCTATTTGGCCACTTGAAGATTAGCATGTCTGGCAGTGCTTGTCCAGTTTTCTCAGGCATCACTAGTCACCTGTCCTATGCAGTCATTCAGCAAGCACAATGGATGCAACCCTGGGTCGAGGAAATCATCATGTCATCTTGTGACATCTCCTAGACTCTGAGCTCCCCATCTTATCTCCACATTCCAGCACCTGGCTTGTGTTCAGTCATGGTCACAACCCAGCTGTGTTCAGTCACTGTCTGCTGAGTCAATGGTCACACTGATCCTTTTGCTGCCACCAGACCAGGTGGACCAGAAAGGAAATGGACATCAGGACATTTTCATCTTCAAATCATGACCTTTGGGGATGGAAGATCCCTTAAGAGGTCATCAAATTTATTCCCCTCAATGTGAAAGACTGATGAAGTGCCCAGTAGGACACACTCAAGTTCTGTCTATCTTTGACTTGGGTCCCCAGCATTATTGTGCCCAAAGCTATCTTGTCCACCCTCAGGTAACTCCATCTCCTCTTTTGTAAAACCTTTTAAAAATTGTCTTTTTAAGGGCACCTGGGTGGTTCAGTTAATTGAGCATCCAACTCTTGATTTTGGCTCAGGTCATGATCCCAAGGGCATGGGATTAAGCCCTGTGTCAGGCTCTGTGCTAATAGCCCAGAGCCTGCTTGGAATTCTCTCTCTCCCTCTCTCTCTGCCACTCTCTTTAAAATAAATAAAAATAAAAATAATTGTCTTTTGGGGGTGCCTGGGTAGCTCAACTGGTTAAGCATCTGGCTTTACCTCAGGTCATGATCTCATGGTTCATGGGTTCAAACCCTGCGTTGAGCTCTGTGCTGACACCTCAGAGCCTGCAGGTTATTTCGAATTCTGTGTCTCCCTCTCTCTCTGCCTCTCCCTTGCTTGTGCTCTCTCTCTGTCTCAAAAATAAACATTAAAGGGGCGCCCGGGTGGTGCAGTCGGTTAAGCGTCTGACTTCAGCCAGGTCACGATCTCGCGGTCCGTGAGTTCGAGCCCCGCGTCGCGCTCTGGGCTGATGGCTCAGAGCCTGGAGCCTGTTTCCGATTCTGTGTCTCCCTCTCTTTCTGCCCCTCCCCCGTTCATGCTCTGTCTCTCTCTGTCCCAAAAATAAATAAACGTTGAAAAAAAAATTTAAAAAAATAAAAAAATAAACATTAAAATTGTTTACATAAAAAATTAAAAAATTGTCTTTTTATAGCAAATAATATGTCAATTTTTTATTAAAGAAAGTTTCAATCACACATAAAAGTAGAGAAAATATATAAAATATACATAATTATAATACATATAAATATAAACAAAATATAATGTAATGAAAAAGCTTTAAGTAGAGAAAATAGTAGAATGAACCCATCACCCAATTTCAGCACTTCCAAACATATGATCAGTCTTGTATCATCTATAGTCACTAGATTTTTTGGAAACAAATTCCAGTTATCATGTCAGATAAACACTTTTTTACTTCCTTTACATTCATAGGAAAGACGAAAATTAATTTAAATCATGAAGAACCTCTCTCTATGTGGTTTTTTTTGGGGGGGGGTAGAGGAAGAACCTTTGAAGTTGTATTATATACTTGTCCAAAGTCCCAAACTAATTTTTTTTTCTAGGAAGCACTTAATGGGTGTTCAAAGCAAGAGACAAGGCAGTGTGTATTATGTAAAACGTCACCACTGACTTTGCAAAGACTAGACACTCTGGGCTCTCTCTGGAACAAAGGTGTGCAAAAGGCTGGAAGAGCCAAAGGATCAACACCTTCAAATGTCTTTTTCTTCTGAATTAGTTGTATTCCACGTGCACACACACCCGCACTCCCTCCCCTCCTTGTTGTTCTCGCTCACTCCCACAAACATGCACCCAACAGGAGTGGACACCTTTGCACTCCCACGCACACCTGCTCTCATTCACCTGCAGCTGCCTGGTTTGGGCAGCTGTTTTCTAAACACATTGAATAACTCAGTGCCCCAGTACTAGAAAGCTTTCTTTTATAAAGTAGCACATTGCTACATGGAGGCTTAATTCTTCAGCTCCTGGAGGGATCGCCACAGGATGTATCAAAATATACAACCCACACTCACTCAATGTGCCAAAGAGCTCCTTTTGGGGTGTTAGGTTAAAAACTGCTAAAGAACACTGCATAATGGCCAACGCTGTTTTTGCTGATGGTTATTAACTCTGTTTATATGCTTAAGATCCCATATTGGGAAAACTTCATTGCCCACTCAACACTTTCACAGCTCAGACATCACCTTGTCAATCTCAAAGCACTTGGCACACAGTACTTATAACCAGGGAAATGTGCAAGGCATGTTTATCATCCTCCCTGGATAGAGGTGGAAGGAGAGACCAGACAGAGAGCACGTGTTTATGGGGAGCCCCTTCATGCACTGCGGTAAGTGTTGTCTACTCAAATTCTTGCAGCAGTGCTATGAAGTATTTCTTTTATTTGCTCCATGGTACAGACAGAAGACACTGAAGTTCAAAGGATCTTAATGATTTGCCTGAAATCCACAGCTAGGAAGTTCTAGAGCCCAAATTCTAAACGAGGTTTTTGTAACCCATGGTCTTTTTTTGGTACTAGTAATTCCCAATTTTTCCACGTATAAGTAACCATCTCCATTTAAATTATTTTTATTTTTTAACTTTTTATTTTTCAATAATTTCAGATTAATCTAAGAACTTGTCAAAACAGCACAAAGAGTTCCCATTGACCCTTCAACCAGCTTCCCGAAAGGTTAACATGTATCATAGTACAATGACCAAAACGAGGAACTTAATGTTGATACAATACTGCTTACTGGTTTACACACTTTATGCAAGTGTCACCACCTGTCCCACTAATGTCCTTTAACTGGTACAGAATCTAATTCGAATCACACATTGTATTTAAATATCATTATCTTCTTAGACTCCTCTAATCTGGGACATTACCCTCATTGTTCTTCATTCCTCATAACCTTGACACTTTTGGAAATTACTGGCTGGTTGTTTTGTAGAATATCCCTCAATTTAGATCCATTTTAATGCTTAAAGTTTCACAAGCCCTCAAGTGACCAGAATTGTAGTTTGAGTATCTACTGATGGAGAATATACTTATTGACAAGACACTACACTAAAGTGAAGGATGCTTTTGATTTTGTTCATCACAATGGCTTCCACACATTTGGGGGGAAAGTATGTATATCTGTGAGATAATTTTTACTTAGTCTACCAGCAGTGCTTTGGTATATTTAGCTTCATCTACCCCTATGATGTCTTGGAAGCATCTCCTGAGATCAGCAGCCACAGGCAGACACACACACACGCACACACACACACACACACACACACACACACGCCAAGGCAGAAATTCTCAAAGAAAGTTTGAAGAAGACAATAGAGAGTCAGTGAGATCAGATAACAACATCAAGAGCTAATGTTTATTGGACATTTTTAAATTTATCGTATGTTTTCATTCCACACTGTGCCAAGAGTTTCACATGTGTTATATCATTTGAGCCTCACAGCAATCTCTAAACAGATACTGTTATTATCATTCCCATTCTATAGCAGAGGAAATGAAGATTCTGGGCCTGTAAATGATTTGCTCAAGGTCACACAGTGACCGCACAGCAACAGTGAGATTTGAAAAATGTTCTGCTTGGCTATGTAGACGCCATGTTCTTATCCACCCTGCCAATTTTCTGCAAAAGCATCTCTGATTCCTTGCTTCCATTGTTCCTATGCCTGGAACAGTCTTCATTCTCCTATTTTCCAAATTCTTTCCCTGATTGGGTCTTTAAGTTCCAGTTCTAAGTTCATTCTAAGCAGACGACTATTGGTGGTGGAGAAATTGGTATGCCAGCCCCAGGTACAGCTCCCCCACCTGATATGGCATGAAGAGAACAGCAGAACTAGTAGGGGCTTGGATATTTCTGGGCACAATTTCCTCCTTGTAGAACTGAGAAGATGATAATAAAACTACTAGCATTTCCTGAGTGCTTACTGTGGGTCAAGCCGTGTTCTGCATGCTTTCATTTACCTTTCATATTCTTTCCCGTGTTTATGGGGAGCCCCTTCATGCACTGCGGTAAGTGTTGTCTACTCAAATTCTTGCAGCAGAGTGCTATGAAGTATTTCTTTTATTTGCTCCATGGTACAGACAGAAGACTTTCTTTCATTTACCTTTCTTTCATTTACCTTTCATTCTTTCATTTACCTTTCTCACAACCCTAAGAGGGAGGTACTAATACTGTTGAGGGGGACTTCTAGAGCTCACTACATCTGAGTTTCCTCTCTTCACAGGCACCCAGGAGGATGACAGTCCCCATCCCTACTGCTATTAGGTAGAGTCATGTGTCTAGACCCAGCCAATGAGCTATAGGCAAAAGTGACGTGTTATTCGTGAACTGACGCATGTTGTTGTGGGGCCTCAGTGAGCTATGGGGCGGCAAGCTGTGCACTTTCTATTGCCTTGCTTTGAGACCCTCAGACTTCCCTACGGAGTCCCCTGATTTGACTTGACTGAACATAATTCAGAGGTAGGAATTAATGATTGTATTAGCCAGGGAATTTAACATTAGCTGGGCAGCAGACAAAGCTCTGAGTCTCAGCATCTTAACACAATCAAAGTTTCCATCTCCCTCGTGTTACAATCCCATGTGGGTTAGTGTTTCCATCTTGTGTCTATCCCATCTGAAACATTTAGCTCTCAGATGAAGGAAGCAGGGAAAGAGAGAGACGCAAGATATATCCCTTCCTGCCTCTGCCCTGAGTGACACATGTCATTTCCTTCTTGGTCACGTGGCCCTGTGCCCTCCCTGCCCCTCCAGTGCCCAGCTCCCTGCTCCTTGTATGTCTTAGAACCTCAGGTCTGCTGGAAGTTATCTCTCCTTCCCATTTTATTGCCCCTCCAAACTGCTGCCTAACACACAGTATTCCTGAATCACCTACTTTAGAATTGTCAAAAACAGCTGTTGAAAATGCAGATTCCAGGATTCCATGGAATGTGCATGACCCAACTCTGCATTTTCCCCCTTCTTGAAGCACTTCTTGGTATCCACAAATGTTTCGGAACTATTATAAAGTGTACATCCCAGAACCGTATCACATAAACTTCAGTTGTATACACTTTTTAACATATGCATGTACCATCTATCCTATTATTTACTTCATACTTAACATGTTTCTCTGTCTTACATTTTTACTTCAATAAATTTATTTCCAAAAAAGACTTTTGTCACTACCATAAATAAAAAACTGATGTCATTTACCCAAGAAGGAATAGACAAGCTGTGTCTCTACGATAGAATATTATTCAGTGCTAAAAAAAAACGCACTATCGGGGTACAAAAAGACATGGAGGAACTGTAAATGCATATTACTAAGTGAAAGGAGCCAGTCATAAAAGGCTACACATTGTATAATTCCAACTATATGACATTCTGGAAGAGGCCAGGCTATATTGTCAGGAATCCGAGGGTGGGAGCAAAAAGATGAATGGGCGAAGCACAGGGGATTTTTAAGTCAGTAAAACTATAATGATAGGGTAGATACATGCCACTATCCATTTGTCAAAACCCTTCAAACCTACGACACCAAGAATGAAGCCCGATGTAAACTATGAACCTTGAGTGATAATGATGTGTCAGTGTTAGTTCATCCATTATAACGAATCACCACTCTAATACAAGATGAGGTTGGGTTGGGGGGTTCACAAGGAGGGAGTACATGAGAACTCTGTACTTGCAGCCCAGTTTTGCTTCAAACCTAGAACTGCTTTTCAAAATAGTCGATTAATAAAAAACAGAACAGATGCACACAACTGCAAACAAAACAAGATTAACAAATTCTAGCTAGATATTACTGTATGTCCAAGGACTCTAAGGCTGATGAGTTCTCTTTGTTTGCAAAGAAGACTGACAAGTGTTAAAAAGGTGTTAAAGACATATTATCACTCCAGTGAGATTTTCTCCTAGACATAATCATAAGGCATGAAAACAAACTGAAAAGAGAACAACGTTCTCACTTGACGACCAACATTATTTAACATTGTGTCTGTCGGGGGTACCATCTCATCCCAGGCTTTCAGAAACACTTGTCTAAGGATGACCCTGAAGGCAAACACCATTCTGTCACAAGTTGGGCAAGCATTTCTTCTGCCACTTCCTCTACATGCTCCTCTGTGTGCAGAGTCTGCTCCTGGCCTCTAGGGACTCAGAGTCCAGGAAAGTGTCTTTCTGCACAGTTCCTGCCAAGAAGAGAGTACTGCTTAATAAAGATCTGTCAGGAACATAGTGGTGATGGAGATAGATAAAGACAACTATGTTGGGGATGAGAGACCTGAGCAGGAGAGCAGAGGGGTTGAACTGAGTGAGGCAATACAGAGGCAAAAAGTCAGCTAAACAGACACACTGGATCTGAACACTGATCTGAACTGGATCCCTGATGTCAGGCACAAAAACAGCTGGGGGGTTACTGTGTGGTCAAAGTACAGCTTTACTTACAGCATCTGATTTTTTAAGGCTGTAGTAAGAGAGAGTAGTAGGAAAGGCAACAGTGTGATCTTGGAGCCCCACTCCAGGTCTCTGAGCCACATTGACAGAATGGAGGTATAGATGGCTCCCATTTAATGAACAGCTGCTATGTTCCTAAAACTTTAATACAGCATGGCCACTATGTATGATGAGTATTCAAGTTGAGTATTGTATTCCTGCTTTATAAACGATGAAAGCAAAGTCCAGGGAGGTTAAGTAAGTTGCCCAAGATCACTCAGCTGGGTAGGGTCGAAATTGGTATTTAAATTCATGTCTTTCTGACTTCAAAGCCTGTGTTCCTCTCATCATTCAGCAATAGAATAAGAAAAGGTCTGCTCCTGGCCAAGTGGACTCAAGCCAGGACAGTGATCACTATGATTACTAGAAAAAGAATCATCACTATTTGTCATTATAGGATCTAAAAAGGAGATTGGATGGGGTGGAGGGGGTCTCAAGACAGCATCCATATCCCTTTTGCCTGGCATTTTAACTTGCATACAGTCACATACACTTATGTGCACATGTACACACACACACACACACAAAGACAAATATACCTTCTACCATGCATACACTAGGGACCAAAGATAGCACTATGAATCTGGAATGAACATGTGCCAGGAAAGAGACCAAGGGATCAACAAATATTGAGCTCCTACTGCATGCATAGTCATACAGGCCACTATGGGTGGCTATGAGAGGCTTCTTTTGCAGAAACTGATGTTGATTCACTTCCACCACATCCAAAGTGACCATTCCATAAAGAAGGAAACTAATTTGATCTGTCCACCTCAACATCTCTGAGCAGGAACCTGGGGAAATCCTCATGAGAGCAATGAGCTAGGTCCAAAACTGGGACCTGTGTATCCCCCCTCGAGGGCTTGAATCATGGAGTTAGAGCCTATATTTGTGAATCCTCTTTTTCTCTGACAGTTTGCATCTACCGGAACTCAAATTGTAACTAATTCAATTTTGCCTATTTTGTTATGAGGTAGCCAGTCCCATGTGCACCCCATTTTTACTTTTAACATATGCAGAGGGAGGTATGAAATGTGTACTATAGGCAATATGCACACTTAGACTGCATCTCACATTGATACACTTGGTAGGGGGATGGTGTGCAACTCAGGCCACACAGTATTCACTTGCCAGCTCCTTTACATCCGGGCTCACTTCCAACTTGGCTTCCTTCCCAGCAAACAAGAAGAAGCTCGCTCATTCCCACACTCTTTCGAGTAGCCCCTCCCCCTTTGAACCAGCTCCCCCTCCCCCAACTCACAGGCCACAGCTGGGCTTCTCCAACATACCAGCTGGAAAAGAGGATGGCGGTGGTTGGGGGGTGGGGAGGAGAGAGAGAAAGAGAGTTCCAGTATCTGGCCTTTCTCCTCCCAGGCTCTTTAGAAATACTTATTTTACTCCTGCCCTACCAGCTTTATTAAGTATATTTCTGGTGGGGAGGGGCTCAGCTAGAAGCCCCACCCAATAAATTAACCAACCCATCACAAGCAGAGGCAGGCTGGCAAGTGAGGAAGCATGACTCTAAAGTGAACACCAGGTAAAGGATCTACAGACAATTGAGGTGAGAATCACTCCACACCTGTCAAGACACCAGGTGCCTCCTTTCCTCCAATCCCTAATTCTTCCTGTGAAGGTGAGACAGGTGCATTCAGTGCTTTAGTCCCATGCATGTGTGTGCGTGTATGTGCATGTAAAAACAATAGATAGCTAAATTTGGAAAGCAGCCAGGGATGTGATGGTGGAGGTTGAGCATCCTTACATCATCTCCTAGTAAAGAATGAGAGTGCACTGGTGAGAACCCTGGGTGGGTCCTTGGAGCTTTCAGTTTAAACAGGACCAAGACTAGCCGAAGTAGGAATGGAAAAACTACCATGGAAGATCCAAGATGGAAAAATGAAAACAGCCCTCTCATGACTCTGGGAAGGGGTTAACTGGGCTTCCCCTTTTCTGGGATGGTGTTGCATCCTTAGCTCCATGTTGGCATCTGTTGCCTATCATTCATGACATGCTGCTTTCCTACTGTGATATGTGCCAGGTATAAATTCATGATCGCCAACAACCTGGGATTTCCATGAACACAGGACAGAGACTATTCTTTGTGATCTTTGCTGAAGGCACATCTGTACATGCCATGTACACTAGCATTAGATATGGGGACAAGATGACCCCTTGAATTGAAAAAGGATGCAAGTTCATCTCTCTCCGCTTAGATTAAAATGTTTCTGGGAGGGGTGCCTGGGTGGCTCAGTCGGTTAAACCTCGACTTTGGCTTAGGTCATGATCTCGAGATTCTTGAGTTACAGCCCTGTTTGGGGCTCTGAGTTGATAGCTCAGGGCCTGGACCTGCTTCAGATTCTGTGTCTCCCTCTCTCTCTGCCCCTTCCTCACCCACGCTTTGTCTGTCTCTCTAAACAATAAACATTTAAAAAATTTTTTTAAATGTTTCTGGGCCCTCAAGCAATCTCATTGTAATGAACCTCAACTTTCAAGCCCAGGAAGGATCTTGAGGGTCACTAGTTCCAGTCCCCCACTTGAGCCCCTTTCTAAGGCAGCCTATACTATCTTGGGACAGCTTTGATAGAAAGTTCTTTCTAATATTAAGCCCAAGTTGGCTTCCCTGAAGATTTCATCACTGGCCAAGGCACTGCCGTTTGTGATTCCACAGAACAGTTCTGCCCTTTCTGCATAGCACACATTCAGCACCTGATGCCAGCAAATATTTTTCTCCTTGATAGTCTCTTCTCCCCAGTCCCCCTCCCTGTGGAGCTGCCCACTGGATGAGCTCTAGAAACTCATTCATTCAACAAAAGTTTACTGAGTGTGAAACAGGTGCCAGGCAGTAATTTGGGAGCTGATGACCCAATGATGTGAAAACACACACAAGTCGCTGCTTCTAGGGGTCTTACAATCCCTTTGCAGTGCTTCTCCTAGACCCAGGCAAGAGGGCCCCTTGCTATAGAAGGCCCCACTCTGGCCCTTTTTCAGCTGCAACCTTTGCATAGGAAGTCTGTGAGGTCAAGGAGCTATACCCGTCTTCTAGAACATGCTCCAATTACCTGGGACCCTGGAATCCCTGTGTATTCAGACATGAGCCTGCTTCCAGAGCATTCAGGTTTCTCTTCCTCAGGTTCAAAAGGAGAGGGGCAAGGGAAAACTGTTTAGGGTTAGGACGGACAGAGCTTGGGTAAGCCAGCTGGAGAGTCCATGCATGTGTGAGAAAAGCTGATCCTGGTGTAAGATGTAGCCAGCAGAGGAAAGAGAATCCAAGTGGCCTGTAGACCAAGGGCCAGGTACCCCCATTTGGCTAGCACAGAATTCTAAGGAATCCAATAATTCTAAATTCAAAGCTGTCTTCCAGGTTGTTTTGACATTTTATTTGCCAAGATAGGAAGATAAAATTCATTTTATTTAACAGTTTGTTAGCTGGACTTATGACTTTTAAATACTTTGGCTTATGGTATGTGAGCCCCCACCTATACTATTGCTCTACAGTCAATAAATGTTAGGGATGGGCCTGTTATCTGTGGAGACTGATACTAATTACATAATCATACACACACACACACACACACACAGTGTAAAATCGAACCAGAACACTAAGAAAAATAATATACTCTATGGGTCTCTCCTAAAATTCTCTCCTTGATCTCCATTCCCAAGGTTCTTAATGCATCTTTGGGTCTCCAGTTTCCCCTGAGCACTGCAAACCTCTTCTCTTATTACCCCAGGACCTAAAACACTGACTGAAATATTTCACACTACTCTTGCCCCTTCTCAATGTGGAGCTCTAGGGAAGCCAACCCCAGGAAGAATAAGGGAGGCAGGCCAAGCAGGCTAATCTCTTCCAGACTCATTTCCATTTTTCCATTAGGTCCAAAGCAGGTGCCCACCCCCCCCCCCCCACCACCACCACCACTGCCATGATGGATTTCATCCTTGTAGCAACCTCTAGGTGTTCCACAGCTGACTCCACCTAGGAGATGGTTTCACCTCTTTGTTGAGGTATCCATATGTCTCACAGCTTTTCTGCTTCCAGCTGTCTAAACTCATCCTACATCTATTTCTTCTCACTTGGTCTTCAGCAGAAACAGAGAAGCCTTCTCTGACTAATTGGGGGAAAGGTAGCACATTCCTCCACTTGTCTCTCTGAAAAGGCACCCCACACACTAGCCACTTTTAAGCACACATCTCTTTCTTGTATCCAATATTACTATAATTCCCCTGTGACCCACTGTCTGTGTTCTTGATCCCTATCAGCTTCTGTGATGTCTGGGTTAGATTGTGAAACTCCCAGAGGGCAGGGACACATCTGCCCTGTGTCTCCAGACACTGCTTGCCAGAGCAGCAGGCATAGGTAGGCACTTACTTAGTAGAGACTTTTGATGATGGAAATAGAGAAGCAGCACTCTGAACCTAGAGGATTGTGAGTGCACAGGAAGCAATCTACTCTCACACCAGACCACAATCACAGCAGTTCTGCTAGGGACTAGACTGGGAAATGGGGCACACTTTTCCTTTTAAATGAGGCAGAAGGAGCACTGTCTTGCCTCTGACATAATAACAACAAAACACTGTGACAGCATGGCTCTGTGTTGACTGATCTGATGCTCAGAATGACCATCAATTGAGGACTATCATTATTATCCCTGTTTTACAGAGGAAGAACCTGAAGCGGAGAGAGGCTGTCCTACTTGTTCATGCCTTGAACTGGGGCCATCTGGCTTCAGAGATCTCAGCTGATCCACCATGGTCCATCGAAGTGAACCAGTGCAGTTTCAGTCAGAAACAGAGAGTAAAGAGCTGCCAGCTGGGCTCTTGTCCCACACTTCCATGTATCCTTGACCCCTGTCCAACCTAAATGAATGGCTGGGAAGAGGAGGGTGGCTACTCAGTCAGCTTGTGAACATGGAGCCAAGTTGGCTTTCAAAGCATTTGTTCACACACACCCTCCATCTGCCTCCTCCTGTCCTCTCTTCTGGTTCTCAAACATGCTAAGCTTGTTCGCACTCAGGTCTTTGAACTTGCTATTTCTTCCACCTTGAGTGCTTTTCCCCCAGGCCTATGCATCAGTTCCTCCTTCTCATCATGTAGGGCCAGCTCGGATGGCACATTCTTGGGAAGGCTGTCTCTGATCACTCTTTCTAATGTTGATGCTTCTTTCTCAAACCCTCCCTTTCATTTTTGTCTAAGTCATTCTCCTATTTGACTTTCACCATAGTACTCAACACCATCTGAAATAGCTTTATTTATCTACTAGGTTACTGGTCTATTCCTGCATCTCCACTAGAATGTCACCTTTAGAAGAGAAGAGACCTCACCTATTCTGTTCATGACTGGATACTCAGTGCCTGGAACAGCATCTGGCACACTGTAGGTTCCCAACAAACATTTTTTAGGTAAAAGAATGCATGAACAAATGAGTGTAAAGTCCATTATAGGTATGTGCAAAAGTAGAACTGGCTGGCTCCTCCATTCGCCCCTTACCCCATACATTACAAACCCTTATCAGGAAGAGACCAAATCTTCATTTAGGGCAGTCTTTTGGCCCTTGGAGTAGTGGCAAATGACCAGGGAGCTCTTTGGTTCCTTTGTTTGGGCAAAGAAAAGACCAAGACATTCAGCCACTGAGATTGCAGACTGCCCTCCCCTTACAGCCACATGTGGACAGTTGCTGGATAGCTTGCTTCCTGAACAGAAAATGAAATACTGACATCTCAGCTCTTTACTTTCTGTCTTTTTCTCTTCCTACTCTAAAGAGTTTTCCCCATCTCCCCTTTGTCACTCTTCCTCACTGATATCCTGTGAAGAAAAACAAGTAAAAGTGGGAAAATGTGTTCATATCTAACACATGCTCCTCTTATTACTATGAGAGCACAATCTCATTAAAATCTCTTGGCCCTTGCACAAATAATGCAAACCCCCAAAATATCATCATCGTGTGCAGGAAGTGCTTGACCGAATCCAGTCTTAATGTGCTAACATGACCCCCCTATTCCTTGCACATAATAATAGAGCTCATTCCTTTATTGTGTTAGTGTTTTAATTCAATGCTTTATTTATGACACACCATAAAAATAATGAAGAAGAAAGGAAACTCCTAACCTCTGCCTAGACCCTGTATCACGTGAGGGTATTTCACAATAGCCCTAATGATCCTTTTCTTCTTCTTTCTTCAACAAAATACTGCTTTCCCATGATCAAAATACCTGCCATTATATTTTAATCCTTCTCAAGATGTTTTCAGGCTCATTATCTTCTGAATCCTCCTAACAGACTTATAAGGTAAAAAGGAGGACAGAGAAAGGTGCCTCTAAATCACACAAGTTGGAAAAGGGGCCCCAAGGCATAAAGCAATTTGAGGAAGTTCACACAGCAGGTGAAATATCATGCAGAAAAGGCTCCAGGTCCTGCCGGTTTCTAGAGACAAGGTTGTTTTTGCCAGAAGCCACACTTCCAGCAGCCTTGGTGACATGTAGACCTAAGCCAACCCATATGGGAGAAGAAAGAAACAGCTTAAGGAGTTAGGAAGCTAAATAATTCTTCCTTTTGGAAAAGAGGAGGCTCCTGATTGGGGCAGAATGCTGAGCAGGAGCATCCCACAGTAAGGCCCATTCTTGCTGCCAGCCAAGCCCCTCCACTCTGTGCCTCTGCTGGAGGCCCACCAATGGAAGTGGAGAGAAGGGCTGGAAGAAAGGCACTGAGCAGGCACCCTGGACCTTCTCACCTAACAGAGTCCTCAGCTCTGGGCAGGACTTCATTGGAGACTCCAGGCAAGCCTCGTCACAAGAAGAAGGAACCCAACCCTCAGCCCCTTAGAAACATTTATTCACTGAGATCCACATCACCTCCTTTCATAATGCCCAAGTAGGGACCCCAGTCATCATCTGTCCCAGAAGTGTGTTGCCCATTCAGAGCAAAGGTGAAATGAATGAAATTGTCAGCTAAGCCTATCTCTCAGAGAGCAAGCCTTCAGAAAGAGCCAGGGCCACTCAGGATCACTGGCATGACATCCTGATACTCTGCCTCTTGCTCAGGAAACACCCAGAAGTCTTCCCTCCACTTCTGGGAAACTACTGAAAAAGTGGCTGAGCAACCACACAACCCTGACCAAGGTGCGACTGAATGTTCCTTCTCCAGCATCACTAACTAGGTCAAATTTTCAGGTGAGTCTTTTCCATCTGGGATTCTGTGGTAAGTGTTGCCACAACTCATGACTTTGGGAGAATGTCCATCTGCTATCTCCAGCCTCTAGAAAACACTAGATTGGAAGTGGAGCTGGAAGGGCTGGCATGAGTCTGTCTGAAAATTTGAGTGAATGGGGTAGGGAGGACCTTCAGACTTAGCAAGATTGGCTCATGATGATAGTTGGCATCCCCTATCCTGGATGGGGAGAGTTTAAGGGACATTCTAAGTTGATGTGCTTCAGGCCTGAGAAAAGGAGTAGATATGACAAGGTTCCCTTTCTTCCTTCTCCATATCCCTTCAACTCACTCTCAACCTGCTTACCTATTTGCTTTCAAACTAGGAAAACCTTGAGTCTGCCAAGAAGTGTCTTAGCAAATTGTAGAGTCTTCTTGGACCTAGAATCTCTCCATTTCCTCCTCAGTGGCTAAAACATACTCCTGAGGGTGTCAATGTAATATGGGAGGGGGGAGTTCAAAGTGAAAGAATAGGGTCAGGCTTGTTGTGTTTCAGCCTGTGAGAATAAGGGAAAGAGGACAAGATGTCTGCACATGTCCCTCCAAAGAGGGAAGAAGTTTAAATCTGGGACTGAAAACGGGCTGGGGGGAATGTCAGCAAACAACAAATCAGATAAAAAGATATCTCGGCTACAAGCATGAATGTACCACCACGTTCCTTCATTTCATCACTTTTGACTTCTGAATCGTCTATTCTGCGGATGGTTATGGAGTTTTGGGATGGAATTGGAGACACTAGCATTGGAAGGAAAATGCAAAAACTGGGGTACAACTCAGCCACCAAACAGGCTCTGCTGGGAACCAGACAACTTTTGGACAAACTTAACCAAAAGAAACATCACTGAGGAGCCCTTAGAGACGGCACAATCGTTCCCGAGGGCAAGCAGGTGAGTACTTATCTGCAAGACCTGAGGACACCATAAGGCAGCAGGAAAAGGGAAAAGGGGTCTCACCTGTTCCGGCCCCTGGAAGCAGATGCGGCAGAGCGGGGTCCTCATGCCACTGTCCAGGCTGCTGCCCAGTGAGTAGCAATCCTCAGCCTTCCCCTTACAGAAGTCATCTGAGGAGGCACTGCTGAGCAGCGAGGCAGGTGGCTCTGTGGCTGGGCCACCCCAGTCATCTTCCACAGAAGAAGGTGGCAAAGGTGGTGGAGGTGGCAGAGGAGTGGTCTCCCTGCCCACCCCTTCTCGAGGGCCCCTCCAGCCTGCCCACCCCCCGGCACCTAGAGCCGGAAGGGTGTTGTTGTTGGCCGCCAAGCTGGGGGGCTGGGGGTCTCCGTGCATGGGCAGGGGCGCTGGAGGGGGGCGCCGCAGTAGGAAAACCTTCAGGTCATTGAAGAGCATGCGGCAGCGGCACTTGAGGAGACCCTGGTGGCGCAACATCTGGGGAGCCGGGGCGCACAATCCACAGCAGGAGCGGGCACAGCAGCAGCACCACCACCAGAAGAGTCCACTCAGGGGCATCAGCATGTGCCCAGTGGAAGCAGAGAGCCCGGGAGGGGCAGCTGGAGTCTTTTCAGAGGAAGATAGTAGAATGGTTTGGGGTGGGGGTGGGGGGTCCCCCCCCAAGGCGTGTTTAGGGGGGGGGGGATCTGCTTTCTCACTGGCTCCTCTTACACCCCCTCCAAGTAGCAAATCAATTGCCCCCAGGACTTAGAACTGTGAGTCACTGATTTTGAACTCTCCCTGGAAAGCCCGACAACAACAAAAAAGGTTTTCTTTCCTCCCTCCCACCAGCCTTAGCTTTGCTCAGGGTGTCTCCTTTTTGCCTGTGACTGGGGCACTGGGAGGGGAAGGGGGGTTTTAAAAATTGTTGAGGAAGGGCTGTTTGGGCCTTGAGATCAAGGTCTAGTTGTTAGAAAGTTTCCCAGGAGAAGATTGTTAGGTTCTTCTCAAATTCCTAGGCAATGGGAAATCTCTTTTCTTTTGTATAAAAGGGTGGGGAAGATTATAAATCAAATTTAGAGTGGACTGAGCTGGGCTTAGGGCAAGCCAGCCCAGTGAAAAATTGAGTACTGCATGTGCAGAGAGAAATAGTTTTCCTCAGGTAGCAGGTGATCGGTTGTGAGGGGTGGGGGGAGTGTAAGGTGGGGAGGGAGAGGAGGTTGGGAGAAGTTTTAATTCTCCTGGGCAGAAAACTGGGGCAATTAATCCCCAGAAGCACCAGAGTTGCTTTTAAGAGAGCAGTTGGATGGGGGGGGGGGTGTGAGGGGGCGGGGAGGAGGGATTGCAGGTGAAATTGGGCAAGGGGCTTGTGCTTTGCCTCCGCAGCCAAAGGGTTGCGCAAAAGAGGGAAAAGCCAATTAGGAGAATAGAAGTGGGAACATAATGGGCTGGGGAGGGGGAAAGAAATGGGGGGGAGAGGAAAGATCGTTTAACCCTTGCAGATCCGCTTCCTTCCTGAGCATGAAGATCCTGGCTAGAGGAAGGGTGTGTGTGTAGGGGACGGGAGGCAGTGGAGCAGAGAGAAGGGGTAGAGAAAAGGGGCGTGTGGGAAGAGACAGGAGGAAGGAGTAGTTACATGATCTCAGCCCCCAGCCCACCCCTGCGGTAGTCTGTAAATCCGCGGCCCCTTCCCCTTGGCTCCATCAAAGGTCCCTTCGGGCGAGGGGCAAGGGCCGGGAGAAGGGCAGATCCGGGAGGGTGAGTGGCCTCGCCTTCTCTTCCTCTTCCTCTTCCTCTTCTGGGCCGTTGTCGCCCTCCTCCTCTTGCTCCGAGTCTGCCCGCGGCCGCTGATGCTGCTGTGGCGGCGGCAGTGAACGCTGGTCGGCGTCCCGGTGTCTCCGGGGCGGGGGCTGCTCTGGCTCGTCCTCTGGCTGCTGCTCGCCGTCCGGCGCGGCCGCGACTCCCGGCTTCATGATCCTCCTCCTCCTCCTCCTCCTTCCCTGGGGGCCGGCTCTGAGCCCCCGCGCCCGGGCAGCGCTGCCATGCAACCAGAGGCGAGGCAGGCGTTGGGGTGGGGGCGGCTGGGGAGTGAGGAGGGGGGGCAATAAAAAATGAAATAAAACTAGTGGAAGAATAACAATTCGGTTCTCAATCAGGCAAGAGTGCTTCTGGAGGGGTGGGGGTGGAGGAGGGCGGCTGCCGGGTCTTCACGGCAGCTCTGCCCCCACTGCCCCCCCCCCAAGGGCGGCCTCGGCCGGCTCTCTGTCCCCCCCCCCACACACACACACACGCCCCTCCCTCCTCTCCGCTGCCTCCGGCTGGTTGGGCTCGCTGTTGCTACCTCCTCGCAAATGCAACGAGGTAAGGCTTGTTTGCGGTGCCAGTTGCAGGTGGGGAGGGGGAAACGAAGCCGTGTGGCCGAGGTGGGAGACAGCCAGCACTTGGCTCCGTCTTGGTCCTCGCGACTCCTCAAAACCGTATATAAATATATCTCTTATAAAAGGCGAGAGGAAGCAAATCAGATTCCAGGCTGCTGCCAGGTGTTGTCTCGTCTTCCGCCGTTGCTCAGCACCCGCCGCCGCGACTGCTGCCCCCCTGGCTCAATTCCCAAAGGGGTGGTGCTGGAAGGGAGGTGGCGGGGCGGTGAGCTGACCGTCCGAGGAATGGAAACAAGATTCCTGGAGCGGAGAAGGCTCTCTGCTGTCTCCGCTGCCGCCGCCGCCGCTGCCGCTGCTGCTGCATTCAGCACCCCAGGCAAGTGGACAGCTCCCACCCAGACCCCGCGCGTCACGCAAGTAGGGGCCTGACGCAGACGCCGCGGAGGGATGGAGGAGGGAAAGGGGCCAAGAGGAAAAGAGGCTAGGGAGAGAGGGGAGGGAGGGAGAAAGAGAGAGAGGGAGAGAGAGAGAAGGAGAGAACTGTTCGAAGGAAGGGGGTGGGGAGGGACCAAGGGAAGGGAAGGAAGGACGCGAGGGAGGGATTTAGGAAGGAAGGGAGGAGGGAGCAAAGTGGAGGAAGAGGGAGAAAGGCAAGTGGAGTGGAAGGGAGCAATTCAGGTACATTTTCCCCCAGCTCGAAAGTATCAGTGTGGAGAGTTCGGTTGTAGAATTTCTTCCCAATGGACACTATCACCAGCCCTCTCAACGCGCATACACAGAGCCTTCTATGTCGCAACCAGAGTCCATTTCCCTGCTTATATAAACATTTTAAACAGATATCAGTCTGCCAGCTTTGGGAAAGATAAAGTTTTGTGATTCTCGCACTAACACTGAGACTTGGTGGAGACTAAGTCCCTCATGACTAGGAATTCATGGGAAGAAAATGCTTCGAAGAAGGAGCAGATACCAGCACCATTTCTGCCAGTTGTTTCTAGAATTTAAGCTACAAAGGGCAGGGTTTGTTTGTCTGTTGCTGTTGTTTTGGTCCATTTTGATCATATGTGCATAGGTCAGTGGTGGCATGCAGTGAGTGCCCAATACATATTTGTTGAATGGACTGTGACCACCATCGCTACCACCAAAGTCATCATTACCCCAAGCCATAGACCTCTTTCAATTGTGGATCATAAGAATCCAGAACAGTATTATGGCTGCATCTTAACCAATATCTCCAACATGCCCTGATCCAAGCTTTTCATTGAGTTGCTGACAAGAGGTAATTTGAAATGGATTTTAATTTCCTCTTTCATTTGTTTCTGACTCATGTCACCCTACCGCATCCTTCTCAAGGAGTTCCTAATGAGTAGAAAGAAAGAGAAAACTTAAGGTGGTCTGTACAAATGTTCAGTACTTACAAGTGTAGATTTCAGTCATTTAAAACTTAGGCTTGCTTTCTTGCCTTTCTTCATAACCTCCCTCCCTCTCCCTCTGAACACTCACACACACCTCCAGGGTCATGGACTTGGACAAGCTATCCCAATGAGTCATCTACACAGCTGTGGTAATGCCTTTAGAAATATTGGAGCCATAGACAGAGAGCATGCAAAATCTCTGCACCAAAATATCACTGGCATGAAGTTGAGCCCTATGAATCATAAGAAAATACCCCTTTGCTGCCATCTCCTTGAATGTTTTATTCTTACAAGTGCTAAGGAGCAAGGACCTAAGTCTGGGTCTTGATTAAGCCAGGGTGGCTGCTTGTATGAATCATGTCTCAGCACCCACCATGGAGGCTGACACCTGTCCCAAGGTGAATGGTTAAAAGAGGATACTACAAAAATGACTACAAAATCAACTACAAAATAATATGTATGTTATGGATATCAGCACACCCACTCTGCTGCAAAAGAGAATTTCTTTGTTACAAAAATCCATCTGCTCTCAAAGAAAATTCTCTGTGTGCCACATCGCCCTGTGCCTGATTCTGACATTGTGCAAATCACACTCTATAATAATGATCTCATCATATATTCATCTCCTTTTACAAGACACAGAACTCCTTGAAGGCAGGGACCAGTTTTATATTTGTATCATCAGCACATAACATAGTGCCTAAAGCCCAATGTGTGATAGAGAAAACAAACATGAAATGAAAGAAAGACCTTTTTGTTTTAGTGAAGCTTACCCCATTTCTCCCCTTCAACCTAAACACATTCATGTGAGTGCTCTCATACATGGCTGAATATCTGCTTTACCTAAAGTTGGATTTCAGGGTCTTGTAAAATACAAATACTCACAAAATACTGGTTACAAGTATGTCGTGCAAGTGAGTCAGGGCAGGAAATAAAGGAGCCATGTGAAGCCTATATTCAGAGTTACAGAAAGGGGTGTTATCCATAAGACTGTCTTTCCCAACCCTTCCACTGAAAGGAAAAGGATTTCCAGGAACAGAAAACTGCTAAGGATGTGGAGCAAGGACAAGGCTGTCTGCAGAAAGACTGGAAGGCTTGAGAGTTCTGTTTTGAATATAATGTAAATCCTGAAAAGCACCTCACTGAGTTACATTCTCCTTATGCTGATAATGAAACAATGGTTGTGAACCCCAAAAGTAAAAGCCACAGTAAAGAAAATGTCAAATCAATGGGTCTCCATTAAAGTATTCAAAATATTTATCAAACACCAATCATAGCCAAGGCATTGTACTGGAAGATGAAAACACAAAAATGGATTGGTTGGGATTGCTTCCTCAAGGGTCTAGTACTGTAAACATGTACATAATCATAATATAAGATATAAAATAATAAATTCTATAAAGGTATAAAACGTTTGGGGCATGTTTAAAATAAGGAGGTAACTATGTTTATGGCTTGGCAACAATTAGGATAGGTAGGGAGAGGTGGAGACATCAGAGCTCCAAGAAGGTCTTTTTCAAAAAGTGACACTTGAACTGAGTTAAAATATGTAGAGTTCAGAGGAAGGAAGCATATTTCTGGCAGTGGGGATGTTGAATACTTTAGTTCTTCCATTTGTCTGGAGTAGTTGGTGCTTGAAATTAAGTAGCCGGAAGGAAAGTTTGAAGGGTAGGCTGGAGCCAGATCACAGAAGGCCCTGAACGCCAATCTGAGAGATTTATTCATTGACCAGTTACTTGTTTTAATGGTTTTAAAGATTTGGAGCTGAAGGTGAAGGGCAGAAATAAACTTTATCTCTGAGCAGGTTAATTAACTGGATGGGATTTCATTGCTAACAGGTGAGAAGCAATCAATATTTTTCATTTCATGCCAGAAAGTTCTCAGTTCCCTAATAGATTTATTCTTTTAAGTGAGGTTGTTTTTCAGATATATTTCATTACATACAGAGATACCGGGGTCATATGAATTAAAAGAGTAACAGAGTGAGAGGCTCCAAGGAATAGTCTTCTGGAACAAATGTTAGGAGGTGAAGATTTCAGAAAAGACTATTACAGAGGCTATTGCACTTACTTCTCCAACCAGGGGAGCCCTAAAGTGATCCCATGCTAACTGCTGTTGTTTCTTCTTTATCTAGACAGAGAGTACTCAGGCTAGAAGGCATTTTTACAGGGGCTGAGGGGAAAAAAGAAGTCTGGAAGGATTAGGTGGCTCTGTTCCCAAGATCCTGTAGCAAAGTAAGTGTCAGACAAGGACTCAAACTCCACATCTTCTAATTGTCATTACAGTTTGCTTTCTACTATATCACAGTTGGTTCTCTTCAAACTTAGAGTTTCTCAAGAATAATTGCAGAATTACTGTTATACAAACTGTTAATAACTACCATTTACTGAGCCACACACCTTTTTTTGTATGTACTGAGAAATGCCTGTGCATTTATTAAAAATATAAATCCTTAAGTGCCACCCAAGTCTACTGAGTAAGAACTTCTTGGAGAGAACCTGGGAATGTGAATCTTAACAAGTGCCTTACCCAAGTGACTTTTTATTTTCAAAACTCCTTAGGTAGTAGGTATTTTCCACATTTTTGGGGTCAGAAAACTGAGGTTCAGAGAAACTAAGTCTAAGATTATAAAGTTGGTGAACACCAAAGCTGAGATTCTAACACCAAAGCTGACAGGCCTCTCTCACCCTAAAGTCTATGCAGCAGTGACTTTTAAATTAAATTTCCTGGTGCCAGTAGAGTCCCCACACAGCTATTATCTGTGTGCCATACTGTGTCCTATTTCAAATGATAACTCAAAACTCAGGCTGAGGAAGCTTCTAAAAGGGCTCCCAATGATCCCCATTTCCTGGTAGTCAAGCTCTAATGTAATCTCCTACTTTTGAGTGTGGGTTGAACCTAGTGACTTGCTTCTGGTAAATAGAATGCAGCAAAAGTGATGGCATATCACTTCAGAGATCAGGTTACAAAAGACTGATTTCCATATTGCTCTCACTCTCTCTTGGCTCTCCTCACTTGCCCATTCTGATAGATACCAGGTGCCATGTTGTGAGCTACACTATGGAGAGGCCTGTGTGGCAGGTAACTGAAGATAGCCTCAACTATGTAGCCATCCAACAGCCAGTGAGGAACCAAGGCCCTTAGTCCAACAGCCCATGAAGAACCAAATCTTGCCAACAATGATATGAGTGAGCTTGGAAATGAATCCTTCCCGAGTTGAGCCTTGAGATGACTGTAGCCCTGGCCAACATTTTGACTGCAGTCTCATGAAAGAAGCTGAGCCAGAGGACCCAGCTAAGATGTGCCTGAATTCCTGACCTACAGAAACTTCGAGATAAATGTAGTTGTTTTAAGCCCTCTGTACACTGTCAAATCCCCCACCCCAGCACACATACACAGAGACATCCACCTCTCCACCTGAGTCCATTTCCCTGCATATAAGGATATACATGAGTATTTGAGTAGATTTCCATCTGCAAACGCTGGAAGAGATAAAGTTTTGGGAATCCCTCATTGAACCTGGGAACTTTATGGAGACTAAGACCCTCATGACCAAGAACTCATAAGAAAGAAATGCTTCACATAAGAAGAGAGACACTAGCATCATTTCCTCTTCTAGAAGTTAAGGTCTGTGGGGGCAGGGATCTTTTTTTTCTTGGTCAATTTGAATCCCATGTGCCTAGGTCATGATGGCATGTAGTAGGCACTCAATACTCACTTGTTAAATGGACTATAACCATCATCACTATCAGCAAAGTCATTACTCCAAGCCATAGACCTCTTTCAATTGTGGATCACAAGAATCCAGAGCAATATTACAGCCTCATCTTAACCAATAGCCCAGGTTCCTCCTTATCTAAGACTTTCACTGAGCCACTGATAAGGGGCATTTGACATGGATTTTAATTTTCTCTTCTATTTCTGCCCCGACACATATCTCCCTACCCCATCCTTCTCAAGGAGTGTCTAATGAGCAAAAAAGTGTCCCAAATGTGAGGAAAACACGAGTTTTGGGGTCATTTCTTACACAGCAATTGATAACTCATGCATAAGGGCACTGAGAACATTAGTCATTGTGCCCATGCTTTCTGTGCCCCAACACACACTACTCTGATGTCAAACAGAGTCTGATAATTCACAAGATAATCCAAGTATCAATGTGAGAAGTCACCAGGAAAAAAACAAAAGTATTTTGTATGCTTAATTGAAGGACTGAACTTAACACCTAAGAGAGCTCCTCTGAAGCCTAACTGTGCCTCTAAGATGACCTGTGGTACTTGTTAAAAGTGCATGTTTCCCAGTAGACTCTCACCTCCAGAGATTTTGACTTCTTTGTCAAGTATAGACTTGGGATATGTGTTTTCTACTAGATCCTTTAGAAACTCTGAAACAGGTGGTACTTGAGCTCCACTGTGGAGAACACTGACTTAGAAGAGAAAGCTCAAAGTCAAGCCCTACTCCCTAGTTACCAGCCACCACATGAGCAGGGTGGCCACTCCCCTGCTATAAGTTGATATTCTTCTCCAGATATGAGTGAGGAAAGAGCAAGTTCCAAATCAATATCCAAAAGAGGCAACATAAAGATATGGAAAAGGTGCTGAGCACAGATTTGTGCATTCACCCCTCAAGTCCTGGACCATTCTTAGTGATGGGGATACAGTAGGAAGAAAGATAGATGAAGGCCTTACTCTCACAAAGTTCCCATCCTAGTGTGGAAAACAGAGAGCTAGGGAAATAAATTAATTTCATATGGGGGTAAGTGCTAGAAAGAAACTAAACAGGGTAGTGTGATGGAGAGTGACCCACTAGCCTGTGTACTGACTGGTGGGAAATAGATAGCAAGGACAGGGAAGGCTTCCTGAATTTAGACCTAAGACATGAAGAGGAACTAATGATGTGAAGATCTGAGGCAGTGTTCCTGTTAGAGAAGGGAGCAATCACAGAGTTTGAGGGAGGAATGATGTAGCTTTTCAGGGTGACAATGAGAAGCCCAAAGTAACGGGAGACCAAGGACTGAGAAGAGGTGATGGAAGATGAAACTGGAGAGAAGGACAAAATTATATCAAGTAGATACTGTAATAATAGTTAGAGAAATTGCATTTAATTCTAAATGAGCTGGTAAGCCACTAAAGGATTTTAGATAATAGATTTTTATTTTTAAAAGGTCACTCTGGTTGCTGAGTAGGAAAAGAACTAGAGGTCTACCATTTCTTGAACACTTACAGTATGCCAGACACTATGCCAAGCACTTTTTGTGCTTTATCTCATTTAATTCTGCACCCAAAACCTTATGGATTAGATACTATTGTTTTCCCCATTTTATAGAAGATGGAACAGACTCAGAGAATTAAACAACTTGCCAAAGATCAAATAGCTGATAAGTGACTAGGATCGTTAATACCCATGGTCACCAATAGTTCTGATCTTCTTCCCCTTCCTGGATACATGGAAAACTATATTTCCCACCTCTCCTTGCAATTGGGGAGGGTTTTGTGACTAGTGTTCTCAACGGGTTGTGACTTCAAGTGACAAGGTATTCCTGGGCCGACACATTTCAGAGCTGGCATGTGATCTTCAGTCTTAATTCCTCTGCCTCCAGGAGTCACAGGAGCATGTGTTGAGATGGGATGCCATAGCATCAAAAAAAGCTTGGACTAATGAGCACTACATGAAGGCAAGTTGCCCTGCCGAGTCACTCAGACCTGCCTGCACTGACTTGGGAGAGGCAAAATAAACTTTTGTTATGTTAAGAAACTGGAAACCTGGTATTGTTTGTTACTGCAGCATAACCTAACCATTCCACAGACTCTTGGGTTATAGAAACTGCTTGGCCAATCATCAGCTGGGTGACTTCAGGGATTGGTTGTACTCTGGGTCTCAGTTTTCCAGTCTGTAAAACGCTTGTTTGGGATCAGAAGAGTGATGTGGTTCATTCTACCTTCGCCATTCAGTGAAATACACTGCCAAGCTCTTACGCTTACTGGAAAGTAAGTCTCTGGTTTCCCTCTCACCACATACCATGGTCACGTGATACCAGCTCAGCACTTCCTCTTCCTTTCTAAGCCTCCTGACTGGTGCCTGAACCCACCAGCCTGATCTCCTTTCCCTGCCACATCCTTAGCTCAGAGCCATCTGTTGGGGTTTTCAGTTTGAGGATGCTCAGAGAGAGGAATGCCTGGCCAGCTTGTTCCATGTCATCACTGCCCTACTACTCACCACTTGTACCAATGACTGCTCAGGCTTCTCCAGGCCCTGTTTCTGGAAAGGCAAATTGTATTATTAAATACTCAAGAAAGCCAGTAATGAGATAGTGGACACAAAAGATGGAATCTACTCCTCAGTTATGCTGAGAGGGCAGTTGCCTGCCCAGAGCCATCCTAGGGCAAAGAAAGAGGTGGTCTAAGCTGAAGATTCCCCAGGCTCCTCTGGATATACCTTTGATATGTCCACTGCACACCTGGTCCAGAACGTGAAGGCCTTTTGTCCTTCATGGGGACAAAGCACTTCACCAACCAACCCTTTTGGGGAACATATTATCTTATTCCAGTGACATGTGACTATGCATAGAATTACAGGTACCTGAGATGTACACAAACATATGTAATCCTAAACTGAAATATAATCTATATTTATACTACAAACTACCCCTAGTTCACACATGTAAAATGATACCCACACCCTGCAAACTTTAACCATGTGCATATAACCCATTTTAACAGAGAACTCACTGAATGCAACGTGTCTTTAAAAAGAGTCTGTTTTAAATGGCTGCCTGAGTTGCACATGTAGATCGATAGCCAGACAGATAGAAACATTGATTTTTAGATACATACATAGCAATAATAAGACCTTGAATTTATATACCCTCCTTCTCCTGGGGAATTCACAGGATATGTCGTCTCCCCTATGTGGAGAGCACAAAAGTTTATCTGTGCATGAGATGTGAAACAGAGTTAATATAAACCAAAGAAAGCCCCTTAGCATCCTGATTTATGCCACCTTGGACCTCATACATCCCGAATGTCTGGATTCATATACCCTCCAAAACAGGGAAGACTTGAGCTCTATAAATTATACTGAGAAGATGTACGTAATGCCATCCATGTGCATGCTATATCACTATATTCTAAACAATATTACCCAGAAATTTTAAAATTGTGCCTTCACTTCCTACAATATTTATCATCTCTACCTTTCCAGATTAGATATAGCTATGAATATAGAGAGCTGTTACATGAGTATTTAATTGTGTAAAAACCCATTAGGCTAGCCACTTAAGATTTGTGTCCTTTACTGTGTATAAGTAAATACCCCAATATAAAAACGTAAGACAACACACATTTGCCTCTTGAAATCCAGGATTCATCTGCATAAACTAGAGTCAGGATAATAAAGGGTACTTAGGATATGGGCGTGTCTTAAAATTCGGTTAGTGCAGATAAGGTGGGCCACGAATCTGAATCTGATAGTTCATGGTTGTGTGACCTTGGCCACCTTACTTAACCCTTCCGTGCCTGATTCTTCATCTGCACACTAAATAGAACCAACATGATATAAAGATTAAATGAGAAAATTAATGTAAAACACTTCACATGGTATCTGGCACAGTGAACTCTCAGTAACAGTTGGCTATTTCTATTATGATTGTAGTGACCCCTAATTCCTTGTGCTGACACAGCCAGAGGCCAATCAATGCATAGCACAGTTTACATGCATGACTTCTGCCTCCACCCTACCAAAAGCATCTGCAAAAGCAAAAAGACTGAATTTAATCAGAAACCTAACTGATGATTTTTAAATGTGCTGGTTGTCCAATCCCATCCATAAGAGCCAAATGAATAAATTTTGGTCTTTCAAATTTCCCACTGGGCATCATGTTTTCTGAAGACATCAGTGAGCAACACAATCTTTTCCCATTACCAGCTCCCCAACATTAACATACTGTCACACCTTTGCTCTGCTTTTTTAACCTTGAGAATCTACCTCCTGGTCCTGTCTCCCAGCAATTTCCCTTTATATACACCCCTACAGTTATACGCTCCAGAAAAAACAGCCCAGCCAACATTCTCTTCCAATTCACTTATGTAGCGAACATGTGTGTGAGCAGTATGTGTGTAAAGAATGAACAAAGCACGGGCTTTTTGGTAAGAAAGGTCTCGATGCTGATCCTAGGCATGTCTCTCAGTCCAAGTCACTTGACCTCTCTGAGCCTTAGTCTCCTTATCTAGAAAATGGGACCATTGATCCTTACCTCAGAGGGTGTGATGAGAATGGATAAGAACACACATACCAAGTAAGTGCCCAGCACAGTGCTCAGCACTAACAGCACTGACGAGAAGCAGAGATTACTGCTAAGGAGGAGGGAGCTTGCTGCAAATCCCTTGCTTAGGAGACAGTTTGCAGTTTTGTTGGACAGGGTAACTGTTCATTAGCTGGAAAAAAAAATTGTGTGCCTCCTTAAGAATTACCTTCTCTGAGCTTTTTCATTGAGAGCTGTCCTAGCTAAGACTGGCAAGATTTGTGCAATTCACACATACTTGTGAAATTCAAGCACATTATCTCTTACTGACAAACCATAATGGCTGTAATAAACAAGGAAGCCTCTGTTCTAATAAACAAGTAATTATAGTTGACAATAAATGTGTAAACACGATGCTAATTAGCACATCTTCTCATAGCTGTTCCCAGTTTGGGGATCCATGCACACATGCTTAGGAATATGGGGAAGTCCATGTTCTTATCCATAGGTATATGAATATGTGGGCAATTGGTGCCACCTTCTTTGCCAATCCTTGTTTCCCCACAATAGAATTATCTTCTTCAGTGGAAAAAATGAGGTCATTTTAGCCTCTTGGTTTCCAATGTAATCCCTTTAAACTCAGGTTTCCTAGTAACCTTAGGGGACTGTGATTTATTACACAAAGTGCCTTTAGATATGGGGACACTGGCCTCATTACCTGGGTTCTTTCCAAACTTAGATACAAAGACATGGCCTGTCAATCTTGGGATTTGGGAATGGCAGGTAAAAGAAGGCTGAAAGGAGAAGGTGGATGAGTGTTGTAAACAGTCTTAAAACAACAAATTATTTTTATTGAACCAAGAAAAAGAAAAGCCACACAGGGAGGCAGTGACAGGATAGAGGTTCTATCCTGTTTGCAGGCAGAGGGCTATAGCTTTTAGCTTCTCTTCCAAAGCAGAGACCATTCCCATTTATGCTTCCCTAGAGATGAGCCACAAAATCATTTTCAATGAGGAGCAGCCACAATTAATTCCCTGACCATATGCAAAAATCCCAGAGGCCCTACTTATAAAATTTTTTCTAAGGAATCCTTTTTTTCTTTATTATTTTTTATTGGTATAATGACCAAAGGAAGGACAGGCATGATTTTCTACTAATCTCTTTCCTAACTCTTTTAATCCTCTAGTAAGAGGGCTTCTGAGTATCACATTTCTTTCTTATGTCCGCTTTTTCTTATCTTTCCAAGGTGACAACTTCCAAGATGTCTTCTTGGGTAAAGATACAGAGAGAAGCAGTATTGCCCAGTAGTTTAGGACACTGAGTTTTGGTTCAAAAAGACTTATATTTGATACCAGCTCCTCCACTCTTTCAGTCAGCATAGGTTAGATTATGCTGCAGTAACAGATAGCACCACACTTCTAGTGTCTTAACACACAATAAAAGTTTATTTTGCCTTTCCACCAAGTCAGTGCAGGCAGGTCTGAGTGACTCTGCAGGACAGCTGCCTTCATGTAATGCTTAGCAGTCCAGGCTACTTTAATGTTATCCCATCTCAACACATGCTATCACAACTGCAGAGGCAGAGGAATCAGGATCGAGTATCACATGCCAGCTCTGAAATACATCATCCCAGAAGTACCTTGTCACTTGAAGTCACAACCCATTCAGAACACTATTCACAAGATCTTCCCCACTTGCAAAGAAGGATGGGAAATATAGTTTCCCATGTATCCAGGAAAGGGAAGATAATCAGAAATGTTGGTGAGCACTGGTATTAGTGACCATATTTACCAGCTGTTTTCTCCTGTTGCTTAACTGTCACAGCCTCAGTTCTCTCAGTTATAAAACAGGAAAAATAATAGCACCTAACCCAAAAGTTTGTTGGGCAAATTAAATTAGGTAAAGCATATAAATTGTTTGGCAGAGTGTCTGGCACCTTATAAGTGTTCAAGAAATAGTATGTAGCATTTTCAAATATAGCATTATTAGCCCACTTTATACTTGCTTAGACAATAGGGTATAAATGTTCCAGGGACTAGAAGTGGAGAGGGATAATAACTCTCAAATCCATAATTTTAACTATTAGGCTTCCCAAGAAGGCTAGGTCCTAAAGAATATGTGTGAGTTCATACGTGGAATTTAAGAAAAAAAAACAGAATAGGGGCACCTGGGTGGCTCAGTCATTTAAACATCTGACTCTTGATTCTGGCTCAGGTCATGATCTCATGATTCATGAGATAGCACAGAGCCTGCTTGGGATTCTCTCTATCTCTCTTTCTCCCTCTGCCCCTCCCCTGCTCTCTCCCAATCTCTCTCTCTCTCTCTCTCTCTCTCTCTCTCAAAATAAATAAACATTAAAAAAAAAAGAAAGAAACAAAACAGATGAACATAGATGAAAGAGAGAGAGAGGTAATCCAGGAAACAGACTCTTAACTACACAGAACAGACTGAGGGTTACTGGATGGGAGGTGGGTAGGGGTGTGGATTAAATAGGTGATGGGTATTAAGGAGAGCACTTGTTGTGATGAGCACTGGGTTTTGTATGTAAGTGATGAATCACTAAATTCTACACCTGAAACTAATATTAAACTATATGTTAACTATCTAGAATTTAAATAAAAATTTGGAGATGGGGCACCTGGGTGGGTCAGTTGGTTGAGCATCTGACTTCGGCTCAGATCATGATCTCACTGTTTGTGAGTTTGAGCCCCATATCAGGCTCTGTGCTGACAGCTCAGAGCCTGGAGCCTGCTTCAGATTCCGTGTCTCCCTCTCTCTCTCTGCCCCTCCCCCACTCTCTCTCTCTCTCTCTGTTTCTTTTTTTTTTTTTAATTTTTTTTTCAATGTTTATTTATTTTTGGGACAGAGAGAGACAGAGCATGAACGGGGGAGGGGCAGAGAGAGAGGGAGACACAGAATCGGAAACAGGCTCCAGGCTCTGAGCCATCAGCCCAGAGCCTGACGCGGGGCTCGAGCCCACGGACCACGAGATTGTGACCTGGCTGAAGTTGGACGCTTAACCGACTGTGCCACCCAGGCGCCCCGACTCTCTCTCTGTTTCAAAAATAAATAAACATTAAAAAAATTTTTTTAATTGGAGAAAGAGAAAAAAAAGAACAGGTTATGGGGGACTATTCTTTAGACTTCTAGAATATTAATCAGATGTGATCAAGGAATTTGATACCTGGTATGACAGTGTGGCTGAGTGGATCCTGTACCTGTCGAATGCCTGTTATATCAGTTAGGATTCTTAGAGGAACCAGACAATATACTCAGAGACTTTCCATTGAAAGTATTATATACAGATGTGTAGGTAAGAATAAAGGAACCAATAGGAAGTATTGAGTCACTCAAGAAGGTAACCTCAGGGAGTTAATGCCATCTTTAGACCTGAAGGAGCAAAGGGAGGAAGTGGTATTATGGAGTCTAAATGAAAGAAGCATCATGAAAAGAGTACAACTCGACAGAAGGTGGTAATGGAATGTGGCCACTGTAAGAACCATGACAGCAGGGAAGAATCAGGAGTAATAAATATCCAAATCTCCTCTCCCTCCCTTTCATCTCCTGGTGATGCCAACCATTAACCAAACCCAACCATAAGGCAGAAGACAAATGGTCCTGGGTGATGCAGTCCCATAGCGTTCAGTTCCAGGGCAGAGAAGTCATTTGAGATTAGGGACACAGCACACCTGTGCCCCAGCTCTTACTTTCTCTGAACACTTCTTAGCTGCCACCTCCTCCACTCCCTCCCCCTTCTCTGCCTCTCCTGCTCTCACTTTTCCAGGCTGACGGAGCATCTCCTTAGGTGAAAAGTGCTGCCTTCATGGAGGTAATTAAAGCCCCAGGACATCTACCTACCGAGTGCAATGAAAAATTCACTGGCACCAGCCCAGAGTCTTCCTAGACAGTCCCATTGACCTCCCACTGCTGTTGCTGCTATTTTGAGTCCAAATACAAACACAGTTCTTGCCTCTGTAGTCTCTTGATGAGAGGAGTGTGGGTGGTGGGCATCTGTTGTTTTTGCTGCCTAGCATCTATTCACCTCATCTTGACTACCATCCCCAGCTCTCTCTGGGGTATCACGCTTTCTCCCCTTACTCTCAGCTTCAGGTAGGGTTGTCTCATCCCTGCTCAGACACGGAACATGTGACCTAGGGTTAAACCAGTCATAGCTCCTCATTCTGCTGTACACAGTAATTGGTTCAGGGATGGATGTTATAGTTATATTTGCTAGAAATGCTGGGACAAAGACTGTTGTTTTACAGATAGAACATGTAGAAGTCATTATGATTGACTCTTCACTAACCATTCCATTCTAGGTAATTGTCTAAACCAAGTTTTTTCAGTCTCAGCACTACCGACATATTGAACCATAGTTCTTTGTTGTGAGGGCTGTCCTGTGCAGTGTAGGATGCTTAGCATCATCCCTGTTCTTTACCCACTAGATTTCTACTACATTTATGACAACCAAAAGTGTTTTTGGATATTGTCAAATGGCCCCTGTGGAACATCTTCCTTGGTTGAAAACCATTGGTATAAGCTAACATGATAATTATATTCCACTTGTCCATGGTTGGTTGAAAAATGAGCAAGGGGGCAATTCTACCCCATAAGACATGAGAAGTCCTCTAGGACATTCTGGGGACCATTTATTTTTCCTGAAGAAAAAGCTGGAGGAAGAGGTAGTTATCCTTCTTTTCCCGTGCATTGCAATGTCTGGGTATGACACTTGGAATTCCAACAGCCATTTATGTGACCACAAGGGGAGCCATTCTGAGAGAAAAAATTGATACTGAAAATAACGGAGGAGAAAAACTTGGCTCCTTGATGACATTGTTGAGGCACTTAATTAACCCATCTGGATCTCACAACATCTTTGGATTTCTTGTTGTGTAAGGTGAAAATTTTCCTTATTGATTAAGCTAATTTGAGCCAGGTTTTCTGTGGTTTGCAGCTCAAATTATCCCAGTCAACAAAAACTTTAATATGGATGTACACAACCCTGGGGATTTCTAAATGTTCTCTTGTGATCACAAAGAGATCCTACATACAACTTGAGAAGATACAGAGGATGTAGAGCTGAGAGGAGAAAAGAAACGTATTTTACTGAGAATGGTTCAGACATGAGACAATACATTTTCCTTGCTTGGTTTAGTCCATTAGAGTTGGGTTTTCTGTCCCTTACAGTAAAACATGATCTAACTGATGCAGAAGCAAGTAGAGCCTCCAGCATCAGAAAGTCACCTCAGAGAAATAAAGAGATGTGAGTACTTAGGATATCAGTCCACCCAAATTAATCTGGATCTTTTGGCTGTGTATATACAAGCAAGTTAAGTAGAATAAGGTACTTCCCAACCTCCCCAGCCCACTTTTCTGAAGTATAACAAAATACTCCTACCTAAAATATTAATAAAACTAAGGAAAGTTTGGCCCCAAATGTGGACAACTTCTCACAATTTCAAATTCCACTGACTTACTGTAGATTTTGCCTGGAGGCTCCATGTAGATATTTGATCAAAGTGAATGATATTGGATCCATAGAAGGAAAAAGTTGACAGTAAACTTAGATACATCCTATCTGACTTTTTCATTTTTGTTCAGGAGGAAACTGAGGCTCTGAGAGGGGAAATGATTACCAAGGTCACACTGTTCCTGAGCGGCAGAGCCAGGACCAGAAGCCATGTCTCTTGACCCCTCCATCCCTATGCATTCTCCCTCACTTCACCTACCAGATACTGGGTCTCATTTTCTGAAACGCTCCCTGCAGAGCCTCAGAGCTTGGCTGGGCTTTCCTGAGTGCTAGAAACCATTCTCCCAACATCCAAATATTCTGTCGGTGGAAACCCTGAGAATACACGCTTTAGTATCTTTTTCCTGGAGCAGCTGTGTCAGCAGCCCTGGGAAGCCCTAGGACCAGCGGGGCCCTCACCCTCAGCTAGGACAGAAGGCCCGTCTGGTGAAGCTGGTCCAACTGCCTGCTCTCCTTCAGGCTGAATCGGAGCCAGCTGGATGCTAGAGGGTTGGATAACTGGAGACAGCAGAGTGGGAGAATGGGCCCTCCCTGTGGCAGGAGGCACAGAATCTTTTGTGCCACCAAAAATTCAATCCAGGTTTAAAGCTGACACAGGTGGAGTGGGCGGGCCTCTGTGATTTGATGGGTTCTCTGAGGTTCTGGCTGCCTAAAAATATCTCCTCTACCCACCTGCCTATGACACCCTCCCTTCTTATCGGGCCTGCAATTCCTGCCATTAGAGTCTCCAAGGTTTAGATGACAAAGGATGGAGGATGTTTCCCAGCAGGTCACCGTTAAAGCGGGTTTCCTGGGAGTGGAAGGGAGGCCCTTGTGTCTGCTCCTTTTAGCACAAAGAGCTAACATTGCCAGGAGCTCAGAGAAGACGAGACTGGCCTACTTTACAATTTGGGCTCCTACTGAGACACCAGTCACTCAATTCATTCATGCCCATATGACCAGGGCTTTGAAGAAATTAGGAAGCAGGCTTTAATAAAAATAAGGTGAAGAAACTGACAAGCAAAGTATCATATTCTGCCTCTTCTTTGGGTTCCTACTTAGGTTTTTTCCTCTGTGGGAATCTGGGTCCAAGTTGGAGAACTTTTCCATGTGCCTGTGGCAGCCAGATATCAGAATGCTTCCAGAGTTATGCAGGGCTCTCCAATTACTGCTGTTCTTGTTTTCCCCTAAATCCTTTCCCATTTCCTCTTGTCATCACTTCCTTTTGGCCAATCCCAGAAGGAAATTTAAGATCCTGGCATGCTCCTGAGAAGCAGAGGGATGAAATGGTGGAGGGCAGGGAGGGGCAGTGGAGGAGATTCATAATCCTGCTGATTGATTTTGCCCACCCCATTTCGACAGGTGTGAGCTTCCACTCTGCTCTGTCAGAAGCTGGGGCGAGGGAGAAAGATCGACAGGAAGGATCAGAGGGAATCGTTGCTGACAGAAAGGGCCTGGCAGGTAGCAAAGTGATTAATGGTCTTGGGCTTGGGGAATAGACAGTGGCCACAGGAGGGGAGGACAGTGTTGACGGGGTTGGGGGTTATGCTAAGAATTTATAAGCTCTGGTGTGAAGGGGAAACTCTCTGAATACTTAAGAAGATGCTTGGTATAGGGCTGATTGGTGGGGCTCAAGGTGGGTACCTTGATTTGGATCAGATAATTCGTGCATTCATTTATAAGGTGCACGTGGGTAAGACTGGAGAACCCAATTGAAGGAATGGATTAATGCCAGACAATTTTTCTGTCTTATCTGGGCTGGACACACTCTGGTGGCAGGGTGGGGGAGGTGGGGGATGGCTTGCCCTTGAAGCAGATGGATACTCCCATTGTCAATCATCCTGGCAAGAACTTAATCAGTTGTTAGCTATAAGAATATAAGGGGGAAGGACCTACATTGGGAAGAAAAATAGCGTATTTGTTCTCCCCAAAGTAAGATATCTCTTCAGCTGCTGCCTCAAGGCCAAGAACAGCCCCAGAATATTTCTGGTGTGAGTACATTTTGGGGCAGGTTGTCAATGGAGGCCAACCAGGAGCCAAGCAAGGAAACTGATTTAAAGGATGAGCCTGATATGGGAGCCAGAGTTTTTGATAATTCTCAGTTTTCATAATTTCCTTTCATTAACCCTGGACTTGAAGAAAATCTCCTTAAGATATATTACCTGGTATCAGTGATGTTGTCATAGCTGAAGGGAACAGCTGACACCTGCTTAGGACGCAGCAGCAGAGCAGTGAGCAGCATCCCCTTCCTTGAGGCCAGAGAAGTAGCAACAGTGGCAGTCACGGGCAGTTGTACCCAATAGGAATGCATGAAAGTCACTGGCTGAGGCGGTGGCTTGCAGATAAGGCAGAATGAAAGAATATTATGGACTTGTTCCTGAACAATGGGTAAGGCAGCACTCTGGGAAGTCCTCAGAATGGTCTGATAGGACTAGGTCTCAGCTCAGGACACTGTAATTTTCTGCACTTTCTTTTATAGTATCAGACATTTCCTGAGGGGCCTGGCATTGTATCAGGCTCTAGGGATACAGGGATGAAATGGACATGATCCCTCCCTGAGGGCCCTTCCTGACTAAGTGACTTTACTGCATCCCTGCAGGTGTCTGGAAACAGAGGGCAATGGATAGAAAAGGCACTCTAAATCCTGGGCTCAGAGGGACCACACCACTTGTTTTACTTTGCCTTGTCCATGTTTCCAGGCCAGTGGCTTAATTTAGGAACCACAGGTTTATAAGATCTGGAAAAAAGGTTGGAGGATATCTGGCTCATCTCTCTGATTTTACAGACTTAGGAACATCTATATGGTAGGATATAGGGGGTAGAGAATCTGATAGGATCTGATGTCCAGAACTGTCCCTTTGCAAAGCATCTCTCTCTGCAAGTTGATATCAGAGCATCACCCTGGAAATGATGTCAGCCCTGTGGCCAAGCGTCCTGACTCAGACACAAGGATTTAAATCCTAGTTCCAGCTCTGTGACCATAGGTATATTACTGAACCTCTAGAAGCCTCATTTCCTTGTCTATAAAATGGGGACAATAACTGGCCGCTACTCCCAGGGAGTCCATTGGGGATTAAATGAAAAAAAAAATCTGTGTCAAGAACTTAGTGCTGTGTATAGTACATTAAGAATGTTCCACAGATTTTAATTATTTAAGGAAAGGTTTTTTTCAAAATATGCTCAAGTTGGGATTGATTTGCCTTTTTTTCTGCCTCAAAGTACGTGGCATCTGTAAACCGTGCTACTTTTAAGATCATCAGTCATTACCAATTGATGAAAATAACCCTTGTTGAAGCTCTTGACTCTCATTTCCCTGCAGCTCTTTCCCTAATGCTTCTTCTTACATTTCACACATTCTGTAATAATACTCTAGGTAAGAGGTAATGTTCCAGCTATCTACTTTTGCATAACAAACTGCCCTACAACATACTAGGTTAAAAAACAACTGTATATGTTATATCTCATGAGTTTATAGGTCAAGAACGTGGGCAGGGCTTGGCTGGGTGGTTCCTTTGCTTCATTTAGTGTTGAAAGAGGTTATTCGGTGATATTGAGTTTGCCCTGGTGCAAATGGCTAGAATTCTTGGCTCAGCTGGGATGGTCAAGTGCTTACACATCACGTCTCCAGCAAGGTGGCTTTTAAGGTAGTCAGACTTCTTACTCAGAGACTCGGGATTTTATGAGCCTGTGCAGCAAGGGGATAACCTTGCTTCCAAAATCCCAGGACATCAGTTCTACCATATTCTGTGGTCAATCAAGTCACTCAAGCCTGATTCAAGAGGAAAAAAATTAGACTCCAATTCCTAGAGGTAAGAGCAAAGGATATGCAGCCATATTCAGTCTACCAGAAGTACTGAGAGCATACAGATCAACTAACTTTCTTTCTTTCTTTCTTTCTTTCTTTCTTTCTTTCTTTCTTTCTTTCTTT